>NW_026652293.1:4068573-4597897 GCF_009828535.3 Hylobates moloch
AACTGATAGAATTCATCACACTAACAAATCAAAGGAGTCAAGACACCCTTTCAACAGGGCAAAAAAAAAAAAATTATTAAGAAACCTCAATAGCAACCTATAATTTAAAAAAAAATTTAGTAAATTTGAGCTGGAAGGTAACTAACTTACTTAGCCTGATAAAGGAAATCAGCCAAAATAATATAGCAAAAAAAATTCATGAAAATCTATTACAATTCAAAAGTATTAACTTTAAAATTAGGAATATAGCAAAGCTGCTTGTTTTATTTTCAGCACTAAAGTAGAGGTTTTAGGATGCCCTGGATTCAAAACAACATTCAATTTCTAGCCTCTATGAGCCTCAGTGAAAACAAGAGTCCTTTATTATTTTAACAATAAAACTTCATTCTTTAGAGGTTAATGAAAAACATAATTCAGTCTTAAAATAATGTGTTTTTAATCACAAAAGGATGAAAACTATGAGGCACACAAAAACAAGTTTTAAAAAGAAGGCATCCCAGCACTTTGGGAGGCCGAGGTGGGTGGATCACAAGGTCAGGTGATCAAGACCAGCCTGGCCAAGATGGTGAAACCCCGTCTCTACTAAAAATATAAAAAATTAGCCTGGCACGGTGGGAGGAGCCTGTAATCCCAGCTACTAGGGAGGATGAGGCAGGAGAATCGCTAGAACTCAGAGGGCAGAGGTTGCAGTGAGCCGAGATCGCGCCACTGCACCCCAGGCCTGGGCAACAGAGTGAGACTCTGTCTCAAAAAACCCATTTTTCTACCACTGAGTTTCTTCTAAATTCTGAATATAAGTTCCTTGTCAGATAAATAGTCTGCTAATATTTTATATTTTCTTCCATTCAACATGTTGTCTTTTTGCTCTGTTGTTTTCTTGGCTGTGCAGAAGCTTTTTAGCTTAATATAGTCCCATTTGTCTATTTTGGGCGGTTTTAGCTTGTGCTTTTGAGGTCTTAGCCATAAAATCTTGCCTAACCCAATGTCCTGATGTGTTTCTCCTTTTTTCTTTCAGTAGTTTTATAGTTTCGGGTCTTACTTTTAAGTCTTTAATCAATCTTGAGTTCATTTTTGTACATGGTGAGAGAGAGGAGTACAGTTTCATTTTTCTGCATATGAATATCCAAATTTCCTAACACTGGGAATATCCAGATTCCCAACTTCAACAAATATTGAAGAGACTGTTCTTTCCAAAAAATATGTTCTTGGGGCTTTTGTCAAAATCAGTTGGATATAAATATATAGATTTATTTCTGGGTTCTTTATTCATTCCATTGGTTTATGTGTCTGCTTTAATATCAACATCATGCTGTTTTGTTACTACAGCCTTGTATTTTGAAATCAGATAGTATGCTGCTTCCAGCTTTATTCCTTTTGCTCGGGACTGTTTTGACTATTTGGGATTTTTTTTTAGTTCTATACAAATTCTAGAGTTGTTTTCTCTATTTCTGTTAAAAATGACATTGATATTCTGACAGTGATTGCACTGAATGTGTAGACTGCTTTGTGTAATATGGTCATTTTAATAATATTAACTCTTCCAATCCATGAGCACGGGATGGCTTTCCATTTGTTTGGGTCGTCTTCAATTTCTTTTATCAGTGTTTCATAGAGGTCTTTTCCTTATAGAGGTCTTTCACCTCCATGGCTAACTTTATTATTTTATTTTGTTTTCCATACCTGTGGTTAATGTGATTGCTTTCTTGGCCTTTTTCAGCTACTCATTATTGGTGTATAGAAATGCTATATAAAATTAAACAAAAAAAACCCTAGAAATAAAAATGATTAATACTTTTCTCATATGTACAAATATGAAAACTCTGCCTTAAAAACACACAGTCAAAATCCAAAGTTAAAAAAGAGGGCAAAATTTAACATATAGTTTATAAAAATTACTCAAAAAAGCCTTTAACTTTTTAAATAAAGAACATTAATAAATCTTCAAGAATAATTTCCATGGAGTAGTCACCAAAGAAGAATGTTTAATTCTTAAATGTTAAATCACTGTTAAATTGAAAAAATATCCAACTTCAGAGACATAAAGCAATTTTAAATAATAAATTTTTTCTTTCAACTTTTATTTTAGATACAGGGGGGTACACGTACAGGCTGTTACATGGTTATTTATATTGCACCCAGGTAGTGAGCACAGTACCCAATAGGTAGTTTTGTGACCCATGCCCCCATGTCCCTAGTAGCCTGCAGTGTCCACTGTTCTCATATTTATGTCCCTGAGTATCCTACGTTCCATACGAAATTTAGAATAGCCTTTTTTTTAATTCTGTGAAGAATTACATTGGTAGTTTAATAGAGATAGCATTGAATCTGCAGATTGCACTGGGCAGTGTGGCCATTTTAACGATACTGATTCTTCCAATCCATGAGAATAGAGTGTTTTCTTTTTTTATTTGTATCCATCCCCAATTTCTTTCAGTAGTGTTTTTTAATATTCCTTATAGAGATCTTTCACCTCCTTGGTTAGATGTATTCCCAGGTATTTCATTTTTTGTGTGGCTATTATGAATGGGATTCTGTTCTTCATTTGATTCTCAGTCTGGGCATTATTGGTGTATAGAAAATGCTACTGATTTTTGTACATTGATTTCATATCCTGAAATCTTGCTAAAATTGTTTATCAGTTCCTGCAGCCTTTTGGTGGAGTCTTTAGGATTTTCTATGTGTAGAATCATATCGTCAGCAAAAAGAAGCCATCTGACTTTTTTTTTTCCCCTATCTGGATGCCTTTTATTTTTCCCTGGTCTGATTGCTCTGGCTAGGACTTTCAGTTCTGTGTTGAATAAGAGTGGTAAGAGTAGACACTCTTGTCTTGTTCCAGTTCTCAAGGAGAAAGGTTCTAGCTTGCCTATTCAGTATGCTGTTGGCTATGAGTCTGGCATAGATGACTCATCATTTTGAGGTATGTTTTTGTCATGTTTTTGTCATGAAGGGATATTGGATTTTACCAAAAGCTTTTTCTGTGTCGATTGAGATGATCATGTGGATTTTGCTTTTGATTCTATTCATGCAGTGAATCACATTTTTTGATTTATGTATGTTGGAACAACCTTGCATCCCAGGAATGAAGGCTACTTAATCATCGCAAATTAACTTTTTGATATGCTGCTGAATTTGATTTGGTAGTATTTTGCTGAGGATTTTCGTGTCTATGTTCATCAAATATGTTCAGGATACTGGCCTGAAGTTTTCTTTTTTTGTTGTGTCTTTGCCAGGTTTTGGTATTAGGGTGATGCTGGCTTTGTCCCTCCTCCTTGATTTCCTGGAATAGTTTCAGTAGCATTGGCACCAGTTTTTCTTTGTGTGTCTGTTAGAATTTGGCTGTGAATCCATCTGGTCCAGGGCTTTTTTTTTGGTTGGTAGGGTTTTTATTATTGATTCAAATTCAGATCTCTATATTCATCTGTTCAGGATTTCAATCTCTTTCTTATTCAGTCTTGGAAGATTGCATGTTTCCAGGATTTTATACACTTCCTCTAGATTTTCTAATTTGTGTGCATTAGAGTTGTTTACGCTATTCTCCGAGGATCAATTATACTGCCATCTTTGTCATTTCCGACTGTATTTAATCTAGCTGGCAGTCTATGAGTCTTGTTTAATTTTTCAAGGAACCAACTCTTGATTTCATTGATCTTTTGTATGGATTTTTGTAGCTCAATTTCATTAAATTCTTCTCTAATTTTAGTTCTTTCTTTTCTTCAGCTAGCTTTGGGCTGGTATTTTTTCTTCTTTTCTAGTTCCTTTAGGTGCAAGGGTAGATTGTTCATTTGAGATCTTTCTAAATTTTTGATGAAGGCATTTAGGGCTATAAACTGTTCTCTTAACACTGCTTTAGCTGCATCCCAGAGATTCTAGTAAGATGTGTCCCCATTTTCATTAATTTCAAATAATTTATTTCTGCCTTAATTTCAACATTCCCACAGGAGTTTCAAGAGTAAGTTGTTTAATTTCCATGTACTTGTGCAGTTTTGAGAGATCTTCCTTATACTGATCTCTATTTTTACTGTATTGTGGTCTGAGAATGTGGCTGGTATGATTTGAGTTTTTTTGAATTTACTGAGATTTGCTTTATGACTATGTGCTGGCTCTTAGAATACGTTCAGAATGCATATGAGAAGTTGTTGGGTGGAGTGTTCTGTAGATGTCTATGAGGACCAATTGGTCAAATGTTGAGTTTAAGTCTGGAGTTTCATTGTTAGTTTTCTGCCTTGATGATCTAACACTGTCAGTGGGGTGTTGAAGTCTCACCCTATTATTACATGGTTGTCTATGTCTTTTCGTAGGACGAGAAGAACTGGTTTTATGAATCTGGGTGCTCCAATGTTTGGTGCCTATGTATTTAGGATAATTACGTCTTCTTGTTGGATTGTACTTTTCATCATTATATAATGTCCTTCATTGTTCTTAATTTTTATTGGCTTAACATATGTTTTATCTGATGTAAGAATAGTGACTTCTGCTCTTTTTTGGTTTCTGTTTGCATATCTTTCTCCATCCCTTTCCTTTGCGCCTACAGGTGTCACAAGAGGTGAGATGGTTCTCTTGAAGACAACAGATGGTTGAGCTCTTTTTATCCACCTTGCCACTCTGTGTCTTTTAAGTGGGGTGTTTACTGCATTTACATTCAAGGTTAGTATTGGTATGTATGATTTTCATCTCGTCATCATCTTGTTAGCTGGTTGTTATGTAGAACTGATTGCATAGTTGCTTTATAGTACCTGTGAGCTATGTACTTAAGTGTGTTTTTGTGGTATCAGATATTGTTCTTACGATTCCATGTTTAGCACTCCCTTAAAGACTTCTTATATGGCTGGTCTAGTCGAAACAAATTTCCTCAGCATTTGCTTAAAATTTGATGAAGATTTTATTTCTCTTTCACTTATGAAGCTTAGTTTGGTAAGAGATGAAATTCTTAGCTGGAATTCCTTTTCTCTATGGATGTTGAAAATAGGCCCCCAATCTCTTCTGGCTAGTAAGGTTTCTACTGAGAGGTCTGCTGCTAACCTAATGAGGTTCCCTCTGTATGTGACTTGACCCTTCTTTCTATCTGCCTTTAAGATTTTTTCTTTCATGTTGACCTTGGTGAATCTGATGGCTATGTGCTTTGGTGATGGTTCCTGTCTATAGTATCTAGCTGGCGTTCTCTGTATTTACTGGATTAACATGTCAACCTCTAGCAAGATTAGGGAAATTTTCATGGACTATATCCTCAATTATATTTTCCAAGTTATTTTTCTCTCTTCTTCTCTCTCAGGAATGCCAATGAGTCTTAGATTTAATCACTTTACGTAATCTCATATTTCTCAGAGGTTTCAGTTTTAAAAAATTCTTTTTTCTTCATTTTTGTCTGAGTTGCCTTGAAGAAACAATCTTCAAAGTCTAAGATTCTTTCCTCAGTTTGTTCTATTCTTCTGTTAATACTTCTGATTGTATTATAAAATTTTTGTAGTGAGTTCTTCAGGTCTAGAAGTTCAGTTGGTTCTTTCTTAAAATGGTTATTTCATCTTCCGGCTCCTGGATCATCTTACTGGATTCCTTATATTGTGTTTCAACTATCTCCTGAATCTCAACGAGCATCCCTGCTATCCAGATTCTGAATTCTATGACTGTTATTTCAGTCATTTCAAACTGGTTAAGAACCATTGCTGGGGAACTAGTAGATTCATTTGGAGGTAGGGGGACACTTTGGCTTTTTGAATTGCCAGAGTTCTAGCACTGACTCTCATCTTGGAGGGTTGGTGTTCTGCAGTGTTAACTGTATATAGTCAGTTAGCTTCGTTTCTGGGTGCTTTCAGAGGACTAGGGCTCTGCACAATATCTTTAGGTAAACACTTGCACTTGGTTTCGCAGGTGTATGTATCAGCAGATTTTTGGTGTTGCAGTTTGGGCTAGAATCCAGTAGCTGGCATTTAGGAGTAATGGCCAATACCTAGGCTAACACCCAGCCACACAACTCTTTGGTACTTCCTCACTTTCACAGGTGTGCACTGCAGTGGGGAAGTCAGGGACGGGGAGAGGGGAAGGAGAAGAGATGGCCTCACCAGGTCCACTTGTGGGAGCTCCCTCCAATCATGGGTGCCCATGCCCAAGCTTCTTTTGTTAGGTGTTCCGGGCTGCCAGGCCCCCTGGGCAGAGGCTGCAACAGGGAGATATGCCAAACCCCTTCTGGACAGGCCCTATTTAAGGAGAAATGCATGTCTGGTTCTCACCCTGGTCCAGGAACCCATGCGTGTCGCCCTTCTCAGTGTTCTAAGGGTACATACAGTCTCCTCCCCAGCTCATGTGCTGGCCACAGATCTTGGCTGCAGGCTGGAGCTCTGGGGGTACCCAGATGTCCCGCAGCTTGGGGTCAGGTTCCAGCTGTGCTGAGGAATTGCAAGTGTTTCTGGGCCACTAGGAAAAGAAATAAGGTGAAACAATGCACTCAGGCTGGGCTGCAGATGCTACACTGTGCACTCAATCATGCGGGGCAGCTAGGCATGTGTCCAGGGAGGGGCAGTCGACAGGCGAGCTTGCACAACAGATGTGCCCCTGTTCCACGGTGAAGCCAGCCCCACTCTTTTCTGGCTCAGAGGTCAGTTGGGGCTGGAACTTCCTGAAGGGGGATGGGGAGCCCTAGGGAAAAGGCATCTATGGTCCCTCTCTGACAGAGCTACCCAGCCCACAAAAACTCCCAGGCTCTGCAACATCTGAAAATTAGTCTCTGCCTATCCCCAGCAAGATCCCTCTGCCAGCTCACATGTCCACAGGGGACGAGTAACTAGGATCCTAGGGGTCAGTGGTGAAAGTGAGCTGTCCCTCAGGTCCTTCATTCGCCTCTTTCCCAGGAGCTCTTAAGGGCCAGGAACTAGTCCTAGGGTTCAGTTATCCTACACAGTGTTCCCAGCTTCCCCACCTTCATGCTCAGCTTCAGTGTCGCCTTTCCATCCACTCTCAGCTTTTTCTCTTTGAAGATCTGCCCAAATTAAGGTGGTTTACTCAATAATTCGGTCTCTCTCAGTGTAAATGGTACTTCCTCCCTGCGTCTAGTAGGCCATCTTGTCCCCCACTCAGTTTTCTTAAGCAAGCATGGTTACATATGCCTTTTATTTATTTGTTTTTTATAAATTCAGGGAGTTTAAGTGCCATTTTGTTACAAAGATATATTGCTTAGTGGTGTTTTTAGCGCAGCCATCACCAGAATAAGTATACACTGTACCCGTTAAGTAATTTCCCATCCCTCCTCCTTCTCTTACACTTCCATCCTACCGAGTTGCCAATGTCTATTATTACATTCTCTATGTCCATGTGGACACATTTATCTCCCACTTACCCATGAGAACATGCAGCATCTGACTTTCTGTTTTTTGGTTATTTCACTTAAAATAATGGCCTCCAGTTCCCTCCATGTTGCTGCAAAAGACAAGATTTCATTCTTTTTTATAGTTGAGTAGTATTCCATGGTTATATAAACCACATTTTTTAGCCAGGTGTGGTGGTGTGCATCTGTAGTCCTAGCTACTTGGGAGGCTGAGGCAGGAGGATTACTTGAACCCAGGAGTTCAAGGATGAGTGAGCTATGATCGTGCCGCTGCACTCCAGCCTGGGTGACAGAGCGAGACCCTGTCTCAAGAAAAAAAAAACAAACAAAAAAAACATGTTCTTTATCCAGTCATCTGTTGGTAGACACTTAGGTTGATTCCGTATCTTTGCCATCATGAATAGTGCTGCAATGAACATACAGGTGCACGTATCTTTTTGACATAATGATTTCTTTTCCCTTAAGCATATACTAAGTAATGAGATTGCTAAGTCAAATGGTAGTTCTGCTTTAAATTATTTGAGAAATCTCCAAACTGCTTTCTACGGTGACTTAACAAATTTACATTCCCACCAACAGTGTATGTTTCCATTTCTCTGCATCCCCGTCAATATCTGTTATTTGACCTTATTTTTTTCTCGAGATGGAGTATCGCTTTATCGCCTAGGCTGGAGTGCAGTGGTGTGATCTTGGCTCTCTGCAGCCTCTGCCTCCTGGGTTCAAGCGATTCTCATGCCTTAGCCTCCCGAGGAGCTGGGACCACAGGCACACACCACCACGCCCAGCTGGTTTTTGTATTTTCAATAGAGATGGGGTTTCACTATATTGGCCAGGTTAGATGTTATTTGACTTTTTAATAACAGCTATTCTGATTGGTGTAAGACGGTATCTCCTTGTGGTTTTAATTCGCATTTCTCTGATGATTAGTGATGTTGAGCATTTTTTCATAGGCTTCTTGGTCATATGTATGTCTTCCTTTGCAAAATGTCTGTGCATTTCCGTTGCTCACTTTTTAATGGGGTTATTTGAGGGATTTTGATTGAGTTGTTTGCATTCCTTATAAATTCTGGACATTGGACCTTTATCAGATGCAAAGTTGGCTAATATTTTCCCCCATTCTACAGGTTGTCTGTTCACTGTTATTTCTTTGGCTGTGCAGAAGCTTTTTAGTTTATATAGCCCCATTTGTCTACTTTTGTTTTTGTTGCATTTGCTTTTGAAGGTCTCAGTCATGAATTCTTCGTCTAGGCCAATGTCTGGAGGAGTTTTTCCTAGATTTTCTTCTACAATTTTTGCAGCTTCAGGACTTACATTTAAGGCTTTAATCCATCTTGAGTTATTTTTTGTATATGGTGAGAGTTAGGAGTCCAGTTTCATTCTGCATATGACAATCCAATTTTCCTAGCACCACTTACTGAATAGGGTGTCCTTTCCCCAGTGTAATTTTGTTGACTTTGTCAAAGATCAGTTTGCTATAAGTATGGGGCTTTATTTCTGGGTTCTCTATTCTATTCTACTAATCTGTGACTATTTTAATACCATGCTACTTTGGTTACTAACACCTTGCAGTATGATTTGAAGTCAGGTAAAGTGATACCACCAACTTTGTAATAATACCAATTTGACAAAGTTTTTTTAACCAGGAAATGACAAGAATGTAAAAGAAACAATGATTACTCTGTATTTACTAATTTTTTAAATTTTTTTATGGGTGTATATATATAAGTGTATATATTTATAGAGTACATTAGTTATTTTGATACAGGCATACAATGTGTAATAATCACATCAGGGTAAATGGCATACTGCTAAATTTTTGATAAATAACAAGTATTATCATACGACAAGAAAAAGCAACACACTTTATTTCATTAAAACAGGAAATATATATATATATATATGAAATATTCCTTCATCCTTAAAAATGGAATTCAGGACAATTGTCAAAATGACATCGGAGGAACACTATATCAACAGATATTCAGATGTGAGATTTCTGAAAAAGGAAGGTGGGGGGGTTCCATGATGAAATGTATTCAGGAAATATTGGGCTAAATAAAGTTGAGAAGTTTTTCAGTGCAAGACTTCTAGAGCCATTGATATGCTAATTTTCTAAACTTAGCCATCTCCAACACAGCCTGTGAGTGGCTCTAGAGAAGCCTTAACAATCTGGAACAGCACTTAAAAATCCCAATCTAATATAATATTCTAACATTTTTGATATATTTTGTAAAATGTACAAAAACAGATGAAAGGTGGAGGGAAAATGAATTCTGTTTACAATAAAGCTGAGGTTCTATAAGGCATAATTTATAACTACATATTGGGTCCAGTTTGAAGGAACCTGAACTAAAAGACAGCAAACAGGAGGTCTGTAATTTTGACTTGTTTATTAAAATTGATTTATATGTTAATTTTATATTGAATATACTTTAAATTGTGCTAATTGCAAGTATATGGCTTTAAACGTGATGAAAAGTCAGACCAATATATAGCTGAATTTTAAAAACTATAAATTGAAATGAAAATATACATATATCTTAGAGTTTAAATAAAAACTACACCTTGGACATCTAAAGCAACAATAATTTCACAGTAAAATTTCATATATACACACTAGGCAAAGCACTTAAGTATTTACTAAATATATTTTCATATTAGCCATTAGATGGCACCATATATCTACTAGTTAACATAACTATACTAAACTCTAATTCCCCTGACATGCTCAAAAAGTAATATAAAATATATTTAACTTCTACATAAATATAATACACATTATCTTTTATCACTGTTAACTTTAAGTTTCAAAGGAAGAAAGATGATATAAGCAACTACATTTATATCACCATTTCTGGAATGTTAAAACTTAATAAGTAATCTCATTCAGAAATCAAATGGAATGTTCTAAGACAATGATTCAAAGGCTGAAGAGCAGACAGCCAGAGAATGCCTTTCCTTAAGGTAAATGTAAGATAAAACTAATTCTCTACCTTAATAAATTTTGTTTTTACTTTTTATTCACAAACCTACATTGTCCAATTTCCAATTCTTCTAAATAATCAAATTTCTGTCTCCTCTTAAATTTCACCATATCTTGTTCTCTAATGCAGGACTCTCAGTTCCTGTGTAATTTCCCAGTCTCTCCTGAAATCACTGCTGCAGATTTTTATATAGTCTATTTAAACACCAAAAATGACCCCATTCTAATAATCACATTTTCTACTTTCAGTTAAGATAAAATAACATGGATCAGATTTATCCCACCACCTGAAAACACTAAAACAAGAGAGAGCATATGAAACAATGGCACTCAAGACACTGAAGATGGGCAATAAAGGAGTGACCATTCAGAGGAAGAAAAAAAATGAGATCATCTGTATGACTACGATTTTCCAAGCTTACTACCTGGAGAAAGGGGACAGTGCAGTCACTGTACAGTCAGGTGAGTGTTGAGGAGATAAACCTGGGAGTATGAAGAAGCCAAGTGTGCTAAAGTTCATGTGGCTGAGTCCCGGAATAAAAAGCCGTGTAGACAGAGAACTCCAGACACCTGCACTGAGTCACTCCTAACATACAGTTCAGTACTTCTTAGCACATACACGTAAGGAAACAATCAGAGGCTGGGAAAAAAAACGCCTAAGAGGATTAGAGGGAAGACATGCCAAATCTTACACAGAGCACGAAATGGGGACTATTCTGAAGATCCAGAATTTTAAAATCTCAAACCTCATGAGCTACTGATTCGACTGACATATGAAGGATTTTGCTTCAGAAAATTAATATTACACTAAATGCAGGTTTTGCCTCTCCTAACAAAGGTGAAAAGCAAGACTGAAAGGAACAAACTGTTCTCAGGTAATTTAACCTATCTCAGAATAAAGCTCAAGAACTAATCACGATTAGATCTAACACTCAACAAGGGAAACTTCACAATGTTTGGCATCCAATAAAGAAATTATCAGGTATGCAAAGAAGCAAAATGAAAAAAACCTAGCAGAAAAATTAATCAATCAAAACTGACTCAGAAAATTGATAAAATTAGGAGACAGGGACACTAACAATTATGATGATATATTCCATGGGTTTGAAGAACCACAGGAATGATCGAATGTGGAAAGAAGAGACATGGAACTTTTCTTAAAAGCCTAAATCAAACTTCCAAAGGTAAAAACTAAAATGTCTTAGATAAAAATACACTGAAAGAGACTGACAGCACATCAGATATTACAAAAGAAAATGTTAATGAACCTGAAGACATATCAACAGAAAGCATAAACACAAGAACAGAAAGACTAAAAAAATGCAAATAATCAGTAAATTGTGGAACAACTTCAAGTAGATAAATATACATGTAATTGAAGTCCACACAAAAGAGATGAGAAAAGAAGAAATCAAGAAAACATTTGAAGAAGTAATGGTCAAAATTGTTCCAAATTTAATAAAAACTATAACCAAAAGCAGCTCACTAAATTCAAAGTACAAGAAAAAAACGAAGAAAACTACACAAAGAAACATTATATTCAAATGGATTAAAGTTGTAAAGATAAAAACAGAAGTAGTCAGAAAAATTACACATTATCTACAAAAGAAAAGAGGTAAGGCTGACAAGAGATTCATCAGAAATAATAAAAGATAGAACAAGTGGCACACTATCTTTAAAGTATTGAAAGAATAAAAGCCGCTCATCTAGAAGTCCTTGCCAGTTAAATGATCTTTGAGAAATAAAAGGTGAAATTTTGTAAAACAACACAACACAACTTTGAGTCATACAAAAGGATATAGTTTGGATATTTGTCTCCACCCAAATCTCATATTGAAATGTAATTACCAGTGTTGGAGGTGAGACCTAGTGGGAGGTGTTTGGATCATGGGGGAGGATCCTTTATAGCTTGGGGCTGTCCTTGCAATGGTGAGTACTCACAAGATCTGATTGTTTAAGTGTGTAGCACCTCACCCACATTCTCTCTTGCTCCTGTTTTCACCATGTGAAGTGCTTGCTCCCACTTCATGTCCCACTATTAGTAAAAGCTCCCTGAGGCCTCTATAGAAGCTGAACAGATGCCAGTGCCATGCTTGTACAGCCTACAAAACTGTGAGCCAATTAAACCTCTTTATAAATTATCCAATCTCAGGTATTTCTTTATAGCAACACAAGAATGGCCTAATATAGAATACTGGTACCAAGGAGTGGGGCTCTGCTAAAGATATCTGAAAATGTGAAAGCAACTTTGGAAGTGGGTAACAGGCAGAGGTTAGAATAGTCTGGAGGGCTCAGAAGAAGATAGGAAGATGAGGGAAAGTTTGGAACTGCTTAGAGATGAGTTAAATGGTTGTGACCAAAATGATGATGTTGATATGGACAATCAAGTCCAGGCTGCTGAAGTCTCAGATGGAAATGACAAACATACTGGGAACTGGAGCAAAGGTAACTCATATTATGCCTTAACAAAGAGCTTAGCTGCATTCTGTTCATGTCCTAGAGATCTGTGTAAGTTTGAAAATGAAAGATAATTGGGTCGGGCCTGGTGGCTCACACCTGTAATCCCAGCACTTTGGGAGGCTGAGGTGGGCAGATCACAAGATCAGGAGTTCAAGACCAGCCTGATCAATGTGGTGAAACCCTGTCTCTACGAAAAATACAAAAATTTGCTGGGCGTGGTGGCGCATGCCTGTAATTCCAGCTACTCAGACGGCTGAGGCAGGAGAATTGCCTGAACTGGGAGGCAGAGGTTGCAGTGAACTGAGATCACACCACTACACTCCAGCCTGGGCAACAGAGTGAGACTCCGTCTCAAAAAAGAAAAAAAGAAAGATAATTTAAGGTATCTGGCAGAAGAAAATTTTTTTTTTTTTTGGGACGGAGTCTGGTTCTATCACCCAGGCTGGAGGGCAGTGGCACAATCTCGGCTCACTGCAAGCTCCACTTCCTGGGTTCATGCCATTCTCCTGCCTCAGCCTCCTGAGTAGCTGGGACTACAGGCACCCGCCACCTCACCTGCCTAATTTTTTTTTATTATTATTTTTAGTAGAGGCGGGGTTTCAGCATGTTAGCCAGGATGTTCTCGATCTCCTGACCTCGTGATCCACCTGCCTTGGCCTCCCAAAGTGCTGGGATTACAGGCGTAAGCCACCACGCCCAGCCCTTGGCAGAAGAAATTTCTAAGTGGCAAAGCATTCAGGATGTGGCCTGGCTGCTTCTAACAGCCTATGTTCAGATGCAGGAACAAAGAAATGACTAACATAGGAACTTACATTTAAAAGGGAAGCAGAGCATAAAAGTTTGGAAAATTTGCAGCCTGGCCATGTGGTAGAAAAGAAAGGCCCAATTTCAAGGCAGGAATTCAAGCAGGCTGCAGAGCCACCACTTCCTAGAGAAATCTGCAGAATTAAAAAGCAGCCAAGAACTAATACCCAATACTATGGGAGAAAGGTCTCAGAGACCTTCATGGAAGCCCTTCCAACCAAAGGTCCTGAAGCCTAGGAGAACCGAATGGTTCTGTGGGCCAGGCCTAGGGTCCTGCTGCCCTGCATAGCCTTGGGAAATTGCTTCTGTATACCAGCCACTCTGGCTCCAGCCTCAGCTCAAAAAGGCCTAGGTATACCTTGGGCTGCTGCTTCAGAGAGTGCAAGCTGTAAGCCTTGGAGGCTTCCATGTAGTGTTAAGCCTGTAGGCACTTGGAGTGCAAGAGTAGTGGAAGCTTGGCAGCCTCTGACTAGATTTCAAAGACATTTGGAAAAGCCTGAGTGTCTAGGAAGAAGACTGCTGCAGGGATGAAGGCCTCACAGAGAACCTCTACTAGAGCAGTGCAGAGGGAAAATGTGAGGATGGAGGCCCCACACAGAGTCCCCACTGGGACACTCCTAGTGGAGCTGTGGGAAAAGGGCAACTGTCCTCCAGACTCCAGAGTGGCAGATCCACCAGCAGTTTTCACTATACACCTGAAAAAGCCACAAGCACTCAACTCCATCCTGGAAGAGCAGCTGTGGGGGCTGACCCCCTACAAAGCCACAGGGGCAGTGCGGCCGAAGGCTTTGGGAGCCCATCCCTTGAAGCAGTGTGCCCTGAATATAGGACGTGGAGTCAAAGAGGAGACTGATTTGGAACTTTTAAGATTTAATGACTGCCCTGATGCATTTTAAACTTACATGGGGTCTGCAGCCCCTTTCTTTTGGCCGATTTCTCCCTTTTGGAATAGAAATGTTTACCCAATGTCTCTACCCACACTGTATCTTGGGAGTAAGTAACTTGTTTGATTTTACAGGCTCCTAGACAGAAGGCAATTGCCTTGTCTCAGATGAGACTTTGGACTTTTAGTGTTGCAACAAGTTAAAACTTTGGGGGACTATTGGAAAGGCCTGATTATATTTAGCAACATGAGAAGGACATGAGATTTGGTGGGGCCAGGGGTGGAATGATATAGCTTGTATATCTGTCCCCGCCCAAATCTCATGTTGAGATGTAATTCCCAATGTTGGAGGTGGGGACTGGTGGGAGGTGTTTAGGTACTGGGGGCAGAAGTCTCATGGCTTAGTGCTGTTCTTGAAATAGTGAGTACTCACAAGATCTAGTTGTTTAAGTGTGTGGCACCTCCCCACTGACTCTTGCTCCTGCTTTTGCCATGTGAAGTGCCTGCTCCCACTTTCCCTTCCAGCATGAGTAAAAGCTCCCTGAGCCCTCTCCAGAAGCTGAAGGGATGCCAGTGCCATGCTTATATAGCCTGCAGAACCGTGAGCCAATTAACCTTTTTTCTATAACAAATTACCCAGTCTCAGGTATTTATAGCAATACAACAATGGACTAATACGCAAATGTTGAAAGACAACATCACCAGCAAATCTGCTGTAAGAAATATTAAAGTTCTTCAGACAGAAAGAAAATGACACAAGATGGAAACCCAGATATACAACAAAAAGAATACAGTGTACTAAAAAATAATTTTCACCTTACTATTTAAAAATTTTTAAAAGATAAGAGAGAATAACATCACAGAAAATGAAGGAGAAGGAAGCTTCAAGGGTACGTACCTCCACTGAAACAACCACTAAACAGGAAAAAATTGTCAGAATCAACTATTTCAAAACTCTGGAACCTTGTTGGACAATTACAGCAATGAGGGATGTGCTTGCTGAAGGGAGAGACTGCTGAAACTCAGTAAGAGAACAGTATGCACAAAACAGCTACCATCCCCCATCCTTCAGCCCCACCTTGGCAATGGGGACATCAGCTCATATACCTGGACTGGCTAGCTGGCACTAAAATCAGCAGTAAGGACCCTGACTTCCAAAAATTGGTGGTTGTGCATTTTGATCATTCTGGCATTTCCCTGAAGAACAGATGTAGATGCTTGCCTTTGTTTTGGCTGCCTCAGGCTGCAGTGGCTTTGCCAGCAGTGGCTATTTCCAGATGGCACATACATCTTTGGTTGGTTTTTTTGGATCCAGACATTTAGGAAAACCTCTGAGAGGTCCTTGTCTGACCACAGATATAAGGAAAAAGAAACATCTCTGACCATATACAAGAAGGAATATAGACTTTTCAAAAATAGTATGGGGAGGTCACTAAATAGATTAATGCAGCACCTACTAACCAAAAATGAGAAATCCCTGAGGAGTAGGACAATCTCATTTCTACTTACCACAATAGAGTGTTCAAAACGTTGTTGTCAACAAAAAGTTACAAAGCTTTCAAAGAAACAAGAAAGTACGGCCCATTCTCAAGATAAAAGAATTTCACAGAAACAATACGAGGAAAATCCAAAATTAGAATTACTACTTAAGGATGTTTAACGAACTTTCTTAAATAAGATTAATAAGCTAAAATAAACCAGGGACAAAAAAAACACACACATACAAACAAAATCAGGAGAACACTGTATGAACAGGGAGTGTCAATAAAGGGATAGAAATTATAAAAAGAAACCAAATAGACATTCTGACAGTGAAAAGTACACTAGATTAAATGAAAAGTTTACCAGAGATGTTCAATGGCAGATTTGGCCAGGAAATCAGAGACTCGGTAAACATTAAGATAAAACCATTGAAATGATCCAGTTTGAGGAGCAGGGGAAAAAAAAGAAGGCAGAAAAATGAACATAATGTGAGGGCCTGTGAGATACCATCAAACGTACCAACACATGTATCATAGGAGCACCAAAAGGAGAAGAGGAAAAAGGCAGAACAATATAAGAAGAAGTAATGGCCAAAAATGACTTTGTAAATATAACACCAAAGGCACAATCCATGAAAAAAAAATAGTTGATAAACTGGATCTCAATTTAAAATTTAAAACTTCTGCTTTGCAAAATACAATGTGAAGAAAATGAGAAGACAAGCTACAGATTAGAGGAAAATATTTGCAAAAGACACATTTGATAAAGGACTGTTTTGAAAATATATAAAGAACTCTTAAAACTCAACAATAAAAAAAAAACAGCCTGATGAATAAATGGGCCAAAGGCCTTAAAAGACACCTCACCAAAAGCGATAAGCATATAGCAAATTAGCACATAAAAAGACACTCCACAACATCTGTCATCAGGGTAATGCAAATTAAGACAACAGAGACACCACCACATACCTATTAGAATGGCCAAAATCCAGAACACTGACAACTCCAAATGCTGATGAGGATGTGGAGCAATAGGAACCCTCATTAATAGCTGCTGTAAATGCAACATGGCACAGCAACTATAAAGGACAGTTTGGCTGCTTCTCACAAAGCTAAATATACTCTTACCATATGATCCAGCAATTACATTCCTTGATATTTACTGAAAAAAGTTGAAAACTTACATCCACACAAAAATGTGTACATTGATGCTTACAGCAGCTTTATTCATAATTGCCAAAACTTGGAAGCAACCAAGATGTCCTTCTGTAGGTGAATGGATAAATAAAACTGTACAACATCCAGACAATGGAATACTGTTCAGTGTTAAAAACAAACATGCTATTAAAGAAAAAAAATTTCAAAACTTCAGTGTTTTAAACTAATCCAGTCACACAAAAGTAAAGAAAAGGGAATTTTAAAAACAGTCTCATGCCTGTAATCCCAGCACCTTGGGAGGCTGAGGCAGGTGGATTGCTTCAACTCAGGAATTTGAGACCAGACTAAGCAATATGGTGAGACCTTGTCTCCATGAAAAATACAAAAATTAGCCAGCCACAGTGCCACATGCCTGTAGTCCTGGCTACTCTGGGGGCTGAGGTGGGAGGATCACCTGAGACCAAAAGGTCAAGGGTGCGGTGAGCTGTGATGGTGCCACTGCACTCCAGCTTGGATTACAGAGTGAGACCCTATTTAAAAAATAATAATAATAATAATTAATAAACAAGTTTGAGAAATATGGGACTATGTAAAGTAACCAAACCTATAAATTACTGGCATTCGTGAGAAAGAGAAAAAGTAAATCTGGAAAACATAACTGACAGAATAATGCAAGAAAATCTTCCTAATCTTGCAAGAGAGGTAGGCATCTAGATATAAGAAATCGAGGCAACACCTACAAGATACTATACAAAACAAACATCACCAAGGCATATAGTCACCAGACTGTCCAAGGTCAACGCTAAAGAAAAAAATCTTAAAGGCAGCTAGAGAAAAAGGTGTCAGATCATGCACAAATGGAACCCCATGAGACTAAGAGCAGGCCTCTCAGCAGAAACTTTACAAGGCAGGAGAGAATAAGGGCCTATTTTCAGCTTTCTTGAAAAGAAGAAAGTCTGGGTCAGGCATAGTGGCTCACATCTATAATCCCAACACTTTTGAGAGGCTGATGCAGAAGGACTGCTTGAGGCCAGGAGTTTGAGACCAGCATGAAAAACATAGCAAGACGTCATCTCTCCAAAAGATAAAAATTAAAAATTAGTCAGGTGTGGTGGCACACACCTGTAGTCCCAGCTACTAGGGAGGCTAAGGTGGGAGGATTGCCTAAGCACAGAAGTTTGAGTTGCAGTGAGCTACAATCACAACACTGCTCTCTAGCTTGGGCAACAGAGTGAGACCCTGCCTCAAAAAAAAAAAAAAAAAGAAGAAGAAAACGAAAGAAAAGAAATTTCAACAAAGAATTTCATATTCCACCAAACTAAGCTTCATATGCAAAGAAAAAATAAAATCTTTTTCCAACCAAGCAAGCACTAAGAAAATTCATTACCACCAGATCAGCTTTACAAGAGATCCTTAATGGAATTCTAAACATGGAAATGAAAGAACAATACCTGCTACCACAAAAACATAATAAAGTACATAGCCCATAGACCCTATACAGCTTCCACACAATAAAAACTACAAAGCAAAAAGCTAAGGGAAGTGAAGGACCTCTTCAAGGTGAACTGCAAACCACTGCTCAATGAAATCAGAAATCACACAAATGGAAAAATATTCCATGCTTATGGATAGGAAGAATCAATGTCATGAAAATTCATACCGCCCAAAGTAACTTATAGGTTGAATGCTATTCCCATTAAACTAACATTGACATTATTTACAGAATTAGGAAAAAAAACTATTTTAAAATTCATATGGACAAAAAGGAGCCCAAATAGCCAAGACAATCCTAAGCAAAAAGAACAAAGTTGCAGGCATCATGCTACCGGACTTCAAACTATACTACAAGGCTACAGTAGCCAAAACAGCTTGGTACTGGTACAAGAACAGACACATAGACCAATGGAACAGAATAGAAACCCAGAAATAAGGCTGCACACCTACAACCATCTTATCTTCAACAAACCCAATAAAAACAAGCAATGGGATAAGGGCTCCCTATTTAATAAATGGTACTGGGAGAACTGGCTAGCCATATGCAGAAAACTGAAACTGGGCCCCTTCCTTATACAATATACAACACCATATACAAAAATCAACTTGAGATAAAATAAAGAATGAAATGTAAAACCCAAAACTATGAAAACCTTAGAAGAAAATCTAGGCAATACCTTTCAGGATATAGGCACCGGCAAAGATTTCATGACAAAAGTGCCAAAAGCAATTGCAACAAAAGCAAAAACTAACAAATAGGATCTAATTAAAGAGCTTCTGCAGAGCAAAAGGAACTATCCATCAGAATGAACAAACAACCTAAAGAACGGGAGAAAATTTTGCAATCTATCCATCTCACAAAGGTCTAATATCTAGCATCTGCAAGGAACTTAAACAAATTTACAAGAAAAAAAACCATTAAAAAGTAGGCAAAGAATATGAACAGACACTTCTCAAAAGAAGACACACATGCAGCCAACATACATATGAAAAAAAGCTCAACATCACTGATCATCACAGAAATGTAAATCAAAACCACCAGTTTTGAATAACTATAATTAAAAAGTCAAAAAATAACAGATGCTGGCATGGTTGTAGAGAAAAAGGAACACTTTTACACTGTTGATAAAAGTGTAAGTTAAGTTCAACTATTGTGGAAGACAATGTGGTGATTCTTCAAAAACCTAGAGGCAGAAATATCATTTGACCCAGCAATCCTCCTATTACTGGGTATATACCCAAAGAAGTATAAATCATTCTACTATAAAGATATATGCATGCACATGTTCATTGTAGCACTATTCACAATAGCAAAGACATGGAATCAATCTAAATGCCCAGCAGTGATGGACTGGATAAAAAAAATGTGGTACATATACACCACGGAATACCATGCAGCCATAAAAAGAAACAAGATCATGCCCTTTGTAGGGACATGGATGGAGCCACAAGCCGTTATCCTCAGCAAACTAATCCAGGAACAGAAAACCAAATGCCACATGTTCTCACTTACAAGTGGGAGGTGAATGATGAGAACATATGGACCCATGGTGGGGAACAACACACACTGGGGCCTGTTGGAGAGTGGGGGGCAGAAGGAGGGAAAGCACCAAGATGAGTAGCTAATGGATGCTGGGCTTAATACCCAGTTGATGGGATGATCTTTGCAGCAAGCCACCATGGCACACGTTTACCTCTGTAACAAACCTTCGCATCCTGCAAACATACCCCTAAACTTAAAAGTTGGGAAAAAACAAAAAGACCCATTTGTCTGCTGTCCTCAAGAAACCCATCTCACATATAACAAAATCCATAGGCTCAAAGAAAAGGGTGGAAGAAAGATCTATCGGGTGGAGCCAAGATGGCCGAATAGGAACAGCTCCAGTCTAGAGCTCCCAGCGTGAGCAACATAGAAGACAGGTGATTTCTGCATTTCCAACTGAGGTACCGGGCTCATCTCACTGAGGAGTGTCAGAAAGTGGGTGCAGGACAGTGGGTGCAGCACACCCAGCATGAGCTGAAGCAGGGCGAGGATTTGCCTCACCCAGGAAGCACGAGGGGTCAGGGAATTCCCTTTCCTAGTCAAAGAAAGGGGTGACAGATGGCACCGGGAAAATTGGGTCACTCCCACCCTAATACTGCGCTTTTTCAATGGTCTTAGCAAATGGCACACCAGGAGATTATATCCCGCGCCTGGCTCGGAGGGTCCTACACCCACGGAGCCTTGCTCATTCCTAGCACGGCAGTCTGAGATCAAACCGCAAGGCAGCAGTGAGGCTGGGGGAGGGGCGCCTGCCACTGCCAAGGCTTGAGGAGGTAAACAAAGCGGCCTGGAAGCTCGAACAGGGTGGAGCCCACCACAGCTCAAGGAGGCCTGCCTGCCTCTGTAGACTCCACCTCTTGGGGACAGGGAATACCCAAACAAAAGGCAGCAGAATCCTCTGCAGACTTAAATGTCCCTGTCTGACAGCTTTGAAGAGAGTAGTGGTTCTCCCAGCAGGCAGCTGGAGATCTGAGAATGGACACACTGTCTCAAGTGGGTCCCTGACCCCCGAGTGGCCTAACTAGGAGGCACCCCCCAGTAGGGGCAGACTGACACCTCACACGGCCAGGTACTCCTCTGAGACAAAACTTCCAGAGGAACGATCAGGCAGCAACATTTGCTGCTCACCAATATCTGCTGTTCTGCAGCCTCTGCTGCTGACACCCAGGCAAAGAGCGTCTGGAGTGGACTTCCAGCAAACTCCAACAGACCTGCAGCTGAGGGTCCTGACTGTTAGAAGGAAAACTAACAAACAGAAAGGACATCCACACCAAAACCCCATCTGTATGTCACCATCATCAAACCAAAGGTAGATAAAACCACAAAGATGGGGAAAAAAACAGAGCAGAAATACTGGAAACTCTCAAAATCAGAGCACCTCTCCTCCTCCAAAGGAACGCAGCTCCTCACCAGCAACGGAACAAAGCTGGATGGAGAATGACTTTGATGCGTTGAGAGAAGAAGGCTTCAGACGATCAAACTACTCCGAGCTAAAGGAGGAAGTTCAAACCCATGGCAAAGAAGTTAAAAACCTTGGAAAAAAATTAGACGAATGGCTAACTAGAATAACCAATGCAGAGAAGTCCTTAAAGGACCTGATAGAGCTGAAAACCAAGGCACGAGAACTATGTGACGAATGCACAAGCCTCAGTAGCCGATTCGATCAACTGGAAGAAAGGGTATCAGTGATGGAAGATCAAGTGAATGAAATGAAGCAAGAAGAGAAGTTTAGAGAAAAAAGAATAAAAAGAAATGAAAAAGCCTCCAAGAAATATGGGGCTATGTGAAAGGACCAAATCTATGTCTGACTGGTGTACCTGAAAGTGATGGGAAGAATGGAACCAAGTTGGAAAACACTCTGCAGGATATTATCCAGGAGAACTTCCCCAATCTAGCAAGGCAGGCCAACATTCAAATTCAGGAAATACAGAGAATGCCACAAAGATACTCCTCGAGAAGAGCAACTCCAAGACACATAATTGTCAGATTCAAAAAAGTTGAAATGAAGGAAAAAATGTTAAGGGCAGCCAGAGAGAAAGGTGGGGTTACCCACAAAGGGAAGCCCATCAGACTAACAGCTGATCTCTCAGCAGAAACTCTACAAGCCAGAAGAGAGTGGGGGCCAATATTCAACTTTTTTTTTTTTTTTTTTTTGAGGTGGAGTCTCGCTCTGCCGCCCAGGCTGGAGTGCAGTGGTGTGATCTCGGCTCACTGCAAGCTCCGCCTCCCGGGTTCACGCCATTCTCCTGCCTCAGCCTCTCTGAGTAGCTGGGACTACAGGCGCCCGCCACCACGCCCGGCTGATTTTTTTTTTTATATTTTTAGTAGAGACAGGGTTTCACCGTGGTCTCGATCTCCTGACCTCGTGATCCGCCCGCCTCGGCCTCCCAAAGTGCTGGGATTACAAGCGTGAGCCACTGCGCCCAGCCGTAAACATTCTTAAAGGAAAGAATTTTCAACCCAGAATTTCATATCCAGCCAAACTAAGCTTCATAAGTGAAGGAGAAATAAAATACTTTACAGACAAGCAAATGCTGAGAGATTTTGTCACCACCAGGCCTGCCCTAAAAGAGCTCTTGAAGGAAGCACTAAACATGGAAAGGAACAACTGGTACCAGCCACTGCAAAAACATGCCAAATTGTAAAGACCATCGAGGCTAGGAAGAAACTGCATCAACTAATGAGCAAAATAACCAGCTAACATCATAATGACAGGATCCAATTCACACATAAAAATATTAACCTTAAATGTGAATGGGCTAAATGCTCCAATTAAAAGACACAGACTGGCGAATTGGATAAAGAGTCAAGACCCATCAGTGTGCTGTATTCAGGGAACCCATCTCACGTGCAGAGACACACATAGGCTCAAAATAAAGGGATGGAGGAAGATCTACCAAGCAAATGGAAAACAAAAAAAAGGCAGGGGTTGCAATCCTCGTCTCTGATAAAACAGACTTTAAACAAACAAAGATCAAAAGAGACAAAGAAGGCCATTACATAATGGTAAAGGGATCAATTCAACAAGAAGAGCTAACTATCCTAAATACATATGCACCCAACACAGGAGTACCCAGATTCATAAAGCAAGTCCTTAAAGACCTAGAAAGAGACTTAGACTCCCACACAATAATAATGGGAGACTTTAACACCCCACTGTCAACATTAGACAGATCAACAAGACAGAAAGTTAACAAGGATATCCAGGAATTGAACTCAGCTCTGCACCAAGCAGACCTAATAGACATCTACAGAACTCTCCACCCCAAATCAACAGAATATACATTCTTCTCAGCACCACATCACACTTATTCCAAAATTGACCACATAGTTGGAAGTAAAGCACTCCTCAGCAAATATAAAAGAACAGAAATTATAACAAACTGTCTCTCAGACCACAGTGCAATCAAACCAGAACTCAGAATTAAGAAACTCACTCAAAACCGCTCAACTACATGGAAACTGAACAACCTGCTCCTGAATGACTACTGGGTACATAACGAAATGAATGCAGAAATAAAGATGTTCTTTGAAACCAAAGAGAACAAAGACACAACATACCAGAATCTCTGGGACACATTCAAAGCAGTGTGTAGAGGGAAATTTATAAAGCACTAAATGCCCACAAGAGAAAACAGGAAAGATCTAAAATTGACACCCTAACATCACAATTAGAAGAACTAGAGAAGCAAGAGCAAACACATTCAAAAGCTAGCAAAAGGCAAGAAATAACTAAAATATGAGCAGAACTGAAGGAAATAGAGACACAAAAAACCCTTCAAAAAATCAATGAATCCAGGAGCTGGTTTTTTGAAAAGATCAACAAAATTGATAAACCGCTAGCAAGATTAATAAAGAAGAAAAGAGAGAAGAATCAAATAGATGCAATAAAAAACGATAAAGGGGATATCACCACCAATCCCACAGAAATACAAAGTACCATCAGAGAATACTATAAACACCTCTACGCAAATAAACTAGAAATCCTAGAAGAAATGGATAAATTCCTCGACACATACACCCTCCCAAGACCAAACCAGGAAAAAGTTGAATCTCTGAATAGACAAATAACAGGCTCTGAAATTGAGGCAATAAAAGCTTACCAACCAAAAAAAGGCCAGGACCAGATGGATTCACAGCCGAATTCTACCAGACGTACAAGGAGGAGCTGGTACCATTCCTTCTAAAACTATTCCAATCAATAGAAAAAGAGGGAATCCTCCCTAACTCATTTTATAGGGCCAGCATCATCCTGATTCCAAAGCCTGGCAGACACAACAAAAAAAGAGGATTTTAGACCAGTATCCCTGATGAACATCAATGCAAAAATCCTCTGTAAAATACTGGCAAACCGAATCCAGCAGCGTATCAAAAAGCTTATCCACCATGATCAAGTGGGCTTCATCCCTGGGATGCAAGGCTGGTTCAACATACACAAATCAATAAACATAATCCAGCATATACAGAAGCAACGACAAAAACCATATGATTATCTCAAGAGATGCAGAAAAGGCCTTTGACAAAATTCAACATCCCTTCATGCTAAAAACTCTCAATAAATTAGGTATTGATGGGACGTATCTCAAAATAATAAGAGCTATCTATGACAAACCCACAGCCAATATCATACTGAATGGGCAAAAACTGGAAGCATTCCCTTTGAAAACTGACACAAGACAGGGATGCCCTCTCTCACCACTCCTATTCAACATCGTGTTGGAAGTTCCGGCCAGGGCAATCAGGCAGGAGAAGGAAATAAAGGGTATTCAATTAGGAAAACAGGAAGTCAAATAGTCCCTGTTCGCAGATGACGTGATTGTATATCTAGAAAACCCCATTGTCTCAGCCCAAAATCTCCTTAAGCTGATAGACAACTTCAGCAAAGTCTCAGGATACAAAATCAATGTGCAAAAATCACAAGCATTCTTATACACCGATAACAGACAAACAGAGAGCCAAATCATGAGTGAACTCCCATCCACAAATGCTTCAAAGAGAATAAAATACCTAGGAATCCAACTTACAAGGGACATGAAGGACCTCTTCAAGGAGAACTACAAACCACTGCTCAATGAAATAAAAGAGGATACAAACAAATGGAAGAACATTCCATGCTCATGGGTAGGAAGAATCAATATCATGAAAATGGCCATACTGCTCAAGGTAATTTATAGATTCAATGCCATCCCCATCAACCTACCAATGACTTTCTTCACAGAATTGGAAAAAACTAAAGTTCATATGGAACCAAAAAAGAGCCCACATTGCCAAGTCAATCCTAAGCCAAAAAAACAAAGCTGGAGGCATCACGCTACCTGACTTCAAACTATACTACAAGGCTACAGTAACCAAAACAGCATAGTACTCATACCAAAACAGAGATATAGACCAATGGAATAGAACAGAGCCCTCAGAAATAATGCCACATACCTACAGCCATCTGATCTTTGACAAACCTGACAAAAACAAGAAATGGGGAAAGGATTCCCTATTTAATAAATGGTGCTGGGAAAACTGGCTAGCCATATGTAGAAAGCTGAAACTGGATCCCGTCCTTACACCTTATACAAAAATTAATTCAAGATGGATTGAAGACTTAAATGTTAGACCTGAAACCATAAAAACCCTAGAAGAAAACCTAGGCAATACCATTCAGGACATAGGTATGGGCAAGGACTTCATGTCTAAAACACCAAAAGCAATGGCAACAAAAGCCAAAATTGACAAATGGGATCTAATTAAACTAAGGAGCATCTGCACAGCAAAAGAAACTACCATCAGAGTGAACAGGCAACCTACAGAATGGGAGAAAATTTCTGCAATCTACTCATCTGACAAAGGGCTAATATCCAGAATCTACAATGAACTCAAACAAATTTACAAGAAAAAAACAAACAACCCCATCAAAAAGTGGGCAAAGGATATGAACAGACACTTCTCAAAAGAAGACATTTATGCAGCCAAAAGACACATGAAAAAATGCTCATCATCACTGGCCATCAGAGAAATGCAAATTAAAACCACAATGAGATACCATCTCACACCACTTAGAATGGCGATTATTAAAAAGTCAGGAAACAACAGGCGCTGGAGAGGATGTGGAGAAACGGGAACACTTTTACACTGTTGGTGGGACTGTAAACTAGTTCAACCATTGTGGAAGTCAGTGTGGCGATTCCTCAGGGATCTAGAACTAGAAATACCATTTGACCCAGCCATCCCATTACTGGGTATATACTCAAAGGATAAATCATGCTGCTATAAAGACACATGCACACGTATGTTTATTGCGGCACTATTCACAATAGCAAAGACTTGGAACCAACCATGATGGTGGGCGCCTGTAGTCCCAGCTACTCGGAGAGGCTGAGGCAGGAGAATGGCGTGAACCTGGGAGGTGGAGCTTGCAGTGAGCCGAGATTGCGCCATTGCACTCCAGCCTGGGCGACAGAGCGAGACTCCGTCTCAAAAAAAAAACAAAAAAAGAAAATGTGGCACATATACACCATGGAATACTAGGCAGCCATAAAAAATGATGAGTTCATGTCCTTTGTAGGGACATGGATGAAGCTGGAAACCATCATTCTCAGCAAACTATCGCAAGGACAAAAAACCAAACACCGCATATTCTCACTCATAGGTGGGAACTGAACAATGAGAACACATGGACACAGGAAGGGGAACATCACACACCAGGGCCTGTTGTGGGGTGGGGGGAGAGGGGAGGGATAGCATTAGGAGATATAACAAATGTTAAAAGACGAGTTAATGGGTGCAGCACACCAATATGGCACATATGTATACATATGTAACTAACCTGCACGTTGTGCACATGTACCCTAAAACTTAAAAGTATAATAAAAAAAAATGAAATGAAATGAAAGATCACACAAACAGAAAAAAAAAAGAGCTGGAGTCGCTATTCTTATATCAGATAAAACATACTTTAAACCAATAACAATAAAAAAGGACAGAGAAATGCATTACATAATGATAAAGCGTCCAACTAAACAAGACTTAACTATACTAAATACATACACACCCAACACTGAGGCACTCAGATTCATAAAACAAATTCTTCTAGACCTATGAAAAGACTTAGCCACACAATAATAGTGAGGGACTTTGATACCCCACTGACAGCATGAGACAGATCATCGTGGCAGAAGACCAACAAAGAATTTCGTGGCAGAAAACCAACAAAGAATTTCTTGACAGTCTCTTGACTGGTCAAGTTTGATACTTGACCAACTGAACCTAATAACCATCTACAGAATATTGTACCCATCAACCACAGAATATACATTCTTCTCGTTTGCACACAGAACACACTCTAAGATAGACCACATGCTCAGCCATAAGTCAAGTCTCAATAAATTCAAAAAACTGAAATCATTCCAACCATACGTTCAGATCACAGTGAAATAAAAACAGAAATCAATACCAAGAAGATCTCTCAAAACCACACAATTTCATGAAAATTAAACAACTTGCTACTGAGTGACTTTGGAGTAAACAATAAAACTAAGGCAGAAATTTTAAAAATCTTTAAAATAAATGAAAACAGAGACACAACATACAAAAATCTCTGGGATGCAGCAAAAGCAGTATTAAAAGGAAAGTTCATAGTGCTATACACCTACCTAAAATAGAAAAATCTTCATGATCTAACATCACACCTAGAAGAACTAGAAAAACAAGAACAAACTCACCTGAAAGGCAGCAGAAAAAAAGAAATAACTAAAAATCAGAGTAGAACTGAATGAAACTGAGACCCCAAATCCATACCAAGAATCAATGAAACCAAAAGTTGGTTCTTTGAAATGATAAACAACATTGATAGGCCACTAGATTAAAAAAGAAAAAAAGTGAGATGATCCAGACATTCTAACCAATTATATAGAAATATAAAAGATTCTCAGAGACTACTATGAATATCTATCTCTATGCACATAAAACTAGAAAATGTAGAGGAAATGGATAAATCCCTGGAAACATACAACCTCCCAAGATTGTCTCAAGAAGAAACTGAAACCTTGAACAGACCAATATCAAGTTCCAAAATTGAATCAATAATAAAAACCCTACAACCAAAAAAAGCCCTGCACCAGATGCATTCACAGCCAAATTCTAACAGACGCATAAAGAAGAACTGGTGCCAATCGTACTGAACGTATTCCAGAAAAACAAGGAGGAGGGACTCTTCCCTAACTTATTCTATGAAGCCAGCATCACCCTCATACCAAAACTTGGCAAAAATACAACAAAAAAAGAAAACTTCAGGCCAATATCCCTGATGAACATAGACACAAAAATTCTCAACAAAATATTAGCAAATCAAATTCAGCAACATACCAAAAAGTTAATCTGCCATGATCAAGTAGCCTTCATTCCTGGGATGCAAGGTTGGTCCAACATACATAAATCAATAAATGTGATTCACTGCATAAACTGAGTCAAGAACAAAAATCACATGATCATCTCAATCAACACGGAAGAAGCTTTTGATAAAATCCAACATCCCTTTGTGATAAAAACCCTCAACAGGCCGGGCGCGGTGGCTCAAGCCTGTAACCCCAGCACTTTGGGAGGCCGAGGCGGGCGGATCACAAGGTCGGGAGATCAAGACCATCCTGGCTAACACGGTGAAACCCCGTCTCTACTAAAAATACAAAAAATTAGCCAGGCGTGTTGGCAGGCGCCTGTAGTCCCAGCTACTCGGGAGGCTGAGGCAGGAGAATGGCGTGAACCCCAGGGGGCGGAGCCTGCAGTGAGCCGAGATCGCGCCACTGCACTCCAGCCTGGGAGACAGAGAAAGACTCCGTCTCAAAAAAAAAAACAAAAAAAAACAAACAAAACAAAACAAAACAAAAAAACCCTCAACAAACTAGGCAGCAAAAGGAACATACCTCAAAATAATAAGACCCATCTATGACAAACCCATAGCCAATATTATACTGAATGGACAAAAGCTGGAGCAATTCCCCTTGAGAACTGGAACAAGACAAGGATGTCTACTCTCACCACTCTTACTTACCATAATACTGGAAGTCCTACCTAGAGCAATCAGGCAAGAGAAAGAAAAGAAAGGTATCCCTATAGGACAAAAGGAAGTCAGATTGTCACTTTTTAATGATGATATATGATGCTAAACCGAGAAAACCCTAAAGACTCCATGAAAACACTCCCGGAACTGATAAATGACTTCAGTAAAGTTTCAACATACAAAATCAAAGTACAAAAATCAGTAGCATTTCTATAAACTTACAATGTTTAAGCTGAGAGCCAGGCCAAGAACAATCTCTTTCGTAATAGCCACACAAAAAAAGAAATATCTAGGAATACCTCTAATCAAGGAGGTGAATGATCTCCTCAAGGAGAACTACCAAACACTGCTGAAAGAAATCATAGATGATACAAACGGAAAAACATTCCATGCTCATGGACTGGAGAGTAAGTATCATTAAAATGGCCATACTGCCCCGGGTGCAGTGGCTCACACCTGTAATCCCAGCGCTTTCGGAGGCCAAGGTGGGTGGATCGCCTGATGTCAGGAGTTTGAGACCAGCCTGGCCAACATGGTGAAACCCTGTCTCTACTAAAAATACAAAAACTAGCTGGGCGTCGTGGCACAGGCCTGTAATCCCAGTACTTTGGGAGGCCAAGACGGGTGGATCAGGAGATCGAGACCATCCTGGTTAACACGGTGAAACCCCATCTACACTAAAAATACAAAAAATTAGCCCAGTGTGGTGGCACGCGCCTGTAGTCCCAGCTACTTGGGAGGCTGAGGAAGGAGAATCACTTGAACCCAGGAGGCAGAGATTGCAGTGAGCCGAGATCATGCCACTGCACTCCAGCCTGGGCAACAGAGCAAGACTCCATTTCAAAAAAAACAGAAAGAAAGAAAAAACCCACAATGAGATACCGTTTCACACTAGTCAGAATGGCTATTATTAAAAAGTAAAAAATTAGCAAATGCTGGTAAGGCTGCAGAAAAAGAGGAACACTTATACACTGTTGATGGTAATGTAAATTAGTTTAGCCACCATGGAAAGCAACTCTGAGATTTCTCAGATAACTTGAAACAGAGCTACCATTCGATGCAGCAATCCCATTACCAGGTATCTCCAAAAGAAAATAAATCATTCTCCCAAAAAAGGCATATGCACACATATGTTCACCACAGCATTATTCACAATAGCAAAGACATGGAATCAACCTAGGTGCCCATCAACAGTGGACTGAAGAAAGAAAATGTGTCCATAAACGCCATGGAATACTACACAGCCATAAAAAATAACGAAATCATGTCCTCCACAGCAACATGGATGCAGCTAGAGGCCATTATCCTAAGTGAACTAACACAGAAACAGAAAACCAATACCACATATTCTCACTTATAAGTGGGAGCTAAACACTGGGTACATAGGGACATAAAGACGAGAACAAAAGACACTGGGGACTATAAGAGTTGGGAGGAAGAAAGGGAGGCAATGGTTGAAAAGCTACCTATTGGATACTATGTTCACTACCTGGGTAGTGGCATCAACGGTACCCTAAACCTCACCATCACACAAATTACCCATTTAACAAACCTGCACATGTACCCCCTGAATCTACAATAAATGTTTAAATTATTATTTTTTTTTGAAAGGAAATGAGCTACTAAACCATGAAAAGACATGAAGGAATCTTAAATCCATATTACTAAGTAAAAGAACCCAATCTGAAAAGCCTACATACTGTATGTTTCCAACTATATGACATTCTGGAAAAGAAAAAAAAAACTATGGAGACAGTACAAAATTCAGTGGCTGCCAAGGGTTGGGTAGCGGTGGGAAAGGGATGAATATGCAGAGCATAGAGGATTTTTAGGATGATGAAACTACTCCATATGATACTATAATGATGGATACACGTTATTATACACTTGTTAAAACCCTTATACTGCAGAACACCAAGAGTGACCCCTAATGTAAAACTATGAACTCTGGTCAATAGCGGTATGTCAGTATAGGACTATGTATAGCACTCAATGTCTATTTTAGAAAACAGGGTCTCAATCAATGACCTAAGATCAGGCTACATTCTGTCATAGTCCCAGTGAACTTATGCATAGATGTAAGCACCTGAGTGTGTTACTGTTTCTTGCCACAGTACAGCCTCACCTGATTGTTTACATACTGAAATAGCTATCATTGCATTATAAATTCCTTTCCTTTTATTCCTCAGTTATATTATAGTTAGTTCAATATACTGATTTTTTAAAAAATTTAGTGTAGGAGCAGGTAATGTTATCTATGAATTTAATTTCAGAATTCTAGAGTGAGCATTACATGATATGTGCTACTTGATAGAGTTGAAAAACATCTTAAACCAGAAAAAGAAGAGCTAATAAAACCCTAAGTTAGCAGAAGAGAGGAAATAATAAAGATCAGAACAGAAATCAATTAACTAGAAAGCAGACACACAATAGGCAAAATCAATGAAACAAAAACCTGACTCTTTAACACCAAGAAAACCAATAAACTTTTACCTATAATGATCAGTGAAAAAATAGAGATGACAGAAATTATCACTATCAGAAATGAAATAGATTATCTTTATTAGAGTCTACAGATATTAATAGGATAAAAAAGATTAACAACTTCAGACAAATAAATCCAACAACTTAGATGAAATGAACAAATTCCCTGAAAGTCAGAAATAATAAAAGCTCACTCAAGAATAAATAGATAACCTAAAGAGGCCTATATATTTTTTAAAAAATTAAGTCTGCAGTTAAAAACCTTCCCATAAAGGTTTATGCCACCAAGGCCTAGGTGGCTTCTCTAGTGAACTGTACCAAACATTTAAGAAAGAAATAATACCAACTATATATAAACTCTAATACTTCCCAATTCATTCTCTCAGGCCAGTATCATCCTGATACTAAAACTAGAAAGAGGCATGAAAAGAAAAGAAAATAAACCAGCATACCTACTGACACACGAAAAGTCTTAACAAATTTTTAGCAAATTCAATCCGACAATATAGTAAAAAGATAATCCACCATGAACAAGTGGAATTTATCTCATAAATGTAAGGTTGGTTTAACATGTGATTCATCATGTAAACAAACTAAAAAAAGTTTTAAAATCATGTGATATCAGTAGATACAGAAAAAGCATTTCCTTGGAAAAATTCCAACAATCATTCCTTCTAAACTTTCAGAAAACTAGGAACAAAAAGGAAGTTCCTTACCCAGGCAAAAACATCTAACATCATACTTACTGGCAAAAGACTGAATGCTCTTCCCTTGAGATCATCCTAAATGCTTTCCCTTGAGATCACCAACAAGGCAAAGATACTTATTCTCACTACTTCTATTTAACATTGTACCAGAAGTTCTAGTCAGTGAAATAAGGCAGGAAAAAGAAAGAAAAGGCATCCAGATTGCAAAGGAAGAAGTAAAACTGTCATTATTCATAGACACGGTCATCTACATAAATATTTCTTTAGAATCTATAAAATAAGCTACTAGAACTAACGAGTGCATTTAGCAAGGTTGCAGCATACAAAATAATGTATAAAACATACTATATTCCTATATAGTATCAATGAACCACTAAAAATGTAAATTTAAAATTTCTATTTACAACCTTAAAAAATATGAAATGCTCAGGGATATATCTGATAAAATGTTTAAGACTTATACACTGAAAATTACAAAATATATCTAAAGAAAATTAAAGAAGAGCTAAATAGAAATATACACTAGGTTCATGGATTTGTAGACTCAATAATATTAAAATAAATGTCAATTTTCTCCAGCTTATCTACAGGTGTTTTTTTCTAACACAGTCCTGTCCAAAATTCCACCATGCTATTTTGTAGAAATTGATAAACTGAAGCTAAAATTCACACAGACATGCAAAGGATCTGGAAGAGCGAATGAATCTGAAAACAAATAAAATGTATAGACTTGCACTTCAAGAATCGTTATAAAGCTATAGTAATCAAGACACTTTGGTACTGGCAACAAGGCAAACAAATAGATCAATGGAACAGGATAAAGTTCAAAAATAGGATGGGCATGGTGGCTCACGCCTGTAATCTCAGCACTTTGGGAGGCCAAGGCAGGCAGATCATGAGATCAAGCGATCGAGACCACCCTGGCCAAGAAGGTGAAACCCCGTCTCTACTAAAAATAACAAAATTAGCTGAGTGTGGTGGGCACGCACCTGTAGTCCCAGCTACTCGGGAGGCTGAGGCAGAAGAATCATTTGAACCCAGGAGGCAGAGGTTGCAGTGAGCCAAGATGGCGCCACTGTACTCCAGCCTGGCCACAGAGAAAGACCCTATCTTAAAAAAAAAGAAAAGAAAAAAGTTCAAAAATAAACCGATAAATATATAATCTATTGATTTGATACAAAAGAACAAAGGCATTTCAGAGAAAGGATAGTTCTTTCAAAAAATGAGGCTGAAACAATTAGATATCCATACCAGGTGAACTTTGATATGTATCTCACATCATATATAAAAACTAACTTAAAATGTCTTCCTTAGGGAATGCTTACGAACTGTTGATGGGACTGTGAATTAGTTCAGTCCCTGTGGAAAGCAGTCTGGAGATTTCTCAAAGAACTAAAAATAGAACTACCATTCAACCCAGCCATCTCATTACTGGGTATATGCCCAAAGGAAAACAAACTGTTCTACCAAAAAGATACACGCACTTATATGTTTATCCCAGTGCTATTCACAACAGCAAAGACATGGAATCAACTAGGTGCCCATCAACGATTGACTGGATAAAGAAAACGTGGGACATATATGTCATGGAATACTATGCAGCCACAAAAGAGATGAAATCATGTCCTTTGCAGCAATATAGATATAACTGGAGGCCATCATCCTAAGTGAATTAACAGAGAAACAGAAAATCAAATATCACTTGTTCTCACTGAGTACACACAGACATAAAGATGGAAACAATAGACAAGGGGACTCTAAAAGAGAAGAGAGAGGGACAGGGACAAGGGTTGAATAACTATTGAGTATTCTGTTTACTCTTTGGGTGATGGATCCAACAGAAGCCCAGATTTCAGCATCACACGGTATTAATATATCCATGTAACAAACATGAACATGTACCTCTTGAGTCTAAAATTTTATTTTAAAATAGACTTTGTCAAAACATGCCCTTCTTTGGCATTGACCTTCTGTACAGAAAAAAAGTGAACATGGCAGACCTGAGACTGCTATCCTTAGAAAAGCCTGCTTATAAGGTTGGCCCTTGGCTGGCATCTGGGAACTTGACCCTCAGGGTGGTCCCGGTCAACATTAATTGATAAAAGTAGTTTATTGTGCCTAGACTGTTTGTATAAATACTATGGTTTATGCTGAACTCGTATATTCCTTTTGGAAATCTGCATTTTTTTTGCAAGCTAGGCAGAGGGTGCTTACATGGCAAGCCCTCAGTGAAAACCCTGGGCTGAGTCTCTAATGGACTTTCCTAGGCAGGAAGATGGTATACATGTTGCTGCATTTTCATTGCTGAGGGAAGTGTGCTCTGTGTGACCCCTCAAGACAGGGAGAGAGCACAGGGAAACTCAATTGCATTAGGATTCTTTCTGGGAAAAAGGATTCTTTTGGAATATAAATTGTAGGAGAGGATACTTTATTCCAAAGTTCATCAAAAAATAAACATAAGGGAATAACCAGAAAATGTTTAAAATGAACACTAATGCAAGCAACCCTTTTCTACTAGGTAACAAAAGCCTCAATAATAAAAGCAGTGTAATAGTGGTTCCAGAAAACACATACAGATGAATAGAAAGAAAAAAATCTTAACTACAGAAACTGACTGTATTAGTCCATTTTCACACTGCTATAAAGAACTGCCCAAGACTGGATAATTTATAAAGAAAGGAAGTTTAATTGACTCACAGTTCCACACGGCTGGGAAGGCCTCAGGAAACTTATAATCATTGCAGAAGGGGAAGCAGGCACATCTTACACAGCAGCAGGTGGGAGAGAGGGGGAACTGTTGAACTCTTATAAAACCATCAGCTCTCGTGAGAACTCACTCACTAACACAAGAACAGCATGGGAGAACCTGCCCCCATGATCCAATCACCTCCCACCTGGTCCCTCTCTTGACATGTGGGGATAATGGGGATTACAATTCAAGATGAGATTCAAGTGGGGACACAGAGCCAAACCATATCACTGACCCAAGCGTGTATAACAACTTAGCATATGAAAACAGTAGTATTGCAAATTGTCAGGGAAAATGAATTATCCAATAATTGGTATTGTATAGCTGGCTGATCAGTTAGAGATTAATATAAAGCTGGATCCTTCCCTCACACCTCTGACTGAAATAAATTACAAGTGGATGTAAACATTTACATGTTTAAAGAAGCCCATATTTTACAGTAATTAGAGATGCACTGATGTGAACAACCAATTCTTTGAGGAAATCATCACCAAATCTGTCATTTCATCAGATCCATCACTCTCATTTTGTAGATGTATTTCTTAAAGGTTTGTGTTTATCTAACTTCTGGGGTTGAAATGTAGAAAAGATGAGTCATATTTCAGTTGATGTATGAAAACTGTCCTCTGTAGATATTTTTCCTCCTCATGAAAAAGATGACAGGCCAGAATAAATAACCAGAAAATTAATTTTATTGATCAAAAGATCCCAGCCATACATATTTTTACATATATATTTCATTTAGGTAAAATAAATACATAAGCCAAAATTACTTAGTATATATCCCATTCCTCTGCCTAAGTCGTAGGATGAAATAGGTAGATAAAACAAGAAAATTTCCCTATTCCCTACCCTCCTTCCAATGGAAAAGACCTTAGGAGAGAGAAATCTAAACTAAATTGGCAATGGGACATTTTGTATAATACCGGGACCCTTACCAAAGAAACTATCGTGGATGGTATGTATGACACCAATTCTGTCAGGAGCATCTCAGCAGTCCATCTCTATTCCTCTTCTCTCAAGAATAAAAAAAGATTTTCTTTTTCACACACACCCTGGGCATCTCAACTACAATGTCTATTCTGGGTAAAAGAATGCCTAGACTACCTCCCCTGAACCAAGGGCCAGGCAGATAAACAACATTCTAGTCTTTCTGTTCCAGTAGCAATAAATGAACTTCTGTTCTGTTTCAATGTGATTTATTAAAGAGTCCATAACTCAACTGAACAATGCAGACGGGTTAGGAAAAACTGAAATAGGCTTTAAATTTCTGAAGTTGGTCCACAGACATCACTCTGTAAACACCTTAGTTTTACACTCGTAAAACTCCAACTCATACAGCCATTAGAGGAAGAAATAAGGGAAGAAGAAAATGACACTTTTAGATGGGTATTTCAGAGAAAAGCAGAACTTAGGGAGGTACAGGATGGGCTCTCATAGTCTTCACCAACCATTTGCTCTCCATTTTTATTTGGATTACTCTAGATTCTTGTACTCCTATGACCTCCATAATATAATCTTTCCCCTTATCTCTTGAACTTCATTCCCCTTCAAAGACTGGGGGTCTGCTTTACTCTTAGTGTATATGTTAATTTATGACAGCCTGAATTTGGAATATAAAACTAAAAATAACAAGCATGAGTCAATGAGGTAGGCTCCCTCCCTCTGGGTGCACATAAACCTCTCATTAAGAAGTTCAAAGAAGCTGAGAATGAATCAAAGAAAATATAGCTCCATGATCTCCACCTTCTACTAAATTGTAAATGAAACTGTCATGTTAATTATAGTAGCTAAAGCCCTATTCTCTGCTACTACTGAGGCTCTATAAATTCACAACCTAATTGAAATTTCTTGAGCCAGGTTAAAGAAAAAAAAAAAGCTTACAGTGTACCCCAACAGGGCAGTTACAAAAATCTATTGGTCTCCTCAATTCAAGAATATCCCTTAACAGTAGTGTCTAGAAGTCACTGAGCTATATCAAAAAAAAAAAGATACCTACCCTAAGAACCAGAAAAAATGAAAATGGCATAAAGAAGAGAATCATATTATGACAATATTTTTTTAAATAATTAAAACTAAATTATACAGAGAAAAAGAGCACTTTATTCATTACATACTGTTTAGTCACAAGAAAGAAAAGTAAGACAATTATAATTTTTAGAATTTCTCATTTTAGAATTTGCATGTTGATCTAACAATAGGAGAAAAATTATTTTACTGGATTTGCATAGAAATTGAAGATGGAGGTCTGCTTATATGCCAACACCCAAAGATTCATGGTCAGAATTTTTCATACTAGGAGCCACTTCCTTGTTCAGAAATCAGCAAACTGTTTCCTACAGACATATGCCATTATTTAAATGAATCATAGAAACATTTTAGAAGGCTAACATTAGTAACTCAGTAGGTAGGTCTCATACGTTCAAAGTCCTGAGTGTCAAACCACTGAAAGAATAAACAATAGTAACAATCAGGTCATGCCTTCCAGAATTCATACAAAAAAAAATACATCTGATTCATCTCTAATAAGAGTCTACAAGTTCCAAGACTGTCCCTACCTTCTTCAGTAAGATAATAATAATATGTACATACCAATTTACTGACTACAAAGGGTTTCATACACTTTATTTCATTTGATCCTCAGAGAAGTCTTGTGAGATTAGCACAGATAGCCTTAATAATGTCAACATTTTACAGAGGGGGAAACTGAGACTCAAAAGAACTTAATGACTTTAGTTACCCAGCCTGGATGAAGCAAATTGGGAAATTTAATCCATATCTCCTTATTTCATAATCATGTACTCTTTCTACTAAATACTAGCTCTAATAAATACTAGAAAAAAAGAAAAGTTACTTTATTGTTCTTCTACTCTGGACAATTAGAACTATAAAAGGCTTGAAAGTCAAGTTTGGTCACTAAGCAAGAAATCTGTACCTATCCCAGCCCCCAAAAGTCAGAGTATAGTTCTACACCTTCACAAATTCTACACGAAAAATTATCACCTACATTTCAGACACTTTTCTACTATGTTCCCAAAAGAAATAACTAAAACACCACCAAAAGAGGGAAGAGCCCACGATGCACTTGAGGGGGAAGAGAAAGAAAGAACAAATCTGTCTACCCAGCAAAAAGGGAGAATCCGAGGGTGTAGACAGTAAAATATAAACACCTAACTGGATTTCCGTTTGTCCATAAAGTGACATCAGCCAACTCAAAGGAAAAGAACAGCACATGCAGAAACATTCCCTTAATTGCCATAAGTTTGGAAAAGCAGCACCAAGTTCAGCCTCTCCCCTAGCTCTAGTAACTGTAATCTACCTATTGTCTCCAAATTTTCATCTCTCACACCTTGTACTCTCTTGTAAGTGTATTATTCTAATACAGTTGTGTATTAGGATAAGAAACTATCAGAAATGAACAGATACAGGATATCTATTGTAGCCCCATAATTTGTAAACCTACCACTACCATGCACATCCTATCTCAACAATCATACAAGCCTTTGCTCTCAGATGAGTTACAACTACTCACTTTAAGATGTTAATTGATGAGGTTTAAGTTATTATTTCGGATCATATTTGAAAGAAATTGTAAAAGTCACCTAGACTAGTGATGAGCAGCATTCAAAAAACCACAGGTGGCCAACCTAGCGTCAAGACAATCTTTGATTCAAATGGGAGAAAAGATTGGAAAGCTGTTTTTTGCTACTATTTCTCAAGTATGCTCAGATATTTATATTTTAGTGGTTTAAGTGATTTCCTTCTAGTCAAGGAAAAACATTGAAGGTAATAAATTTAAACATTCTATACATCTTCCCAATGGATTCAGTAAAGTCATTTTTATTTTCAATGTTTAAAAAAAGGCATATATTTATTTTTCCTAAATTGAAAAAACAAAGTTAACCACCGATCATCTCCTATTCTCTAACCACTACAGAGACTTTTTTCTACAATTTCCAAAAACAGATCATCATTCATACTGGGATATTACATGTTGATTTGTGAATACCCAATAAAGGAATGCCATAAAGATAGATTTAGTATATACAAATACCAACAGGCCAGGACAATAGAGAGTCCTGTGCCATAAAACTACAAAACACCCTCCAGGTTATACGACTTGGACATATTAACATATATTAGTACACATATTCACCTGTCTCAGGCATATCATTATTTTAATTTAGGTTCATAAAGACATAAAAAATCTAAAGTAATAAATATCAAAGGAATAGAATTTCAGGTAATGGAAACTTTTGCATAAAAAGAGGAGCTGGTTAAGAACAAAACACACTATGTAAGCAGACGCTTTTTTTATTGAGATAAAACGCATATGCCACAACATTCACCAAAGTGCATAATTCAGTGTTCTGTAATATATTCATAGAGTTGTGCAACCACTATCTAATTTCAGAATATTTTCATCACTCCCCAGAAAAACCCATACCTATTAGTAGTAACTCCCTATTCTCCCCTCCCCTAGCCCTGGCAACTACTAATCTATGTTCTGTCTCTATAGATTTGTCTATTCTACACATTCCATATGAATGAAATCTTATATATATGATATGTGGCCTTTTGTGTCTGGTTTCTTTCACTGTTTGCGAGTGAAACAATTTTTATGTCTGGTTTCTTTCTCTGTTTGCAAGGTTCATCAATGTTGTAGCTTGTATCAATAATTCATTTCTTCCGGTGGATGAATAATATTCCATTGTGTCAATATGCCACATTTTATTTAATTCATTCATCAGTTGATGGATATTTAGGTTGTTTCCCTTTTGGCTATTAAGAATAACGTTGCCAGGCCGGGTGTGGTGGCTCACGCCTATAATCCTAACACTTCAGGAGGCCAAGGCAGGCGGATTGCCTGAGCTCGGGAGTTTGAGACCAGCCTGGCCAATGTGGTGAAACCCTGTCTCTACTAAAAATACAAAAAATTTGCTGGGTGTGGTGGCACACACCTGTAGTCCCAGCTACTCAGGAGGCTGAGGCATGAGAATCCCTTGAACCCAGAAGGCGGAGGTTGCAGTGAGCTGAGATCACACCACTGCACTCCAGCCTGGGTGACAGAGTGAGACTCTGTCTCAAAAAAAAAAATTACAAAAAAAATTTAAAAAAAGAATAATCTTGCTGTGAATATTCATCTACAAATTTTTGTATAAACACACGTTTTCAATTTTCTTGGGTATAGGCCTAGGAGTATAATTGCTGCATTATATGGTAACTCTGTTTTTTTTTTTTAGGAACTGTGTAATTGTTTTCTAAAGTTGCTGTACCATTTTACATTCCCAGCAATAGGTGGGAGTTCCAATTCCTCCACATCCTCACCAACACTTGTTATTGTCCATTTATAAGATCATGCTTAGTCAAGCAGTTGGAAGAGGATTATAGAGTATCCTTTTAGTTCTATTTTGTTTATTTTCCCGAAGAAGCTGCCAAAGAAATAAAAAGTATAACTAGAAAAGATTAAAAAACTGTTATTACTTGAAGATGATATAACTGTCTACTAAGAAAACCCAAAATATCTATGGAAATAGTTAAATAGTTTAGCAACATAGCTACATATAACACTAATTTAGAAAAGTTCATTGCATTTCTCTTAACAAATTTCATTTAGTATAGCAACAAAAAATATAAGGTATCTAAACATAAATCTAAAAAAAATGCAAGATCATTATAGAGGAATTTTCAAAACCTTATTGAAAGGCATTAAACAAATGCAAAGATACACCATGTTCAAGAATAAGAAATCTCAGTATTTTAAAGATATCGTCTCCACATAGATCTAGAGATGCAATGTAATTCCTATTAAAATTCCAAAAAGGCTTTTTAAGGAACTTGACAAGCTGATTCTAAACTTTATATGGAAAATCAAAGGCCCAGAAGTAGTTACTACATTACTGAAGAAGAAAAATAAGAAGAATTTGTCCTAATAGATAACAAGAATCACAACACTTTAATAATTAAGATAGTGACACACTGTTAGGGAATAGGTAAATTGATTAATGGAACAGAAATAGACCACCTTGATAAAAACTCGACAGAGGTAGCAGAGGTGGCACTGCCTATCAGTGGGAAATGTTTGGAATATTTAGTAAATTGTGCTGGAACTACTATTTAACCATTAAAAGAATGAAATTAGGTTCTTAACCATATAAAAAATCAATTTCAGATGGATTAATAACATAAATATAAAAAGCAAGACTAAGCCTCGTGAAGTAACAGAATTGCTATGATCTTAGGGGTAAGGAAGGATTTCCCCAAAACATCTCAAAAAGCACTAGAAAGACAGTGAGAAAGAAAGAAGGAGGGGGAGAAAGAGAAAAGAATGAAAAGAAAAAATATTAAGAAGTTAGACTAAATTAACATTAAAATTTTTGTTCATGAACATACCATAGACATTTCCGAGTATCTGAAAAAAATGCAATCTGCCTAACTCCGTGTCTCCCAGTTTTACCTCCCCAAAACTGGACACAACAAGAAGGAAAAGGTAAATCTACAAAACAAGAAGGAAAAAATCTACAGGCTGGGCAGGGTGGTTCATGCCTGTAATCCCAGCACTTTGGGAGGCTGAGGTGGGTAGACCACCTAAAGTGGGGCGTTCAAGACAAGCCTGGCCAACATGGTGAAACCCAGTCTCTACTAAAAATACAAAAATTAGCCGGGCATGGTGGTGCATGCCTGTAATCCCAGCTACTTGGGAGGCTGAGGCAGGAGAATCGCCTGAACCCAGCAGGTGGAGATTGCAGCGAGCCGAGATCGCGCCATTGCACTCCAGCCTGGGTGACAAGAGTGAGACTGTCTCAAAAAAAAAAAAAAAAAGGTAAAGCTACATAAAAACTATATCCTCAGAATAATCTGAATACAGAGAATGCTAATATCTCAAACACGAGTAAAAACAGAAAACTTACCAAATCATAAGGTGCAATCTCTCATGCTCCCACCCCACCCAAACAAAACGGAAAGGCTTTGGTGTAAACAAAGGAAGAGAAAAACTAACAGAGAGATAGAAGAGAGAAGGGGGCTAAAGTTAGAAAGGAAAGTCCATGTTAAATCTGAAAATACTAACAACGGCAATAACAAAACTGAGTAGATGACAGCACAGCCTACAGGGAAGGAACTCTGAAAGTACGTGTGAGTTACTTTCAGCATAACTCAGTCAGCATAAGTTAGTTTCAAGCATAACTTAACAGGGTAGTTAGGCAGTCTTTGTACATAGCTTCTGCAGGAGAAAAAAAGGCAGAAGGGAAAAGGCACTTCAGCAATTGGGTGGTGAAGGGGAAATGAAAAAAAAAGGGGGGGTAGGGTCCTAAGAGACAAAAGACAATCACAAAATCAGAGGATTCACAACCCTTTCCCCTCCAAAACAAAATACAACAAAACAAAACAACCCTATTACATCTTTCCATATCAATCTCCCCTTCCAGCTAGCCTTAAATTTTCTCACTGAAGTCACATCTTTAAGTTATATACCTACCTCTAGAAGAAATTTATCCAGATGGTCACCATTAGCATATATAGAGCATGTAAGACTACGGCAAGGTGAGCACTTTATATTAGGGTAGATTAATTGATAAATGGCAGAATATAGGTTGCTGTACTTCTTGGGCTCACTGACTCACTAACACTGCCTAGCCTGTTTTGAAGTTACTATAGATGTAGCCCTGTGACTGAATTATTGACATGGTAATCTTAAGGAATGTACTTTGCTTCCAGGCCTATCCCATAAAAATCTCCTACACACAATCTTCCTTTCCCCCCTTTTTTCCCCACACTCCCTGCTTAATGAAGATGAACATAGTAACCTCCAAAGCCATGTGCTGAAGATGCCAGAGCCACAAGCTAGGAGCCTGGATCCCTAAATCACTGCTGAAGGAGTGCTCTATGGCAACTAGAAATACCTGATTTAAACTTCACAAAAGAGAGAAATAAACCTCTATCCTGTTTGAGTCATTATTTGTTTGGGGTTTGTTCGGTGCAGCAGCTAACGGTACCTTGAGTAATACAATATGTTGACTAATTATTTCCTAGGGAAGCAGAAAAATCTTTTCTAGGGATACACGATACAGAAGACGTATACTTCAATATAGGGGGAAGGGTGGTAGCAGAAGAAAAATAAGAATGATAGAGAAATCAGAGTGGATTCTGGACCATGGTTAATGAGGAGTTGAGATGGGTGCTTACAATTTGAAAGAAGGGATATTTTAAGATGAAAACTATATAAAAAAGGAAATATAATTATGATATAATATGGCTTTACTGCAAACAATATTGATCATAAAAATGTAAGTTCTGAAAACTGACTTAACCAAAATTGAAATACAACTTAGTGAAATGAGATCTGAAGAAATGCATGGGAGGGTAACTTGGTTTCTATTTTCACAGGTCCACAGATAGAAAAGAATTTTGAACCACAATGGATTACACCCAGAGTCTCACCCATACATAATGTAAGTGATTTAAATAATGAGACTTTTGAACTGATGATATTCAGATGACATTTTGGACTCCGAGTTGATACTATAATGTCTTTGTAGATCAGGGTAAGATACTTTTATTTGAGGTATAATGAGAATCCATAGAAAAATTTCAACAAGCAAAGTGGTTGGCCTGATTTACATTTTTGAAAATCACTAGTACTTAGTGAAAGGAGATAAAAATGCAAGTAGGGAAACCAGTTAGAAAACTATGACAGTGATCTAGGCAAAAAACAGAGAACTAGACTACAATGACAGCAGCAGGATGAAAAACAGAGGATAAATTAAAAAATATACTTTGCAGGTAGAACTGATTGAACTTACTAATAAATTAAATGTGAACAATAATAACGAGGGAAATACAGGATGATTCTTAAGTTAGGAGTTGCGTAACTGGGTAGATAGGGCTATTTATTAGCTGAGATGGAGAAAATTGAGGAAGGTATAGGCTCAGGTAAGAAAATCAAGACTTGCATTTTAAATGTGTCAAGTTGTTATTCTAACAGACATCCAGATAGAAATATCAAGTAACTCATTTGATAAAAGATGAGGGAGCTCAGAGAGCCAAGAACTGGATTTATAAATTTGTGTGGCATTTAAAACAACAGAACTAGACAAAATCAAACAGAGTAAAAGATAGAAAAATGAAGTAAGCCCAGGACCAAACCCCTGGTACATGACATAATCAGAGGTCTGACAGGGGAGAGAGGCTAGCAAAAGAGACAGAAACAGCCAAAGAGGTAAAAAGAAGTTGTGATGTCTAGCCGAGTGTGGTGGCTCATGCTGGTAATCCCAGAATATGGGGAGGCCGAGGTGGACAGATCACTTGAGCCACAAGTTCGAGACCAGCCTGGCCAACATGGTGAAACCCTATCTCTACTAAAATTGGAAAAATTAGCCAGGCATGGTGGCGTGTGCCTGTAATCCCAGCTACTTGGGAGGCTGAGGCATGAGAATAGCTTGAACCCAGGAGGCAGAGGTTGCAGTGGGCCAAGATCGTACCACTGCATTCCAGCCTGGAAGACAGAGTGAGAATCTGTCTTTAAAAAAAAGAGAGAAAGAAAAAAGGAGGTTGTGATGTCAGAGATGTCATTTCATTAGAATAATCATTGATACTAATTATGATTACTCTACATAACTTTCATATGATCTACTCTATGGTAGTCTAGTATAAAATGCAACAAGCTTTAGCCCAGAGCATTAATTCCAAAAATATTCAAATACTTATGAAATATTCACTGTACTGAATGCTGAGAGGATAAACAGAGATTCAGATACTTTTCCATGTCATGCCTATGGTGTGAATAAATTTTTAAATGCAGAATTAAAATTCTAAAGATAAATGGAAGAGAGCGAAAAAGCTAGACTAATATAGCGAAATCTGGGCAATGCATACTTTGAGAACTACCTGGAAGGAATAGAGACAGCAATAAAGAACAACAACAATAAAAAAGCCATGATAAAAAAAGATATATTCACATCATCCTCTATCCTTATCTAATTTTCTCCAATGTAGCTTTCTGTTCCCTTTGTAGCCACAAAAGACCCTCTAAACATTTTCGTTTTCTTACTTCTAGCTGTCTCTATTCTTGTCTTGATTCTCTTTTCACCTGACCACACCTTTAATAGCTTTTGATTCCAACTAATCTTTACTGTGTCTTTGGCTATCCCATCAAATTAAAAGTTTTAAAAAGTTTTAGTGGGACTGGATAATAACTATAAAATTATTTTAAACATTTTAAATAATTCTGGATTTATATATATAGCAGAAAACTACAAACGTTTATATAGAGAAATAGAACAATGCATAAATTTGTCTATCCCCTATCTCCATTTTAGGTAAGAAGCACAAATCAACAATAGTTATAGCATGAGAATCACAATCCTAAATTTGAGATTTCACGAAACTGACTTCAATTTCCTCCTTTGTGATACTAGAGGAAAGGTATATGGAAAAACTATACTTTAATAAAGGAAGATTTTAAATGAACAGCAATTGTATGCAATGACTCACAGATAAACTAGTATGACCATGTCAACAATAGTCACATAAATTAACCTAAAAAGGATTAAAATTTTTTTCAAGTCTAAAGAAGCTAAGGCTTTTCAGAGCTGTTAAAGACTTACTGAAAATATGCTGGCATTTTCCTGCCACGCCTCTCATACCCAGGTATCACAAATAATGACACTGCTCCAAACTTCCTTAAAGTGAAATATTAGGGATGGGAGGAGTGCTGTTAGTTGGCTAGACTCAGGAGGGCCAAGTGAGTCTGAAGGGAGATGCAAGAAAAGAAAGTGCCCCAAGTTTAAAAAGAGACAAGAGTAGTAAATTTATGAGGATTTCTTCCCCTGACCTCCCCAGGAATATCTTTTCTTCCTATCATTTCATAGATTTGTGATTACTTATAAGGAGTTGTGGGGACTCCCAAGGTTCTCCTGATTCTTCCAAATCTAGAGAATACCTGATTCCTTGCCTCCCACCTAGTAACTGAATTACCTTTCCTGGGGCCACTTTGTTGAACCACCCAGTTGTCAGGTGGCTCCTTCTAAAGAAGCATACACAGTTGTTGGTGTCAAAGGATGTTGTGGTCTTTGGATATGTTCCCGATTTGAATTTCAACCAACTCCTCACATCTCTCTGATGGGGTACAGTAATAGAACAGAAGTCAATGGGAGATCAGCATGCACTCAGATTCCAGATTCTGAAAGGGAACAAAAATCAAACCCTCCATTCTTTGCCTCTTCACCATGTCTAACAACCAATATGCTAGAAACCAGGCTTTATCAGCTCATCAAAACTAAATATAAAGCAACAACTCTCAATAATCACATAATAAGTAATATGCACTTTACTAATGCTTAAGTCTATAAGACAAATGTTAATATTTACTAAAATTTACACTTTATAAATACAAATTATCCGCCATCCTACTAAAATCTATTATACACTTTGAAAGTACTCATTTAGTATTTAAGTAGCCATGCAGAGCAATTACTTACCTTTTCTAATACAGATAAGTTCATGTACTCCACAGGTTCTCTCACCACCTATTAAAAAAAGTTTATGGGAAGTTAAAAACATAGAAAGTAGCATGAATTTGACTGTTACAAAGAATCATTTTAAATTAGCACCTAAAAGTGACCTCAGAAAAAGTTTCCCTAACTCTTCTCTTTATACTTAACTAAATGAATGATAGCCTAATATCAGAATTGTCTGGAACAACTCAGAAATTAGGTCTTAGGAAGTCTCGGAATGAGACACTTCATTCAAGTATGTGATTTTGAATGGCAAGCTTCTCAACAGCAGAAATCACATTAACATTTCCCAAGCATCTCTTCACATCATCTAGAAGGAAAGACTGTAAGAGAGGACCCACTTTTGTATCTGAGCCTTAACATACACAGGTAAGTTATTGAAAGGTCAATCCTGTAAAGTTACTATTTATATTTTATCATATATGTTCATATTATATATTCTCCAACAACCCACTATTACAAATTTGTAAAACAAATTTAATAGTATGATGATAAAAACAAACTTAACTTTAAAAATTATTTTGATTATTCTTTTTTGGAAAGAGTCTTTTGTAATGTTTCTTTTTTAAAAAAATCTCTACTTATTGGGCCAAAAACCAAAAATACAGAAAAGTGCGCAAATATATAAAACTTTCATGTAATTGTCACAAAGTATGCACCCGAGTTGCTAAAAACCAAGGCAAGAACCAGAACTTTGCTGGCATTCCAGGAGTCCCTTTACTCATCTTCCTAGGCAGTACTTTGTGCCCCAGAAGTACCTAATCTCCTGAGTGCTATCATTACAGCTTGGTTTTGTCTGCTTAAAAAATTTATACAAATGGAATTGTTAAGTGGGCATTTTTGAGTCCTACTTCTTTCAATATTAGGTTGGTAAGATCAAACTATTTTATTACTTGTAGTTGTGGCTCATTCCTTTTCATTTCCATATAGAATTCCATTGTGTATAAATATACATATATATACATATATTCATGCATACATATGCATAAATTTCAATTCTATTGTTCGTAAACATTTGGATTGATTTGGGTTTGCTGTGACTAATTTTGCTACGAACCTTTTTATATAACATATGTCTCTGTTTCCCACATGTGTGCTGTGCGTGCCTTTCTTCTAAATGTATTCCGAGGAGAACAGCTGGGTTTATCGGGCAAGTGCATGTTTAACTTTAAAAGACAATGGCAAATGATGGAAATGGATAAAGAAAATGTGGTAAATATATGCAGTGGAATACTATGCAGTCTAAAAAAAGAAGGAAATTCTGTCATGTGCAACAACATGGATGAACCCGGAGGACATTATGCTAAGTCAAAGAAAGCAGACACAGAAGGACAGATACTGCACGATCTCACTTGTATGTGGAAGCTACAAAAGTCAAATTCACAGATGTAGAGTAGAACGGTGGTTACCAAAGGTGGGAGAGAAGAAGGGAATGGAGAGGGGCAGGATAGGAAAAGGGGAGATACTGCAAAGGGTACAAAGTTTCAGATAGAAGAGGAGTTTTAGGGATCTACTGCACAGCATGGTGACTACAGTTATTAATAATGTGTTGTATATTTCAAAATTGCTAAAAGACTAGACCTTAAATGTTCTCACCACAAAAAAGGTGAAGTGACTGATATGTTAATTAGCTTGATTTAATCATTTCACAATGTATACATATATCGAAAGATCACATTGTACTCCATAAATACATACTTTGAATATTCTAATTTATTATAAGAGTAATTTTATCTATTAGTTACTACTATATAGATATATTTCTTTCACTCAGAAGCATGTCATTACTTTAATGTAAGCTGAATAAAATTTTGTAGTGTTCCATATATGTATGACCCTATAATTATGTTGTGAATTACTTTTAAACTTTCCATAATGAAAATATTAAATAATCATTTCAGTTTAGCATAGAAGTTTATTATAAACAGCTTGGTTATAAGAAACAGAAATATTCTACAGAAATAACATGAGAAGTAAAAACCATGATATCCACTAAAAAAAGTAGGTCATCTGAGAAGCAAGCTAAAAAAACTAGAAAATAGTATTTCTATCACCAAAGTAGGTTAGATCTTCATTCTGACTTGGTTGTAACAATGGCATTGCTTCTTTCTTATTAAAAATACAGAATAATCACTGATTATCAGGAAGATAGGCTTTGCAAGAAGAAACACCTAACTTAAAGCTATGTTTATAAATGAATTATTCAGCAAAACCCCAGTGTAAAAAACAGAGTGTTAATTGGAGTATTACCCACAGATCACTTGCTGAAAGGCTAGAATGAAATATACCTACGTACTACAGTTCTTTCCAGTTGAGGAGATGCTAGTCCAATGACTGGATATTTACCAAATTACAACAAAAAGCTATTTTTGAGAACATTAGAAGGGTCATGTAATAAAAATAACATAACTATAATGTATTAATATATTGAGGCCTATGATGTTTTCACAGGTTACTTAGAAATATTCTCCGTACATATTAAGGCTTATTCTCTAGAAGTTACACACGTAACTTAATTTGAGTTACATAGTTAATTCATGTAAAAAGGCTGTACTTTTTAAAGCCTGTAATTAGAACTAAACTCTCCCCCGTATTTAATATAAATTGATTAGGTTTTACCACATACACCTAATCTTAACTGTAACAGCATTATTTTTACAAGGCTTAGTATGTACAGTAACAATAAAAACCACTACATTCTAAGACGTTTATCAGAACTGCAGAATGATAATGAAAGCCAGTTCCTACTTTTAAAAGCATTTAATTTATCTATATTATACAAAAGAACCTCTTAAATTTTTTAAGTTACTCGAATAATCACTATATTTCAAATTTACAATTAGCTGCCAAATTTGTCCAAGTACCCACAAAAGTCAAACAAGCAAATAAGACTATGCATGACCTTTCTTGATATTTGTCCCCCAAATTCTAACCAACAAATAAGACTTCACTGATGTACATGTGGAACTCAAAAGCAATCACTATTCTTATGAAAATGAACAGGATTACTAAGGATACATTCCAGACAATAAAATTCAAGAAAACCCTGCTTTTAAAAATAAAAAAGAATACAAAAAAGTCATATAAATTTATTACATTATTAGAAACTGAAATTGAGTGAGATTTTTTTGTATTTTTTTTTGAGACGGAGTCTCACTCTGTCGCCAGGCTGGAGTGCAGTGGCGCAATCTCAGCTCACTGCAACCTCTGCCTCCCGGGTTCAAGCAATTCTCCTGCCTCAGTCTCCCGAGTAGCTGGGATTACAGGCACACACCACCACGCCCAGTTAATTTTTATATTTTTAGTAGAGACAGGGTTTCACTATGTTGCCCAGGATGGTCTTGATCTCTTGACCTCATGATCCACCTTCCTCGGCCTCCCAAAGTGCTGGGATTACAGGCATGAGCCACCACGCCCAGCCTAGTGTTCCTTTTATCCCCAATCCTTCCTAAGACTGGGAGGAGTGTAAGGAAAAAAACATGCATTCTCTAGGTTAAATGTTAATTTTTTAATGTATATGTTTGGAAGTCAAAGGCTTAAATACTTTTTCAGTTAGAGTTATGTTGAACTTTGTACAAATTTTATGTCTTATTTTGTCTTGAAAAGTAAATCTGAAAAGTTTCCAAAAGAAACGTTAAATTTGTAAGCAGGAGGCAAGAAAGACACTGCAGACATACCTTGACTTAGATGTGACGGTTATCCAAAAAGTGGTGTACTGCTTTTAACAGTGTAATGCACAAAAGGGAATGTTTACTCAGTCACTTAGCCAGTATCTTTGGAAAGAGATTAATCTTCCACTAAAATAAATAATCACCTCCAAAATGAACTCCTGTATAAATACAATTTTCCACACATCAAATTTAATTCAAGAAAAGGAAGACTGGGACACCACATTAGAATGACAGAACAGAAGACACTAGAACTCAGAACTACATTTGTCTAGTTCATAATTTTATAGATAAATGGAGACCCCAAAAGTTAAAGTTGCTCAAGGTCACTAGTTAATTGTCAGAAAAAAAAAAATAGAACATTATGTTTAATGTATTTTGGAAAGTAAATATTGATTTTTCCTCATTTTTATGAAAAAAATGAAAGTTATGAAATTGTTTTCCAATCCTTTAAGGTAATTTAAATAGAACTGCATAAAAACTATACTTGGAGATAATACTAGCATTGCTTTTGAAATAATCATCTCAGCAACATGGAAAGGAGAAACAGATAGAAAATAACAAGCTTAGTCAAAGTTACCATCTTTTCCCTCAGGCAAACCCATGTAGGAGTAAAATGTAAACTGGCACAATCCTCTACAATTGGCATAAGGGGTGTAAGAGAAAATAGATGTGTGTGGGCACACACATGTGCTGTGATTGTGTGCATGTGTGTTTCTGTATGAATATACACGTAAGTGTGAGCGTAATTGGAAACTGGAATTTTAAAAAAATACACAAGAGGATCATTACAACATATGTACATGTTTACACATCTTTACAGAAGGAAAATATGTAGTTACATGGCAGCCCCATCGAAATACATCCAGGTACAAGCATACCTCAGAGATATCAATGGGTTTGACTCCCAACCACTGCAATAAAGTGTATATCGCAATAAAACAAGTCACATACACTTTCTGGTTTCCCAGTGCATACAAAAGTTATGTTTACACTAGACTGTAGTCTATTAAGTGTGCAATATCATTGTGTCTTTAAAAATGTACGATCTTAATTTAAAAATAATTTATTGCTAAAAAAAATTATTAATGATTGTCTAAGCCTTCAGCAAGTCCTATCTTTTTGCTGGCAAAGGGTCTTGCCTTGATGTTGATGATTGTGAACCCATCAGGATGATGGCTGATGAAGGTTGGGGTGGCTGTGGCAACTTCTTAAAATTAGACAATGAAGTTTACCACACTGATGGATTCTGTCTTTCATGGAAGATTTCTCTGTAGCATGCAATGCTGTTTGATAGCATTTTACCCACAGTAGAATTTTAAAAACTGGAGTCAATCCTCTCAAACCCTACAGTTTCTTTATCGACTAAGTGTATATAATATTCTAAACCCTTTGTCATTTCAACAATGTTCATAGCAGCTTCACCAGTAGTAGATTTCATCTCAAGAAACCACTTTGTTCATCCATATAAGCAACTCCTCATCCGTTCAAGTTTTATCATGAGATTTCAGCAACTTAGTCACATATTAAGGCTCCACTTCTAATTCTAGTTCTCTTGCTAGTTCCACCTCATCTGTAGTGACTTCCCCCACTTAAGTCTTGAGCCTCTCAAAGTCATCCATGATAGTTGGAATCAACTTCTCCCAAACTCCTATTAATGTTGATATTTTGGCCTCCTCTAATGAATCACAAATGTTCGCAATGGCATCTAGAATGATTAATCCTTTCCAGAAAGTTTTCCATTTACTTTGCCAGGTCCATCAAAGGAATCACTATCTATGGCAGCTATAGCCTTACACAATATATTTCCTAAATAATAAAGTTTGAAAGTCTTAACTAATCCTTGATCCATGAGCTGCAGAATAAATGTTGTATTAGCAGGCATGAAAACAACCTTCATCTCCTTGTACGTCTCCATCAGAGCTCCTGGGTGAGCAGATGCCTTATCAATGAGCAGTAACATTTTGAAAGGAATCTTTTTTCTGAGCAGTAGGCCTCAACAGCAGACTCAAAATATTCAATAAACCATGCTGTAAACAGATGTTCTGTCATTTAAAACCCCCAAATTTTAGGCTTTGTTGTTCCATTTGTAGAGCACACACAGAGCACATTTAGCATCCTTAAGACCCCAAGGATTTTCAGAATCGTCAATGGGCACTGGCTTCCACTTAAAGTCACCAGATGCATCAGCCCCTAACAAGAGAGTCAGCCTGTCCTTTCGAGCTTTGCAGCCAGGCATTGACTTCTCCTCTCTAGCTATGAAACTTTCAGATGACATCCTCTTCTAATAGGCTGTTTCACCTACAATGAAAATCTGTTGTTTAGTGTAGCCACCTTCATCAACGATCTCAGCTAGATCTTATGGATAACCTGCTACAGCTTCTCCATCAGCACTTGCTGCTTCACCTCACACTTTTATGTCATGGAGGTAGCTTCTTTCTAAACCTTATGAACTAACCTCTGCTGGCTTCCAACTTTTCTTCTGCAGCTTCTTCACTTCTCTCAGCATTCACAGAATTGAAAAGAGTGAGGGACTTACTCTGGATTAGGCTTTGGCTTTAGGGAATGTTGTGGCTGGTTTGATCTGCCATCCAGACCACTCAAACTTCTCTATATCATCAATAAGGCTGTTAAGCCTTCCTGTCACTCATAGGTTCACTACAGCAGGTAGCACTGTTAATTTCCTTCAAGAACTTTTCCTTTGCATTCACAACTTCACCTACTGGCACAGAAGGCCTAGCTTTTGGCCAGTCTCAGCTTTTAACATGCCTTCCGCACTAGGATTAATCATTTCTAGCTTTTGATTTAAAGTGAGAGACACGTGACTCTTCCTTTCATTGAACATTTGTAGGGTTACTAATTGTTGTGTCTCAGGGAAGAGGGAAGCCTAAGGAAAGGAAGAGAGACTGAGGGAATAACTGATTGGTGGAACAACCAGAACACATACAACATTTATCAACTAAGTTTGCCATCTTATATTGGCATGGCTCGTAGCGCCCAAAACAATTACAATAGTAGCATCAAAGATCACTCATCACAGATCACCATAACAAATATAATAATAATGAAAGTTTCAAATATTACAAGAATTACCAAAACGTGACACAGAGACACAAGGTGAGCACATGCTGTTGAAAAAATTGTGCCAATAGATTCGTTCGACAGAGTTGCCACAAACCTTCAATTTGTAAAAATGCAAATTTGTGAATTTACAACAAAATGAAGCGCAAGGAGGTATGCCTGTACACAAAAATGGAATTAAACCCCAAAATTTAGTTCCTTTAAAATGGATCTAAGAGTCCTTTTCAAAATCAACTGTATTTTGTCTACCATGTTTATTCTGACCATTAGCCTAAATCACCACAATTTACAGGTTCTGCTTATTTCTTCTTGGTCAAACACTGAAAGGCTACTTTAGAAATGTCTTAAATTCCATCTCATCTAAAGATTCTTCTCCAAAGCACATGCATTAGTCAGAGCCTTTAAATGATCACCTAACTTACATTTATAAACTCTTTTATAGCTAATCCTTATGTAAACACCTACATTGTACATCATAAGCATGAAACTACTAATGCAACTCCCCCAACCAACTTAATCCACTTAGACCATCGTCACTAACCTCTAGACATCTTTTAGTTTTGTCCCTAATTAGACCATTCGAGGAATAACACCAATTTTGGTCACCAATTTAAAATACAGTGTTACATAAAGATCATTGCTTCTGAATTGAGTCAGACTTCAATTCTAAAGTCAGCATCACCTAGTACTGTCTTTGCAAACCTATGCTTGTTACTTAATCTTTGGAGTAAGTAAAAATAATAGCTAAAGTAATTTATAAAATAATAATAACCTCAGGACAGAAAATAGCTTTCATCTTGTATACTAATTCTGATGGATTGGGAGTAGCTGCTGGAGTGGGGGTGGAGGGTAGTGTTGCCAAGGATTCTGAAACCAAGTCCACAACTGGCAGGAAAAAAGATGTCTTAATAAAACAGATGTCTGCTGCAGACAAGAGAGGGAGAAGCGGTGCTACTCACGATTGAGAAAATGAATATATGTTGCCCGGCCCACGGCAAGCACCCAAAAAAAATTAATTCCCTTTGCATTCTTCACCAAGTAGAATACAAAATTCAAAGAAATTCAGGCTCTGGAGATGTTTTCTTCTCTTCTACAGTTATCATTGAATTTCAAGCATTCTCCCATGTAAATATTCCAAAATAAATGTTAACTTTCTCATACTTCTTAACCTGTCCTCTTTTTTGAATTTTTTCTTTAAAAAAGAGAAAAAAAAAAAAAAAACCTTCAGGCCTCCAACCCTCTGGGAGTTATCCTCCCAAATTGGTATTCCTTTACTTTTTGCTGTTGCTATGCAATTACTGTAGAATTAAAATAGTCTGAAAAAGTCAAGTCCTTTCTATACTTTTACAAACTCATTTTATCTATTTCTATTAAATAGCAGCCTACACTTTGAAACACATACTACCCCTCCAGCATCACATAAAATAAACTAGACCTTATTCACAACAGTATCTTAGAGCACTTTATAATTTACAAAGCATGCTAAATACGGTATCTCATTTGATCCACATAAGTTTTTATGAATTTATTCAACAGTCTTTTCTAAGAGGTATAAATTTTATCTTATAAAATTAAATTTACTGTTCACAAATTAATCCATTTTTCCAACTTTTGAGCTACTCTTTAATTCAATTCGTTTAGTCAAGTATGTTTTTGACTGCTAGATGCTCATTAACGTAACACAATAAAACCTTAAGTATGTGCTCACAAAAAATTCTACTTAAGTGAATTTTCTAGTCAACCGAGAACAAAACAAAACCTTTTACTTCTGCACCAGATCATTTTTTAAAGCTACTAATATGCATTACTGCATTAAGTTCAGAATACTGAAGATAATTTACTATTCATTAAAACTTCTATCTCATGATGACTCAAAATAATATATTGAATACCAATTCTAACATAGTCCTAAAAATGTGAAAATAAGAAATTGTTCTGAATATATGTGTGGCTCTTAGAAATTTGTTCATAAACTCCTAATAACAGCTTCCTGAGTTGTCACTATTTCCCCCTTCTAAAAAAATGGTAAATCAAGGGTTCTAATTTGATAGGTTCCAATTTAGCTATTACTATATATACATACAAAATATGCATATAATCATTTTAGTCAAAAGCGTGAAATGTTTTATATATAGTAGTTTGTTCATTCTTACATTATTCATATGTAAGCACTTTCATATTAGGTAGTAATTGACTAGGATTCAGAGGAAAAGAATAAAGTCAGCTAAATGGAAATAAAATTCATGAAAACAATCTATTATACTACCACACATATACTATGTGCGAACATAATATTTTCAAATAAACTGATAATGCAAATAGTATTACTCAACAAATAACAAATTGTATAAATTAAGCCAGTATATGGTTCTCTCTGCCTTCCCCACTGGCATGCACTGCTGCATTCTCTTTTTTTTTTTTATTTTTTTATTTTTTGAGATGGAATCTCACTCTGTTGCCTAAGCTGGAGTGCAGTGGCACAATCTTGGCTTACTGCAACCTCAGTCTCCCCGGTTTAGGTGATTCTCCTGCCTCAGCCTCCCCAGCAGCTGGGACTACAGGTGTGCGCCACTACACCCAGCTAAGTTTTGTATTTTTAGTAGAGACAAAGTTTCACCATGTTGGCCAGGCTGGTCTCAAACTCCTGACTTCAACTGATCTGCCCGCCTCGGCCTGCCAAAGTGCACTGCTGCATTCTAATACAACCTTAAAACAACAAAAAATAAAATACCACTGTGTCTCTAATTTTGTGTTTCTAAGTGTTTCTAATTTTGTGTAGTCAGAAAAGTAACCTTGAATAAACTGTAAATTATTCAAAAGTAAATCTATTGGGTATTTTAACTGAATATTTCAAATGGCTTTTGAAAGTCTAAATTTTGCCTTAGAAATCTTAGAGCCAAAAGAAACCTTAAAGAACATCTCAGTATTCTTCTCATTATTTTAAAAATACAATATATGTATGTAGCAAACTATAAGGTACATTATTAATAAAAGCAAATGCACTATACACACACACACACACACACACACATATATACACACACATAGATTCTCACTAGTTTAACCTTATTCTACATTTTTAAAAAATGTTACCCAGGGAAGTTAAGTAAAGTTAATATAGCAACGTAACAAGTGTTTATTTTTTACTTTGGCAAAACAGTTTGCAGAGTCTTCTGATATTCTTATGGAAGAGAAAGAAAAATGTGGACTAGATGAAGGAAGGAAGTTAGATTATTAAGGACCAGCCTTATCTTGAGGTTTTAAGAAACTCAGATTTGCATTTTATAATATGAAGATAACTAGCACTAATTTGGAAAATGAATTGGAAGGAAACAACACTGGAAATGAGACTACTTAGGAAATTAATGCAAGTCTCTTAATGAGCGATAAGGGCATAAACTAAAGTGAAGACATCAAGCAGCACAAATTGATTTGAATTGTAGACTTGGCAGGACTTAGTTATCAACAGGATGTGGGAGGTGAACTGTAATACAAGGTTGGTGTCCAGGTTTTTAACTCAGATTCCTGGTTACTTAAAAATGCCTCTCGGATAGTAAATCTGCACAGAGCGAGCGGGAGCGGTAAATTTGCATGGAGGCTGGATTTGGTGGCTGTGATGACAACTTCGGGACATTCTAAATATCCTAAGGTTAACATTTTGGATTGCCGAGGACATCCATGTGAAAGTATCTAGCTACTATTTGGAAATATAAGTCAGGAAAATTCTGTTAGAAATACGCTTCTGGACAATGGCATAATTTATGATGACGATGTTCAGAATTCCACGAAACAATGCATAGAAACTCGGCTTGAGTTCATACAAAATACAATTGCCCCCCCCATATCCACAGGTTCAGCATCTACGGATTTAACTAACCATGCATGGAAAACGTTAGGCCTACAATGGTTGTATGTGTACTGAATATGTACAGACTTTTTTTCTTGTCATTATTCCCTAAAGAACTATTTACATAGCATTTACATTACAGTAGGTATTACAAGTAGACTGGAGATGATCTAAATATGGGAGGATGTGCATAAGTTATATGCAAACATTATGCCATATGATATAAAGAACTTGAGCATTCTTAAATTTTAGTATCTCCAGGGGACCTGGAACCAATCTCCCCCACGGTTACCAAGGGACAACTGTATTCAGGTACTATACAAAACCTAAGGGGTACAAAAATGAATAAGACATTAACCTCTAGAAATTTACAGTCGGACAGGAAAAAAAAATTGTAAATAAGTGATTACTAAATTGTTCAATGCATGCAATTACGGCAATGTGTATAAAGCAGACAATGGCAACAGGGTCAAGAATGGAAGCCACTAGAACATTAGGTCAGGTGGATTAAGACAAGACTGAGAACCATGTAATCAAGAGAGGAGGAAATTTCAAATACAACAAAAAAGAGTCAACACTATCAGATTAACAGAGGCCAACACTAGAAGAATTAATATGCTGGATAGCAATTACATCACTTCATAGGCCAGGCTACAACAATGATTCCCAACCTGGTATTGCCAGATCACTGGGCCAACAGTAAGGATGTGTAACTATTCTCAATATTTCAAAATGCCTTTTAAAAATTCTAACTTTACCTAATATAGCCTAACTTCTTTACAGCTGACTGGAATTATGTTAGCTCAATATGATAACTCTATCATCTTATATTTGTCTCTTTTTTTGATTAGTAGTTACACATCTGATAAAGGGAGGAAATGAATGATTACTTAGTAGAAATAATTTTGTGTTATAAAACAGGTTTACACAGAGAAGAAAATATAAACAATCCTTAGTACTTAAAAGTCTAGACTCAAGGGCTAAAACACTAGGCCATAGCTTATACTCTTATTGAGTATGCTTAACAGATATAAATGACTTGTTCAGTTCAAAACATTGGTTAGCTAAGTAAGGGGTTGTAGGCACATGCCTTGAGAGTAGTCAAGCTAAAAGAGACTGTGGTTTTAGTTGATAACAGCCTCGCTCTGTGCCAACACGAAGCTCCAAAAAAACCTATTCTAATGTTAAGCCATATTAATAGGATTACACATAAGTGAAGGAGTGGTATAACAGTTTTAATGTATGCTATTCAACAGTATAACTGGAATGAAATGGCCCACTACTATGTTCCAAATTTTAAAACACACAACTACGATATTTTATCTAGAAAACACTCTAGAGCTGTTTTCAAATGGCAGAAGGGATATCATAGAGAGAGACAATAGTGGGCTTTTAATTTATTGCTACAGAAAACAAAACTAGGATGGGTAGACAGACGTTACTGAATGGCAGATATTCGGCCAAATACAAAGACCTTATGAATGTAAGAATTACTGCCAAAAAACAGTGTTAGACCCATCATCATTGAATGTTTTTATACAAAGGAAAGATGATCCATCTCTTAGCATTCACACTACACTGTAATTGCATGTTTAAAATTATCTGTCTCTCCGAATAGAACATGAACTCTTTGAGGGAAGGGTTATAGTCTTATTTATCTTTTTGGCCCCATGGAATCTAGCAATGAACATTGTATACAGCTATTGTACAAAAAAAAAAAAAGGCCTATTGAATTAATAGGTGGATAAAGAAATTGAATGTTTTAAGAAACACTTCATTGAAAAGATGAGATGCCCTTTTGGACCCCTAAATTTTTAAGATGTCCTTAGTACAGAGTCTCATGCAAAACTCATTCTACTTCATAACACAGCCTAGGAAGGCTGTGCATAATGAATCTATTTTACTATGTGATAAGGAGCACAGTTCGGCTAATTCGAACTGCTATCTTTATCTGAAGTGCTAATATTAATTACAGTTTCTTTGCCAAACTAGAAAAGATATAATTCCTGATCTTTGTATTACGAAACCTTAAGCAAATGCTTCAGTATGAAAATATTTATGAGAGTATCTCAAAGAAGAATCTCTAGAATGCGAGGATTTAAAAAATCTTATTCTTTAAACATGTTAAGTAGTAGGCAGAGCAAAATGCCATCAGGTGACATGGAAAATGAATCAGTAACACTTAACTGCCAGTAGAAAGAAAGGAAGAACTAAGAAAAAAAAGGAAAAAACTGAAAAGATTTTAAGAAATTACAAGTTACAGCATCATATCTGAATGGCATCTGCCTGAAGGATTTTCCTCATGTTCTGCCTAAACCTTTCTACTTTCACGGCTTCACAAGAAACTCTACCACAAACTAGTTGGGAAAATAAAGTACACAACATAAATCAGTGGGTTTGGTTTCTTGATTTTTAACCTTTGGTAAAAGGGCAGTGAGGGAAACAAACGTTGAAAGTACTGCTCCAGGTAACAGGAACATCATAGATTATAGGTAGAACTTATTCCCCACCATTTTAACTCAAGTAGACATTTGCAACTGTCTGAATGTGTCTTGCATACAATAGGTACTCCCTCTCTTAAATAAATAAGAGAAATGTAAACACACAGCTAACTCTGTTTTGGAGTCCACATGATCCGACAAAAAGAAGTCCCCAGAGATGCATACTACCAGTGATTGATCACTTAGAAGGGAAACGCTTTAAAAAGTTTTACTTGGGAACGCACTTTCAATGTAGAGAAATAATGATATAGTTATAGGTACCTTGCACAGCTGTACAGATGAATATACACACACAGGAAAAATTTACAAATTACTTTCACTGTTTGAGTTAATCTAAGAGACAGGGCCTGGAAGATGTAATCTTTCACATAAATATCCTAGACGTGTGAAATTAATTTTCACAGTATCTTCCTTAAAAACAAGGCAAAATATAGACACTTGGTCCAGTTACATGTTTCTGGAGAAAGAGAAAAACACACTTTAGTATCAACTACCTTATCAAGGAACTAATTTTTATTAAGCTGTTTTTCGAAATATGAGCCTTGTTGGCATTATAACACTTCATAGAATGATATTTGCAGGATTCTAAGAATGTGTGCTTGTTGTAAAGACGTTATTTACTTCTTTTCATGGAGAAAAACAGTTCTGAGTGTTTTGAGGAGGAAATTAACATAACCCCAAATTTCCTGGACCCCCTACAACGGCAAACAGAAGGGGAATGGACAGAGTGTAACCCAGCATCAGCCCGATTGGGGACAGGGAAGGGTTGGGAATGGGACAAAAAACTGGACTCTCAGTTTGGCAGGAAGGCGGGTATTGCGGAAGGATGGTTTGCCGCGGCGGGGGAAAGAAAAGATGCAGCCTGAGCCCCCCGTGGCCCCTCGCTCCTCCCAGCCCGTCCCGCGGGGTCTGCAGGGCCTCACCCCGACCTCCACTCCGCGCGGCCAGCAGGAGGCGGCGGCCCGGACGCTGTACCTGCCCGCCAGCCCGCTCTGCCTCGCGTGCGGCCGCCGGGAGGCCGGTAAAACCGCGAAGGCCGGGGCGAGCGAGCCAGTCGAGCCCGGTGTCCCAGCAGCGCCGCTCCGCCCACCAGCCTCCCGAGACGCGGCCAGGACCCCCGCGCGTCCTCAGCCGGCTCCAGCCCTCAGGAGGCGGCCCCGTCAGCGCCTCGGCCTGCCGGCGCACCTCCGAGCCCCCAGCCAGCTGGGCGGTCCCGGTCCTCGCTCCCCGCTGTCAGCCTCCACTTACCTTCAATCGCCATGATGTGCTCGCCACGGACCGCACCAACTGGATGGCGGAGGCAGCAGGCGCGAGGGCGGGCGGAGGACGCGCCGAGTCCGCCAACGAGAGGGGCGGGGCCCGGCCCGGAGTCGCCCGGCTGCGCGGCCGCGAGGGGCGCCGCGGGCGGGGCGAGGGAGGGGCCCCGAGCGCCGCAAGTGCGGGCCGCGGAAGAAATGGAACCTTCCCGGGGCCGCCGCTGCCGCCGCCGGCACGTGACGCCACCCCGCCCCCACCCTACCCTACCCCACCCCACCGCCCCCACCGCGCCTCGCGCCTGGATTCAAAACAGGTGCCCGGCCCGGAGAGCCACGGGCCCGCGCCCGAGACCCGCCCGAGGCGCGCTGAGCTCGTGTGGGGGCTCGGGCCCAAGCTTCCTGGCGCCGGGCGCCCTCCGGTCCGGTACTTGCAGCAGACGAAGTCCATGAAGGAGGCGAGTGGCAAATGATGTGGTCAGGACCATGGACAGGTCTCCTTGGTTGTAAAGGATTCCCACCCACTGACTCTCAGATTTGGTAATAGGAAAGTCTGTTTTGGTTTCGTTTGGTTTTATTTTGTTTTGTTTTGCCCGAATCAGCCACATACTCGTCTCAGATCTCCGCTGTGAAGTGGAGAAACAGCTAGTTGGCAAAAAGCAAAAAGGAGAGAGGAATCCTGAGCACAGCAGTGGTCTCTCTCACACACAAACACACACACACTCACCTGCACGCACTCACTTCACCCCTTAGCCTCGCTCTTGATAAGCCTTGCTGCCACACAGAGCTTGGCTTACCTCTTGGAACTAAGAGTTGGAATTTGTCTACACATTGCTAACGCACATTTGAAGCCACACAAAAGTAGGGGTTAGACAGACGTTTTGACAAAGGACCTGGAAAGCATGTCACATGCAGGTTTTTAAAAATTTGTAAACCTGTGACCATTGTGAACAGTCCCAGGCCAACCCTGAGCACAATTAGCCACTTAGTTTTTACTTAAGATACTTGAACCGCTCAACCATTTACCCAACTCTCAACTTCATTTAGTAATTTGAGGACCTGGACAATCAACGGCATAAACAACATTGAGAAATACGGAGTTCAGTGATTCTCCCTTGTGGAAGAAATGCTAATTCCTAGAGCAAAATAGCTATATTAGAGACTGAAACAAAGAAGAAAATATTTTACACTTATGTAAGTGAGGTTGGACTGTAAATCTAGAGCAGAAACTGTCTTCCATTGCTTTTATGTAACCTCTCCCTCAGTCGCAGTTTATGCTCAATAGACATTCATCATTGACCATTTTCGTTAGTTCAGTGAGTATCTGGGGAGCCGGCACTGTGCTGAAAACTGGCTACAAGCAAGAATTGTTATTGAAGGATCAAACAAAATACTGTTTTACTCAGAAAACATTAAAATGCCTATACTTTAGGAAAGCCCCATGAGAGAGTTTATGATGGACATCTAGAGGATTCAGGTAAAATGTTTAATAACATTTTCCCCAGGCAGCCTCCCTTAAAACAGTCTTGAACTCCAAGACATTGATCTGAACTTGACACCACAGTTCTGAGTTTGTGGTTTCTGGCTAGTTCTGAGTAATCCAATTGTTCAAACTTTTAAAGAATTTCACATTGAAAGCCCGAAAAATTTAATCATCCTTTCCTCATCAATTACATAGTTACTAAGTAAAAAACCAGATTATGTGAGTTTCCATAACCTAGAGTAACATCGCTACTATTTGTCCAGGAGACTTATTTGTGTATGTGTGGTGAACTTGAATTTCAAACTTGTCGAATACGGGAGTTTAGGCCAAGGCCACTGGGTATTGATGACATTTCCCTGTGGATTAGAATGCAGAATTCTCCCTACCAACATTGCCTTATAAAAAAAAAAGAAACTATGTTTTCCAAATACTAGCTGGAAAATTTCTGAGACTAATGTTGGAAAATATATGGATTTCCTTACCTAAGATTTCATATAGATGCTGAGTTTGCTTAGCAGCCACTTGGAATCAGTTTTTAACTTAGTGTCTTAACATATTCTTATTTCTAAAGTATGTTATGGGTTTGATAATTTTAGGGAGTGTCAATTATTTATAATTTAAATGTTTTACATTTTAATTACACATCCTGCTTAATAACAAAAATTGTTCCTAATCTTGACCTTACACTTCCAAAACTGTCTTTAGTCTGTATACCTTTATGTACTAGGGAATGCACAAGAGATTCTTCATCTTTCATTCTTCGTCCTTCTTTATAATAAGTTATTTGCAAAACAGTTTCCAAACATATAATTCAAGCAATTACCATCATGTGATGTGGACATAGTTAGGAGTTCAGTTAGGAAAAGTAGAATAAAAGAAGTCAAGCTGGGCATAGTGGCTCATGCCTATAACCCCAGCACTTCGGGAGGCGGAGGCAGACTTGAGCCCAGGAGTTCAAGACCAGCCTGGGCAACATGGTGAAACCCTGTCTCTACTAAAAATACAAAAAATTAGCCGGGTATGGTGGCACATGCCTATAGTCCCAGCTACTCAGGAGGCTGAGGTGGCAGGATCACCTGAGTGAGAAGTCAAGGCTGCAGTGAACAGTGATTGCACTAGTGCACTCCAGCTTGGGCGATGGGAGTTAGTCAAACTAATTTCCTTTCTTATGTTATAAAATGGAAATGTTTTTGGCATTTTGAGTTTCCAATTAGTTTTTCATAGAGATATTATTTTGAATTATAGTTTTATTTCCAGGAGGACCACTAAGCTTATTACCTAGTGATGTGGCTGAAACATCAGTGGGAAAATTGAGCACGGAAGATGAATCATGTGGGAAGAACAACTCAAAAGGGAAGTGAAGAGTAATTACACCTACATTAGTTAAGTAGTTTTCATGTACCACACAAAATAACCACTATTGATAGCAATATCATCTTGATGGGAAAGTATGTTCCAAGTTACAAAAATTCCCAATGTACTTTTAAGGAACAACTCATGTTTAAAATTGGACCTTTCCTTTATTTAATTTAAGCTGTTCAACTGAAAAAGACTAAACCACTAGAAGAATAAAAAAAATACTACCTAGCAATTATATAGTTGCATATAGAGAAGTGGAGATTTAACAAGTATCTATACAAAAAATATGTATTTTGGCAAATTTAGTAGATCTTAAATTATTCAGGGATTTTGAGCATTTGAGTAAAGGAGACTTTTTTTTCAGACAGGGTCTCTCTCTTGTCATCCAGGCTGGAGTGCAGTGGCGTGAACATGACTCACTGCAGCCTCGACCTCCTAAGCTCAAGCAATCCTCCCACCTGAACCTCCTGCGTAGCTGGGACCACAGGTATGCACCACCACACCTGGCTAACTTTTTTATTTATTATTTTTTGGAGAGGCAGGGTCTCACTTTGTTACCCAGGCTGGTCTCAAACTTCTGGGCTTGAGCGATCCTCCTGCCTCGGCCTCCCAAGGTGCTGGGATTACAGGCATGAGCCACTGTGCCCGACCTGAGACAATGTTCCCAGCCAACACTTCTAAACTTTAAGCTTTGTTACCAATTGTAATTATCTGAAAAGAGGTGGCTGGATTATACGAACCTGGTGAAAAAGCAAGTCAAAACCATTAATATTTATTTTTCTTCATGAATCACAGTGCCATGAAAAGTTATACTATTAGTTATTCTGATTGTCTTTTTTTCTAGCACTCATGAAGTCAAACAAAATATGGCAAATTGTCTTTATAAAATAATATTGTCTTTTTGCAATTATAAATTAGTTTGTTTAAAATAAATATAATTATCAGAGCTTTGTTGATGTAATTGGTTTTTCTTTATATTTGTTACATTACAAATTTGAATTATACTTGCCTCTCTAAATCCATACATTCCAACAAGCTACTCTGTCTTCAATTAATTGTACATTAGTTAATACTTTTTTTGGTTACAAATGAGAGCAACTCAATTTGAATTAGCTTAAGGAAAGTGGAAAGTTAGTTATAAAGATATAAGTACAGAAATGAACCTTGGCCTCAGAATCAGCTAGATTTGGAAACCCCAGTGCTATCACCATACCTTCTACCTCTTCTCTCTACTTCTGTGCATGTTAGCTTCATTTTGCTTGCTCACCACAGGCTAACTTTGTCCCTCTTGCAGAAAACATGACGCTTGAAAGATGTCGAGCTTTACAGCTCATAGTTTCTGCCAACTTTCTGGGCCCCAGGTTCATAAAGTCCCCATAAAGTATCATTGGCTCAACTTAAATGAAATACTCTGTTTCATACCAATCAGGAGGCCAAGTACAAAAATTAGCCCTAGCCTGAGTCAAGTGCACGTCCCTGAACAAAACTTCTGTGGCCATAATGGCAGGGTCATGGAAGAATACAGCAGCCCCCATGAGACTCATATGGATGAACTGGGGAAGAAGGAAGATAGTTCCTAGAAGGAGGTTGTTGGACAGAAAGAACTTAACTTATGCCTAGTGTTCCATTATTGGAACGCTAAGCATGCGGGAGTTGTTTATATCCTGCTGCTCAAGGTCATCACCAAGGGCTGATTGCAAAAATTCTAAAAATTGCAACCTCAGGCATAAATGGGTTAAATGGTAACTACAAAGGTACTGTACTGTCTAGACATCCACCTCATGTCTACCTTCTAACTCTTTTGCAAGCAGTTGCCTTTCATCATACTTCCCTGCAGTTCCCTTACAGCAGAGCTATCCAAAAGAATTGTCTGCAACTATTAAAACACTCTGTATTTGTGCTGTCCAGTACAGTGTCCCGTAGCCACCTGTGACTACTGAGCACTTGAAATGTAGGGAGTGCAACTGAGGAATTGAATTTTTAGTTTTATTTAATTTTATTCAGTTTATAGTTTAAAAAGCCACATGTGGCTATCGTCTGCCATATCAAACAGCATAGACTTAGAGCTACAGAAATGGCATGGTAGTGTTCAGGCAGGAACTAAGAAAGATTATTTAATGAGCACTTGGTGAGATAAACTGTAATGTCTATAGTGGGAAAAGAATAGCAGCAATTTCCCATGTTTGGCAATTCTATCTAATGACCTGACACTGTAAGAAATATATCCATCATGCTGCGTGGAGGTAGTTAAAAATGGAGATGGAAAAAAATAACCAGAAATCAGAATAATTTTGTTTTCTCTTCCATTTCCTCCAGCAAATATTTTCCTCAAGAGTTGTCATTTACCCTACTATAGATAGCACGGTTATAACAGGGAAAAACTAACATGAAATATTCTAGAATTATTTTTGTTCACTTAGATCAAATGGTAGTTTTTTTCCTGCCACCTAAAGCTTTAGAAGTAACACAAGCTCTAGCAAAGAAAAGAAAGAAGTGAGCAAATAGCATGGACACTAATTTATTATCCTGTGCTTTCCTTCCATTGTATCTTCTAAGCGTTTCATTCAGACAGAAGGGCCAACTACACTTCCTTTTCCTCTGTAAATATGATATTCTTCCTGTATAATCTGCTATAATTTTCTTATTGCTCACTGAAGTTATCACTATTGGCTAGCTGCATAGAGCAGTACACAGAGGTTTTTCAAAAGAATAATAACTGGCCGGGCGCGGTGGCTCACGCTTGTAATCCCAGCACTTTGGGAGGCCGAGGCGGGCGGATCACGAGGTCAGGAGATCGAGACCACGGTGAAACCCCGTCTCTACTAAAAATACAAAAAAAAAAATTAGCCGGGCGTGGTGGTGGGCGCCTGTAGTCCCAGCTACTCGGAGAGGCTGAGGCAGGAGAATGGCGTGAACCCGGGAGGCGGAGCTTGCAGTGAGCCGAGATTGCGCCACTGCACTCCAGCCTGGGCGACAGAGCGAGACTCCGTCTCAAAAAAAAAAAAAAGAATAATAACACAGCACGATACTGGCCTGTCAGCTCGTAGGAGTGAACAGAACTTTTAAACATATAGACCAATTTAACACAAAATGATCAACAAGTACATGCTTAGTAGGATACAGGCTACTGTAAGTGTTCTTATTCACAACAAAGAAGTTATTATTTTGTTCTAGGTAGGAGTACTTGACTATATTTAAAACCTTTTTTCACAGCTGAGTGTTTCCATGATAATGACAAGTGGCATTTATATAATGACTTTCACTCAGAGGTCAAAAAGTGTGCCACAAACCTTTTACATGACATAAATATGTCACCCACCAGTAAATGCAGCTGCCTATCATGTAGAAAGCAGAAGCAACTTTTAGAAGCCCTAAAGAATATACATATACGGGAAAGAAATAGAGTTTTACACCTAAAATAAATTGATAATCTGAGTTAGATGAGAAAATGGTCTTCTGCTGCAAAAACATTATTCAAATCTTCTTGGTTTATATAATTGCAAATTTGGACAGGGTAATGATGTGTGGAATAGAGGAAGGTGAGTCAAAGCAGAAAGACAATTTAGGATAATCTGGAAAAGAGATGATTAGGGCATCAGTTAGAAAAGGAGGTAAAATAATGGGCTTGATCAGAGCAGAGAGTCTATGAAGGTCACTAAGAGCTTTTATTGCTTACACTCTTCAAATACAATGCTGTCAAACATTATTCTTTGTATAAAAGTAGGTGCTGAATAAATTTTTGTTAAATGAATAAACTGTAACAGGCTTGGTGTCATGTATCCTTTATAATTGTAGTTCTTAAAGTCTGATGCATACAGCTACACAAAAATCGGATAAAATAGCCATTGATGATTGTGATAAAGAGAAGCTAAAAATGGATTATTGAAAACTCTTTATGTAAAATAGTATTTCTCATTATCATCTTCCTAATCATCGCTTCCTAATACAGAATTTCTCTTTGCTTAAGTATTTACTTACTGTTATGAAGGAAAGGGTAAAAACTTAGAGTTTAATGTGGTATAACATGCCATAATCTGACAGAAAGTTTATTAGTGTTTTCTATTTTAACATGGAGCAATTAACTAAAGGAATTATGGAACATTTTTTAAGGATTCAGAAAGATAGACTACAAAATCAATTATAGAATGACTTGTAAGAATACAATTTTGAATTGTAAGTGATACGTTAAGGACTGGAAGTAAATTGTGAGACTCCAAGCACAATTGATGTTTCAATTGTTATGGTAAAATTTTCATTTCATGAAGACACTGAATTTTTAAAATACTAAAAAACCTGATTAAATAAATACTTGCTAATAAGTACTTAAGTAATCCAGTTTGTCTCCTAAAACTCCATGCATAAATATTTAGCTTAGTTTTTTTTGTTTGTTTGTTTGAGACAGAGTCTCACTCTGTTGCCCAGGCTGGAGTGCAGTGGCATGATCCCGGCTCCCTGCAACCTCCACCTCCCAGATTCAAGCGATTCTTCTGTCTCAGCCTCCCAAGCGGCTGGGATTACAGGCATGCACTCTGCTAATTTTGTATTTTTAGTAGAGGTGGGGGCTTCACAATATTGGCCAGGCTGGTCTCAAACTCCTGACCTCAAGTGATCCACCTGCCTCGGCCTCCCAAAGTGCTGGGATTACAGGTGTGAGGCACCACACCCAACCTTGCTTAGCTTTCAGTAGAAAAGATAATATAGAAAATATTAGATAAAGCAGTTAGGGTACCTGCTACTTCTACTAGTTTCTGTTCACTGCATCTGATTATTATGAATTTACAGAGGGGAAATGTACTCCTGTGCTAGATGCTAAGCCATGTTTGTTTTCTTCCCCACCCACACTCCTCACCCAACCAAAATACACTTGATTGAGTTTATGTCTATATTGTTAAATATTAATCCAACTGAATTCACCATTGTTCAAGAGGCTACTAAATTTCAAACTCTCAATCTAAAATGTAACAACTACATTGTCCTCTGTAATGTTTGCATAAAATTTCCACTGGGATCCATTTCTAAACCTTTTAAATATCAGACTATTACTTTCAGTTGCCTACTGGTAATTTCCACCTGTTATGCTCAACCTACTTCTTAAACTCACTACATTCTCTTTTTTTAAAAAAAAATTATTCCTCTTCCTTTATTCACCACCTAAGTTATTGATAACACAATCCACTAAGTCATCCAAATTAGAATGACTTAGAATTATTTGTATCCCTCACATGGGGTTTCACCATGTTGGCCAAGATGGTCTCAATCCACCCACTTTTGCCTCCCAAAGTGCTGGGATTACAGGGATAAGCCACCACATCCAGCCAGAATTATATTCTTTTCTTTTTTTTTTTTTTTTTTTTCTGAGACAGAGTCTTGTTCTGTCACCCAGGCTGGAGTGCAGTGGTACGATCTCGGCTCACTGCAGCCTCTGCATCCCAGGTTCCAGAGATTCTCCTGCCTCAGCCTCCTGGGTAGCTGGGATTACAGGCACACGACACCACACCCAGCTAATTTTTGTGTTTTTAGTAGAGACATGTTTTCACCATGTTGGTCAGGCTGGTCTCAAACTCCTGACCTCAGGTGATCCGCCTGCCTCGGCCTCCCAAAGTGCTAGGATTACAGACGTGAGCCACCGTGCCCAGCTGAAAGAATTATATTATTTAGCATATGGCGATAATCGCAAGAACTAAAAACAGAAACTTATGAAAGTTTGCCTCTTGGGAATATGCTGGGTATAGAGGAGTCTCAATTGGAAAATATTAATTTTTGTTTTGACATTAAAAATACATTCTGAAAATAAAGGTTCGAATGGCTTCTCTCCTCCTCTGTGATGCCTCCCAAGCCTACCTTCCGTCAGAGGTAAGAACTCTCATGATATTTGCGTTTATGTTTATTAGAGTGTCTCTTCATAATTGAATGGGCCCTAAACTGAGCCCTAAGTTAGTAACTCTGTTTCATTCATCTTCCTGGTTCCCTTTCACTGAGGAGGCTTAAATGAGGAATTCCTTAAATAGAATTGGTTTGAGCTAGACAGGGCAAGCCTGTCTGAGGGAGGAAGTGTGTATTCAACCCACCTTGGTCTGTGCTCTCATTCTCTGTTTTCCTGGAAAGGATTTTACTGTTCTCTCTTAGGGGCCATTCCCTTTTGATTTAGCCTCCTTTTATGTCTGAGGCTTAGTTATATAATAACAGATGAAGTTCTTTATTTTCTCCAAATTTTCTATGTAGGGCTTTTCTATTGGTGCTGGTCAGTGGGAAGTTATTTAATGTGCTGAGCTATATCTCTGCAGATGGGAGAATCTGGAGCCCGGTCATAGTTTTTTTAAAAAAAATTTGGACAATGACATCAAGGCTCCAAAAACCACAGGAGGACCCTGAGCATAAACACCTTACAAACTGGGGGCAAAATTTGGATTTCTATGTATACTTCTCCTATCCCTCCTTACAGTGCTCTCAGGGAGGCTCCAGGAAAAACCCCAGTCTTATATTCTGAATTCCCTCACCCTGACATACCACATAACAACTATGATTTTCCTCATTGTATATTAAATAACGGTATATGCTTGTATGGTCCTTTGTGCAGAGTATGAATGTATTCTATAATGAATATAAATGCAGAATATAAACTGTAAAACTTTGGTTTGTAGTTAAAATGTCTAAAACCTGCGACTGACCCACCTGAGCTATGCTCTCAGCTTATTCTAAACAATAAATCAGAGAGGGGATTGGATAAGAACTCCGTCCAGAATAGTACACTATTTGTGCTGCGCTTGCACCAATCCGACAGTGAGTGCCTCCTTAAGTGTTGCACCCTAGGTTCCTGGCTTACCTCAGCCTTAGTCCTGACCTGGGATTCCTACCATCTCTAGCTCCCCTGGGTCACAGCAATGGGAGAGGATCCCAGCAGTGCTAAATCTTCCCCTATTCCCAGTGCCAAGCCCACAGTGATCCCTCATTAGTGAAAATGCATTTAATTAATAACCAATAAAGCCCTTCAATAAATGAATGAAAGTAGAATAGGGAAAACCTTGACCAGAAGCAGCACAGGTAGAATGGACCTGGAGTTTTAATTGAGAGTAAGTTCAATTTGTATATATGGGGTGCCTACTAAAATTATTAATGTGGTTTTAGACTGCAATTTTAGATACCTATTATCTATCAAAAAGAAAGCAGCAATCCCAGTCTTCCCTGCTCTGATAAAAAAAAAAAATACCTGGAGTGAATTCAATGGCAAGATATTTCTAATTATATTCTATGTGAAAAAGGCTAAAAAGCTGATAATGTTTAGTCTGAAAAAGAAATGACTCAGGGACTCCATGATAATTGTTTTCAAATATTTGAATGTCTGCCAGATGAAAAGAGATCAGGCTTATTCAGTATAGTCACGATGGTTAGAGCCAAAACCAGTGGGTGGTAGCTGTACAGGAAGAGATCTGTGCTTGTTATAAGCCCCAGTGCCGAGATTATCACTGTCATGAATAGTCTCTCTTGGTTTAGTGTGCATAATAATTGTTGTTTTTTTTTTTACCACATTAAACCAGATTGTAATCATAGCCTACATGCAAGGTCTACTGGAAGAGAATTGTGCTAACAGGCGACTCAACAAAAGCATTAGGTGGATGGCAGATTTGGGAAGCTGCCAGCCCTTTCCCCTCCTCCTTACTTGGCATTTTTTATGTTTGTTTGTTTTTTGGGGTTTTTCCACTCTGTGTTGGTAGAAGCACTTGAGATAGTTGAAACCAATGGTTTCCCAGGTAGGCTTTCTTCTTGCCAAAGACCCATCCTGGAACCTGTACCAGTCTCCCCAACCCTCTCTCTCCCACAGTCCAACTTTCCAGCAGGTTTCATTTTATCCCAGTCTCCTGCTCTCAAAATCCTAAGGACCACATGCTAGTTTTGTCATAGGGCCCGTATCTTAGGTTTCTCTCGCCTCACTCCTCCTCATTTATACTTTAGCTTTAATTTTCAGTGATTCACCTCTAATCTCCCAAAGGTCCAAGAAGCTAAAGTGGAGAGAAATTAATGCTCATATAGAGATTTTCTGCCTAAGAGTCAATGATTCTAAGACAAGCTTGAGATGGAAATGAACATGATGTACTTGAAAGATGAGATTTTCAAGAGTAAAGAAGTAGAACTGAGGAATTGTAAGAGCCATATTACTATTGCTGAATGTCAGACTGAGGACCCCCAGAATCTTGTAAGGATTTTAGCAAGAAAGTGATATGTTCAAAGTGACATTCTGGGCAGTAAATTATAAGACGGAGTATAGGATTAGTTCAAGAAAGTAGAGAATAAAGGCAGAAACTAATTAGAAGATGCCACAGTAGTCCAAGAATCAGATGATGAAAGCATGGACAATGGGAGCAGCTGTAAGCATGGAAAGGAAGAGTTAGGTGGAGAGGCATGTTAAAAGAATTTTGACAATACTTAGTGTACTGGACATTATCTTATCTGACCAGAAAAATATATCCTTTATTTTCCAAAAGTTGCCCCTCTCCCACTCCAGCCATATGATTATGGAGGGGACTGAGGTACAGCCATGAGAATGCCCTTGGTAGAACTCCTACCACAAAGAGCACACTGAGTAAGGGCCTCAGCTGCTGCACCTGGAAATCCATCTCCATGTTTGCACTGAGGCCACATCTCATACAGGTTGCTGCCACCAGTAACTGAGTGTGATAGGGACACCAAGAGAGCTCCATTCCAGGAAGACAAGAGACTCCCTTTCAGCAACTTTGCCTCAGGAACTACCTGATAATCTTGCAGAACCCTCTACAGACTGCCTAGCAATCTAGACCCAAACTATTCTCTCTTTTACCCTCACTTAGAGTCAGATTGCATCAAGGTCTGATGGCTTCCCAGCCATTTCCAGCACCCTCCCTATATATATATCCTTTCACACAGATATATAGGTTGTATATGTCTAAATATATCTAATAAAATCCTTATACATTTAATCCTGTTTGGCATCTGCTTGTTAGAGGACATGAACGAATGCAACTGCCAATCCTATTCTTTCTCTCTGGCTCTGTCTTCTGTCTCTCTGTCTCCCTCTCTCTCTTTTACACATACACACGCCCCAGGGGTAGCACATGATCCAGGCTGGGCCAATTACCTAGTACAGCATCCATCTACCCATAGTGATTATTCTAAAGAATAGGCACATGACCCAAGTTGGACCACTAAGAATGCCCCCTGAGACTGGCTGAATTTAAACTAGAGGCCAAACTGAGTTTTTAAATGCAGATGCTGCTGAATGGATGTGACCTAAGTCTGCTACTAGAATCCCAGCCTTGTGGAAAAGACCCAGAAAGTATAGCTATCATCCAGGTAGAAACAGAAAGAGTGCATTTTGGTGGCACCACTTTGCTGGTTCCAGTTCCTGAGGTGCATAGAGCTGCTCTAGTTTCCTGCAGCTCTCTCTCTCTCTCTCTTTTGTTTTTCTTTTTAAATTATATGAGGTACCCAGGATCCTTCCAATAAACCCCTTTTTTTTTCCTTAAGGTAGCTGGAGTTTCAAATTCGGTCACTTGAAGCCAAAAGACTCATAATTAATATACACAGTGACAAAATAGACAAAGGATTAAGTAGAGGATAAGAAGGAGTTAGTTCTAATGTTACAGGCATAGGAGACCAAAATAACGGTGCTAGTCACAAAAATATGGGAATTAGAAATTCCTTATGAGAGATGATTGAAACACAACAGGATATCCAAATAAAAATGTAATTAGATTATTGAGGATAATAAAAAATTGAAGCCTTAGTGAGAGGTTTCAGGATGAGATACAGACACATAATAGACTTGCTACTTGAAACTAGAACGTAAAATCAGTTTACCAAGATAGTATACTGGGCTCGGCTGGGTGCAGTGGCTCATATCTATAATCCCAGCACTTTGGGAGGCCGAGGCAGGTGGATCACTTGAGGTCAGGAGTTCGAGACCAGCCTGGCCAACATGGTGAAACCCCGTGTCTACCAAAAATACAAAAATTAGCCAGGCATGGTGGCAGGTGCCTGTAAGCCCAGTTACTTGGGAGGCTAAGGCAGGAGAACTGCTTGAATCCGGGAGGTGGAGGTTGTAGGGAGCCGAGATCATGACACCATACTTTTTGCCATATAATTAGATAATTATTTCTGGATTTTGTTGTTGTTTTTTGTTCTGAGACAGAGTTTCGCTCTGTCACCCAGGCTGGAGTGTAGCAGTGCAAAATCTTGGCTTACCACAACCTCTGCCTCTCAGGTTCAAGCAATTCTCTTGCCTCAGCCTCCCGAGTAGCTGGAATTACAGGTGCCTGCCACTGCGCCTGGCTAATTTTTTTTTTTTTTTTTTTTTTTTTTTTTTGAGACGGAGTCTCGCTCTGTCACCCAGGCTGGAGTGCAGTGGCGCGATCTCGGCTCACTGCAAGCTCCGCCTCCCGGGTTCACGCCATTCTCCTGCCTCAGCCTCTCTGAGTAGCTGGGACTACAGGCGCCCGCCACCGCGCCCGGCTAATTTTTTGTATTTTTAGTAGAGACGGGGTTTCACCGTGGTCTCGATCTCCTGACGTCGTGATCTGCCCGCCTCGGCCTCCCAAAGTGCTGGGATTACAAGCGTGAGCCACCGCTCCCAGCCAATTTTTGTATTTTTAGTAGAGATGGGGGTTTCTCCATGTTGACCAGGCTGGTCTTGAACTCCTCACCTCAGGTGATCTGCCTCCCAAAGTGCTGGGATTACAGGCATGAGTCACCACGCCCAGTTTTCTGGTCTTTTTATTTTGTATTCTTGTACATAATCTAAATGAAATCGCTACTAACATACATATCCTTCATTAATGTAATTTGCTAATTAGTTCAAATTAACTATATTTTTGTTTGTTATAATAAAGGCCAAGCATGGTTAAAGTCAAAACAATGGTTAAATTACCCCAAATAGTGGTAAGTACTTTGAAGTGTTTCCTCGAAAAAAAAAAAAAAAGCCAAATCCAAGTTACAATTTCTTAAAAGAATAATTATATATATAAAAAACATATATAAATAATATATATAAATAACATATATATACATAAAGGAATCTGAATGCAGAACAAGAAGAAAATATTCTACTGATCTGTCTTTACAATTTTTTTAACTAAGAAGGAAATTGAATGTTAAATCATTCTGAAAACTAAGTCAACAATGGATTAAGTTTTTAAATTTTTTTTCCTCCATGAATCCATTCCTTAGTCACATGATAGTATGTCTTGCATTTGCCTAAAAAGATTAAGTTCAATGTCATAGTTATAACAGTGATCCATTTGGAAATACGGATAATTTTAAAATATGACCCTTTTTTGAGAGATAAGAAAGTTCTTTTCCGGAAAACTGATTAGCCCAGCAGGTGACAAGGTGGCCATAATAATTATGATATTTTGCCAAGCCTTCATTGATCTGAATGCTGAGTTTGAATTTTTCACTAAGAACTTTTGGCAAGAACTACATAACCATTGCCAAGATGAGTTTGCTCTGTTGGCCATCCAACCTAGTGAGTTAAGCAAAATATCCCCCAACAGGTTATTAAATACCTAAGTCTTTCTTTTAAATACCTGTCTTAATGCATTCATGTATACTCTTGGCTCCTGAAATAAAACCAGATTTTTAAAAAATTATTTTTTTATAACATGCCATTAAAAAGACCTTCTCTATAGCCGTTTCTCAAAGTGTGGTCCTTAATATGGCATTAATACTACCTGGATTTAAAAAAAAACAACAAATTTCCAGATTCCATCCCACATCAAATGAATACGAATCTCTTGTAGTAGGGCCTGAGAAATCACATTTTTAAAAAGCATCCCTCTGGATGTTGATAATGAAGGAGGCTATGCATGCATGGGGACAGGGGATCGTCTACTCAGTATTGCTGTGACCCTAAAGCTTTTGTACAAAATAATGTTTATTTTTAAATAAAATTTTAATTGGAAATAAATGTATTTTGCACCAAAAAAAAGCATCTCCTCCAAGTGATTCTTGTGTAAACCAAAGCTTGAGAACCACTCGTTCCATAAAGACTGATTTTAAATGCAGAGTATTTTTCACCTGTATACAATTTTAAGTTCTGGAATCTAACACATACTGAAAATTTTCAAGTATAAGAAGTATCAGGACGGGTGCAGTGGCTCACGTCTGTAATCCCAGCACTTTGGGAGGCCAAGGCGGGCAGATCACTAGGTCAGGAGATCAAGACCATCCTGGCTAACATGATGAAACCCCGTCTCTACTAAAAATACAAAAAATTAGCCCTGCGTGGTGGCAGGCGCCTGTAGTCCCAGCTACTAGGGAGGCTGAGGCAGGAGAATGGTGTGAACCCGGGAAGCAGAGCTTGCAGTGAGCTGAGATCGCGCCACTGCACTCCAGCCTTGGTGACAGAACAAGACTCCGTCTCAAAAAAAAAAAAAAGAAGTATTGAAGTTTAGGAATAAAAACTAGAAAAACATACTTTTTGGGTTATCTTTCTATTCCATGACAAGTATGCTCTTTTCTGAGAATTATCCTCTCAGATAGCAATGGAAAATATCTGAAAGTCATATTTGTGTAGTATGCCTGAGCCCTTGGCCATAATGGATTGGGCCAGGGATAATAAACACCTAACCCACAGGGACTAATCAATCCCAGTCAACCTCTTTCTCTCATTTGAACTAAGACACCAAAAGAACATGATAGTTGGGAGGTTTAAGGTTTAGAATAACATTCACAAACTGTTAACACCAATCTCCCCAGAGCTGCCTCTTCTCTTAACTTATGCCTGAGACAAGAGAAAATATTTCAACAGTGAAACAAGAACAAGATGAAAAGGGACACTTATAGAACAAAAAAAGATTTTCAAAATAAAAAATGAGATAAATTAAAATGTCAATAGAAGGACTGAAAGACATAAGTGAAGACATTTCCCAGAAAGTTGAACAATGATGAAGATGAAGATATAGAAAATAGGGGCAAAAATAAGGGAACACAGAAGGTCCAATATACAAATAAAAGGAGTTTCAGCAAGAAAAAGGAAAGAAATCATCAAAGGAAATAAAAAGAAATTAGAGAAGAAATCATCAACCACCACAAAAAAAATCTAAGAAAACTTCCTATATCTGAACAACAGATTTTACAGATTGAAAGGACACTCTGAATGCTTAGTATAATTAGTAAAGAGAGGACTACACTAAGACACTTCTCATGACCTTTTAGAATACTAGGGGCAGCAAGAAGGTCAGCAATCAGCTATATTGGATATAGAACAATCTGGTGCATAATAGTTGATCAGTAAATTGAATCAGATTGGCTGTAGACTTCTAAGCAGCAATAATACAAGCTACAAAGCAATAAAGCTATGCTTTTAAAATTCTGCAGGAAAATTATTTCCAACCTAAACTTCTATATTCTACAAAATTATAAATAAAATGGAAGGATAGCATAAGAACATTGTCAGATATGTATGGTTTCAAAACATGTTACCTCCTATGCACCCTTTCTTAAATATTTATTTGTAAATGTTTTCCAACATAATGAGGGAATAAGCCAAAAAAAAAGACACCAATTATAGGAAACAGGAGTTCTGACATGTACTCTTGTCAGAACATATTCTAATAGAAATTCTTGGAATCCTAGAATGATGTAAGGAGAACCAGAGAAACACCTGGACACCAAAAATGGAAGTCAGTGAGTTCTATCAGGGACAAGTCAGGAGGCTCCATGAGAGAGACTTCTTCATGAAGATGAAATTAATGGAATATTTGATGTGCCTGAACATCTTGAGAGGGTATTTAGGTACTGGGGCTTGAATAAGTACATTTAAAAAACTAAGAAGATACACACACACACACACACACACACACACACACACACACCATGATTAATTTCATTTTGCATGAAAGGAAATGTAATCATAGCTTACTACCTAGGTTAGCTCTGAATAGCAATCACTTAGTTATCACAATATAAACATTGGATGTTGACCTAATCAAAGTATGATTAAAGACTTTGGGGAGTATAAGAACTATGGTAAGTGTGCATGTGTGTGGTAGGAGTAGGGGAAAGAAAGACAACTAAATCCTCTTATACAGTGGAATAGATAATGTCTGAAAAATTAAGTGGTAACAATATAACCATGTTAATTGGAGATAGGAAGACAAAAGCCAAATTAATTAGGTAAACAAGGGGAAAGGATTGGCTGTTATGAGAAAGAAAATGGTAAGAGAGGGCCAGGAGGATGCTGTTTTTTTTTAAATAACAAATCTTGTAGAACTATTTTACTTTTTAACCTTTGTTCACATATAACTTTGATTATTTTTTAAAAAAAGAAAAAAGTTAAAAAAATAAACAAGGAAATCTACTTCCTCAAGTCATGGAAATGCATAAACTGGGAAGTCTCATAGTTGGCATGTCAGTTTGAGCTGTCTTGGAAGCAAATGTCAAAATATAGTTAGAAGTGCAAGAGATTTACTGAGGCTAATGCCTGTGAAAGAACAGGGAAAAAGGAATAGAAGTAGGTATAGAACGTCACCAGCCCGCAATGCAGGTCTGACCCCTGTGAAGTGAGAAGAGGAAGGAAGGAGGTGAAAAGAGCTATGGTGCAACTCTGAGACGGTTTCAGCCAGTCTGATAGCAAGCTGCAGGGCAAAGATTGCCTGTTACAAGAATTTCTCCTTGTATATAAATGGCCAAACCCTAGTTCACCCTATTATGCTCAGTCCTTTACTCAGTCTCTGCAAGGAGAAAGCATTTCTTGCCTTGAACATTTCAGAATATCATTCAACATCTCCCTGGCTTATAGTAGCCTCTTTTCCTGGAAACTTAGAAGAAGGAGATTAGTGGGATTAACTGCAGTACCAATCTCTACAGTTGTTCATAGGGTTGCAATGGTACTCATCATCTTCCTCTTCAACTAACCATGCTAATTTTACTCACGCTAAGCTATCACTTCTTTTTGTCTCGGGGGCTTATCTGGTGGTATTAAACCCTGATTTCTGCGAAGTCTGAGCTCCTGACCCCTTAATCAAGTCAGAGTTGCTGCACTTTTCCATGCCTCATCACAACTGGTCAAGAGAGTACCAGGAGGCACTCAAAGAGAATCCTTTGCATTCCATTGACATTACTTTCTGCCCTTATTGTGTAACAGCAGCCTTATCTCCACTTGATAACCAAGGTCAATTATGACTGACAAGATGGTGACTCTTCTTCTCTCAGCTGATCTCTGAACATAGAAGTACAAAGCCCAGATGGGCTTTAGCTTGTAGATCAATGGGACCCTGGCACCACTGCTCTTTTGGGGGGGACTAGGACCTCAAATGCTGCAGAGCCCAGAACTGTGGGCACAGGAAGCACAAAGTGCCTCATTGGGTCAATGAAAATGATGGTAAATGGGGCTGTCATGCTTCCACCTCTTGATCCCAAGCTATACATAGAAACTTGATTCAATGTACATGTATATACTGCATATGATAGGATGTCATCCCATGCTTGCAAAGTATGTTTCCAAGCTGACACTGTAATTCTGCCTTGAACGAGTCATTCCAATGCTCTGTCAGACCAGCTGCTTCTGGAAGGTGTGATACAACCAGTAGCCTCTATGGTTATTGGTCTTCTTGTACAACTCTTTCACTTTGAAGTGGACATCCTGGCCAGATGCTATACTGTGAGGGATTTCACGCCTATGAGTCACCTGTTCCATAAGCTCCGTATTAGTGGTGCTGACTGAGGCTCTGCAGGTGAGAAAGGCAAATCCATACCTGAAATAAGTTTCTTTTCCTGTGCAAATGGATCTCTAGCCTTTCCAGGATGGAAAAGATCCAGTATAGTAAACTTAAAACCAAGTGGCCAGTTGGTATCTCAAGGAATAATGCCATAAGTGACCTCAACATGGGTCTCATTGCTGGCAGGTCGGACATTCATATGTGGCAGTTAGAAAGGCCCTGGTAAGTGGGACTCCATGCTATTGAGTTCATGCATAGATTCCATCTCTGACACCACAATCACTCTGTTCATGTGCCCATTATACTAGTTTTGGGGTACCTGATGATCAAGGCTAGGTAGTGCCTTCTTGGTTGTTCAGTACTTCTTCCAGGTTGGATGTATTCCAATATTCCAATAGGTCTGCATATACCATCGTTGAAACAGAACGACTATGATATGACCCTTTATGTTTCTAGATCAACTTAGTTCCCATGTCCAACAGTCCTCAAAATGCCTTGGCATTCTTCTTGCTCCAGTGGGTAGTCACCTGAGTAAATGGCTGTAGGTCCCTTTGGGGAGGTCTAAAGAAATCTTTATATTTTTCCTAGGGACCTATTCACCTTTTCAGTCCATAGGTTTAGTCTGAAAATCGGCTTAGATCCAGTTTTCTTAGGAATTTAGCAAGGAATCACAACTTTTTTGTTGGGGAAACTGCCCTCAGCCTTCCATTCACCCATTTTTGCTTTCTTTTGATTCTATGAGGCAGCACTCTTGTTGGTTTCCCATTTATCTTGCTCCTAGGGATGCCACGTTCACCTAATCTCCACAGCTTCCTTGTAGATTAGATCCCCTTGGCTGTCTCTATAAGTTTATCAATCAATATCATAATTGTTTTGCTCTGGCTTCCGTCGGTTAAGGGTCAACAACTGGCCTTTTTGTTTCAGAACTTCACTATCCCCATTGCTATTGATGAGCCCAGCTCTGTGACTGCATCTCCTACGGTCAGTCCTGGCCTACAGAGAAAAGCCAACCCCGATCTTCTTAGCAATGTTGGTGCTTGTCTTATCAGCATGTTCCTGACAGTTTGGTAAATGATGTGACTTCTAGGCCCTGCTGTGGAAAATAATCTTCTGGCGGGTCTTCTGGACTCACATCATATATATATTCCAACATGCCCATCTCCTTGACCATTTAAATCCCTTCTGCCACCATCTGCCACGGCCACTCAGGCATTTCAACTTCACTTAGTATGAACCATCAAGTTTCTAAGAACCGCCCCTTCTTCCACTGAGAAGTGTCCCTGAGTCAATGAACTCTTGCTTTATTGCATCTTACTTTCTAGCTTCTTTGATCAAGCACCCTGGCTCCTGCTAGTACATGTTAGTTAACTCTTGCAGCTTTGCTTTGGGGATATAGTCTCTTTCCTCCCTTTTCAGATGTAGTATGTCCCCAGCTGGACATGCTAGGATTTAATCCTCGTGATTTACTTAGCAGCCAGAAGAAGAAGAGGGAGTAGCTCTTCAGGGGGGCACCTGTTGCCTTGTTTGATAAAGGACTCTGCACTATCTTCCCACATGGGGGACATGCTAGCTCCCAAAAGCTGACATCAGCTGCTTTAGCAGGCCAGGCCACTTTCCAGTTCTCTTTGTGAGTTTTTTCTCCTGATAATTTTCTCTAAAATAGGGATATTGTGAAAAGTTCTGCCCATGAACTTGTTTAATTACAACCTGTACATTTTATAAAAGAAATTATTTAAAACACCATGAAGATAAGAAAGAAAGAAAGATTTGGGAGTTATATAATTGTAATTGCAAAAAACATAGTAAAGGTATGTCCTCTGTTGATAAAAGATTTTTCTAATTACCTGAATGCTCTGCTACCTGCTGTTATCATATCCACAGTCAACAAATTAAGATACTATTCTTTAATTAGCATCCTTATCTTTTTTCCTAAGCAATTTGTATCATGATTCCAAGAAAAACAAAGAGAGTGTGGCAATGCCAAGTATTCCCTCGTCTCCTCATTCTGCTAACTTTTTCAGCTCTCCAGCAAATATGCATGTAAATAAAAGACCTACAAATAAGATGTTTTGCAATAGAAATAATGAATCCAAAACTACCCTACTGTGTAGACACAACGGATTTTGACAATCTGTTTTTCCAATGTGTGCAGCAGTGCTCTAAGACAAGGATAAAATATTAGAAAAGCTTCGCATCATACTCATTAGTTCTACATCCGTGGTCCCTAAATTCCACTTTGCTTTTTAGTGCAATAGCCCTACTAATGACATCCAGAATAACTGTAGGCCATTATCTCTGTTGGCCATAGTCCTTCCACTGGTGTACTCTAGTCTTCTGTGGGTGTGCTCTGAATTTTTATTTCTGAGCTGACATAACAGCTATTTTTATTGAACACCTGACACATGTTACATCACTTAGCTCCCACACCACATAGATATTATTATACCTATTAATACTGAAGAGGAAATGGAAGCTCAGAAAAACAAAGTAGCGCTTGCTCAAAGTCACTCAACCAGCAAGTAACAGTCTAATTGACTAAAAAAGTATGTGCTCTTAATTTCTGCACAATATTGTTGCATATTACAAGCACTGCCAAAATAACCTGATCTGGTCATTTATTCCATGTGTTTCTTCTTGCTGAGAATTACCTTCCCCAGGCCAACTACAAATCAGTTATGGTCTTTACCTTTTCCTCTACTACCCCCATTTTTTTTTCTTTGAGACAGTCTTTCTCTGTTGCACAGGCTTAAGTGCAGAGGCACAAACATGGCTCACTGCAACCTCAACCTCCAGGGCTCAACTGATCCTTCCACCTCAGTCTCCCAAGTAGCTGGGACTACAAGCATGCATCACCACACTCGGCTAATTTTTTTATTTTTTATTTTTTGTAGAGACAGGGTCTCGCTGTCTTTCCCAGGCTGGTCTCAGACTCCTGGGCTCAAGCAATCCTCCCACCTTGGCCTCCCAAAGTGCTGGGATTACAGGTGTAAGCCACCATGCCCAGCCCTAAACTACCTCTTAACCACACAGAGATAAAGAATGAGGAGATGGGGGGGAAATGGTAATTATATTCGAAGTTTCAGCTGATAAATGCATCTGTTGTATAAACAGTATATAACAAATTGTTGGACATATAATACATACAGAAATATATTCACACCAGGTGCGATGGCTCATGCCTGTCATCCCAACACTTTGGGAGGCCAAGGTGGGAGTATTGCTTGAGGCTAGGAGTTCAAGACTAGTCTGGGCAATAAAATACATTTTCAAAAGAAAATGTATAGCTGTAAATGCCTGCAGTAAAAAAAGGTCATAAATCAATAATCTGATTTTCTATTTTAAAACACTAGAATAAAGTAGAGCAAACTAAACCCAAACCAAGCAGAAAGAAGGAAATAATAATGATTACAGTGGAAACTAATTAAATAGAGAATTAAAAAACAATAGAGAAAAGCAATGAAACTGAAAGCCGGTTCTTTGAAAAGTTCAACAAACTGACAAATATTTAGCTAGATTGACCAAGAAAGAAAACAACATAAATCACTAAAGCTAGAAATAAAAAGCAGATATTACTACCAACCTTACAAAAATAAAAAGATTATAAAGAAGACTATGAACAATTGTATGCCAATAAATTAGATAACTTAGATAAAACAGAAAAATTCCTAAAAAACACAAACTCCTGAAACTGACTTAAGAAGAAATAGACATTAATTGACCTATAAGAAGTAAATAGATTGAATTCGTAATCAAAAAACTACCTCCAAAGAAACACCCATGCCAGATGTCTTTACTAGTAAATTCTTTGAAACATTTAAAGATGAATTAAGATGCATGCTTCACAAACTCTACCCAAAAAATAGAAGAGGAAATACCAAGCCACACAAGAACATCACAAGAAAACTATAAACCAATATTCTTATGAATACGGACATAAAAATCTTCTACAAAATGACAGCAAACTAAATTCAGCAATGTATAAAAATAATGATATATCATGATCAAGTGGGATATACTCCAGGTATGCATGGTTGTTTTATTAAACTGCAATTACTTTTGCACCAACTTAATAATATCTAAAAGTCAATTAATGTACTATGCCATAGCAACTGAATAAAAAACCAAAATCACATTATCTTAATAAATGCAGAAAAGGTATTTTAAAAAATTTTATGCACTTTTATGATAAAGTACAAATAAAACACTGACAATACTAGAAATAGAAGAGAACTTCCTCAACCTACCAAAGGACATCTACAAAAAATTCACAGCTAACATCATTCTTAATAGCGGAAGACTTCCCCACTAAGAACAGGAACAAGACAAGATGTCCGTACTTACAACATTTATTCTGTGTTGTACTAGAGGTTCTAGCCAGGGCAATAAAGCAAGAAAACAAAATAAAACCATCAAGTTTGGAAAGAAATAATTAAAATTCTTTCTACTGCAAATGGCATGATCTTGTATATAGAAATTCCTAAGGAGTCCACACACACAAAATACTAGTACTAATAAATTAGTTTATCAAGGTTGCTGGAGACAAGATCAATATATAAAAATAAATTCTATTTCTATACACTTGCAATAAACAATTGAAAAATGAAATTAAGAAAATTTCATTTATAATAGCATCAAAAAGAATAAAACATTTAGGAATACATTTTACTGAATAAGTGCAAAACTTAAAATCTGAAATCTATAAAGCATTGTGAAAAAAATTAAAGAAGATTTAAATAAATGGAAAAAATCTCACATTTATGGATCAGAAGACTTAATGTTAAGATGGCAATACTCCTTAAATTCATCTACAGATTCAATAAAATCCCTGTCACTGCTTCTATGTAGCATTTTATCAGGAAGCCTGATAGTAAAGCCAGTGCAGTAAAAACAGGCAAAGAAATAAAGATAGAGAGAAAAAAAAATTACTACTGATATGGTTTGGCTGTGTCCCACTCAGATCTCATCTTGAATTGTAGCTCTCATAATTCCACATGTTGTGGGAGGGGCCTGGTGGGAGGTAACTGAATCATGGGGGCAGGTCTTTCCCATGCTGTTCTGGTCATAATGAGTAAGCCTCATAAGATCTCATGGTTTTGTAAAGGGGAGTTCCCTTGCACAAGCTCTCTTGCCTGTCGCCAGGTAAGACATGCCTTTGCTCCTCCTCACCTTCCGCCATGATTGTGAGGCCTCTCCAGCCAAGTGGAACTGTGACTCCATTAAACCTCTTTTTCTTTATAAATTAACTGGTCTTGGGTATGTCTTTACTAGCAACATGAGAAGAGACTAATAAGACTACTGTACTAGGTTATAAACTTCTTGAGGGCTTTGTTTTATTCCTTTTCATAACCTTGGAAATGCTTAGAATTAGATATTTCATAAAGCAACCCTCAAAAAATTATTAAACTCAATTGAAATTGAAACTGATTTTCAGTAGGTAGACTAAAGTAGACAGACTCTTGTCTTAAACTATGAATCTGTAGCCAAGGATTACCAGATATTTGAAAACTAAATGCCTCCAAAATAAAAGAGAAACTTAAGGAAACAGAGAATAGGAATACTGAAGAAGTATATATGACACCAAAAGCAGAAGGGTTTTTATTTTTTAAAAATCCTGAAGATAAATGTCTCCAAAGAGAAAAGAGATATATTTGATCCATGGAAAAAAGAATAGAATCCTATTTAAAAGGGAGAATCAAAGAACAAGACAGAGCTCTTGAAAGTTAAATATCTGATAGCTGAACTTAAAAATTCAGTATCAGGGTTGGAAGAAAAATAGAAAAAAAGATGAACAAAAGGAAAGAGAATTTGAAAATCAATCAGCAGATCCAATTTGTCTCACACAGAGTTCCAGAAAGAAAGAACAGAGAAAATGAAAGGGAGATAATTACCAAAAGAAGATTATCAAAGACATTCCCCAGAATTGAAGGATTTATTATTATTATTATCGTTACTAAAAAGATCCACCAAATGTCAGGAAAAAAAGGAAGGAAATGAAAAGAAAAGGAAAGAAAAAAGGTGTTAACATTAAATTTCATGAGGGATTAACGAAAGAGCCTAAACTTCTCAAGAGAAAGAAAAAAAGTTCACCTACAAAGTGTCAAGTATCAGTGTTCTAGTTATCTATTGTTGCTTTATAAACCCATTTGTGGCTTAAAATAACAATTTATTTAGCTTATGAATTGGGTGGAGGATTCATTTCCAAGATGGTTCACCTACACAGCTGGCAAATTGGTGCTGGTTGTCAGGTGGTAGCTCAGCTGGAATTGAGGGCCAGAGACCTGGATTACTCTCCCTGTGGGTTTCTTCATGAGCTGCTTTGGGCTTCCTCACAGCATGGTGGTTGTGTTTCCAAAGCAAAGTATCCCAAGAGACAGGGAGTAGGAACGGGTATTTTCTAACGTAACTGTCAATTCTGCCACATTCTATTAGTCAAGAAATCAAAGGGACCAGATTTAAGGGGAGGAGACAGAGATTCTACCTCTCAATAGGAAGGCTGTCAAAGAATTTGGGGGCCATATTTTAAGACTGCCAAAGGGTCCTATGTCCATACCTATGAACAGGGGACTCCCAATCATTGTCACATGAGAGATAGTAATAAGGTTTGGATGTCTCTTCCTGCCAAATCTCATGTTGAAATGTGATTCCCAGTTTTGGAGGTGAGGCCTAGTGGGAGGTATTGGATAATGGGGATGGATCCCTCATGAATGGTTTAGCACCATCCTCTTGCTGATAAATGAGTTTTTGCTCATTTATTTCACATGAGATCTGGTTGTTTAAAAGTCTGGGACCTCCCTCCCCTTCTTGCCCCCTCTGTTACCACGTGATAGGCCTGCTCCCTCTTCACCTCCCACCATGATCGTAAGCTTCCTGAGACCCTCACCAGAAGTAAGCAAATGTTGGTGCCATGCTTGTGCAGCCTAGAACCATGAGCCAATTAAACCTCTTTTCCTTATTAATTACCCGGCCTTCAGGTATTTCTTTATAGCAATGCAAAAATGGCCTAATCCAGATCATAAGATCCTGATTGATTTAGACTAATCAGAACCCTGGATCTGGTACTGGGGTCAGTTTTCTCCCAGTTACACTGGGGAGGAAAAAAAAAAAAAAAAAACAAAGGTAAAGGTAGGAGGAGGGAAAAGGGGACTAGTTGCTTTGTAACCAGCAAACACCAGCACATTAGTTGTTTCTGTTTGTTTCTTTGTTTTTTAATTCAACTTTTCTGCTTCATTGTATATATAATTCTGGGGTCTCCTGAAATCCACTGTCAATTTAGGAGCAGTATAAATACACACACACAAATATTTTCAGGTTTTGACCACAGTTCAAGGACTCAGTTACAGTTACCTATATGTACTGGTTAAATAGCTAGCCCTAGTTGCTAGGTTGCATATTAACAAGTATGTATTTAACCTTGTGTTTGTGTATAAATTTAATATTCAGTTGGTTAAAATATTAAACTCTGCTAATATGCAGTCAGCCTTCCTAGTTTGTTAGTCTTTAAACTAGCGGCCTTTCCACACCTTTCTAAATGTTAGAGAAGATATTTGATGGCAGGAAAAGTATCCCACTGCCCACTCTGCCTCTACATAGGCTTCTTATTGTAATTCCTTCCTTCCTCCCCCTTGTTCAATGTGTCTTCTTCTCTGTGCTATCCAGGAAGTAAAGAAAATGAGAGGTTATTCTGAAGATAAAATGTGAAGAAATGGCAAAGAGGAAAATCAAGAAACTATTAAGTGGAGGATATTTATGATCCAATTTAAAATGAAAAACTGTCAGGAAGTATAAGCTATGGTATAAATAAGAACATATAAAATACATCCAAACAAAATGCAGATATCATAAAAATATACAAATGACATTTTCACAGCACTATCTTAAGGCCTTAAGAAAGACCCAGCAATATCATATCAGGCCAAATAAAGTGCTCTCTTGTCTCACACAGAGTTCCAGAAAGAAAGAACAGAGAAAATGAAAGGCAGATAATTACCAAAAGAAGATTATCAAAGACATTCCCTAGAATTGAAGGATTTATTATTATTATTATTGTTATTAAAAAGATCCACCAAATGTCAGGAAAAAAAGGAAGGAAATGAAAAGAAAAGGAAAGAAAAAAGGTGGAGGACTCACCTCTATACCTGGGATTTAATTGAGACTTCTTCCTAGGTATTAACTTTAAGTGACATATTAAATATTCCTCAACTCAAGTTTATTCAGATAATCAAACTTCTGGTAGGCATACATTGGTTGTTATAAATGTTTATCTCCCTAAAACAAAATGTAGTTATGGCTTATAATGATATTAAAAATAAACAAAAAATAGTCAATTTTCTTGAAATATTTCAGGGAGGCTTTATTAATTGCCTGAGGTATAAACCATACTACTAATTGAAGAATATTTTATCTTCTTTATATATATGTTCTTTCATTAAAAACAAATTGAATATTGTTTCAAAACTGCAGGATATAATTTTAATGGCATTTATGAACACTTAAATTTGTTTGCAGACTAAGAAAATTAGTTCATGAGTAAGCTTTTGAAAAATTCAAGTAGCAACTTCTTAGAATACATAATGTTATGAGATGACTATTTTGTGTATTAGCATTTTTAGAGTTTTAATAATTTAAATCAATTCCTTCTTCCCAAAAGTTAATGTTTTATATAATATGAATTGCAGATAAGTTGAAATTTCATACATTATTTTCCCTTTTATTTATAGAATTACAGGCAGTGGAAAACAAAAATAAGATATGCAGATTTCAAGTACCAATGCAGCATATGTATTCTGAAGTGGCCTCGGGGTAGCAAGGCAATTTGACTTGTTAAAGCTAAAAAGCAGTTGAAAACATAGAACAAAAAAAAATCCTGAAAATGCTACCAGGATGTGACTACCACACCCTTCCTGCATTAGGCTATTTTTTAAGGAATGATAGTTCTATATTGTTTTTATTTTGCTTTGGGTTTATGGAGATGGGACTTATGAACTGTTCCTGTAGCAATAGTTTTCTTCTTGGTATTTGCTCTCCACCACTCCAAGCTCAATCATGGTGCCCATCGAAATCTCTGCAGGCATCACTAATTTGTAATGCTGGATATCACTAATTAAGGTTAGCGTACCAGAAATATTTGCAAAAAGACTGAGACAGTTACCTGTAGAAGGTTTATTGGGAACACTCTGGGGAGAAACACATGGAAATAAGTGAGGAAAGCAGGAAGATTGGGCAGAGGGAGAAAGTGACTCACAATGAGGTAGCTCCTGAGGCTTCTGCTGATCCCACAGGAATCCTGGCGCCCAGATTAAGGCAAGGGGGTTTTATTTATATCCCCTCATTCAGCAGGTCATTGGCCATGAGACGCTGCTGACAGGGGCTGCAGCCTTGGGTGAGGCAGTTCCATGAAACCCAGGGGATGCAGCTGTAGATACCCCCAGCAACTAGAAGATGGGTGCTGTGGCCCAAAAGAGGGGACAACACAATATCCAATATGTTTCACTCCTTGCATCACTCAGGTTCACTTGCTCTCTGGAGTAAGTTCCTTTTGGCAACAGCTCCTCCAGAATTGTTAATGAGGTATAAATTTGTTAACTAGATACTTGAACAGGTAAAAAGGAACTCTAAGATATTATGAAGTTAGCATCAAAAAACACTACCACCCCTAGGGCTGAGGAAACAAAAGGAAGATGTTAGAATGACTAAACCCTGGAAGCTGAAGAGGAGCAGCTCTGAGAAGCCAAAGCTCAGACTTGAAGAGGAGATACTGTTTGGGAGGAGGGCCTAAGTGGGGCTGGGACCCGCATCTCGGAAAAGGGGCACCTGCTGGCTAATGCTGGCATCTCTGAGGGGGATGTGATAAAACTCATTCTGTAAGTGTTGAGAAAATGGCAAACTGCATTTTAGCTGCTACTGTGGGACAGAACTGCTGCTGCTGGGATGAAGTTCTACAGAAGTGATGCTCACAGGAAGTCCACGGGAAGCAGGTAGTTGGGCTGCTTTGAGGACTTTGTCCTCCCTCCTCCAGCCTTGAGCTCTTCCTCTAGCACCCCCTATTGGCAGAGCCCAACACAGAGCTAACTGGCAAAGCGGACTGTGTTTTGCAGAGTCCCAGCTGAGGATCACAAAGCTGGGTATCACAGGAGGGGTTTGAAGCTAAGAGGCAATGACTTAATAACAAGTACAGGAATGTTTAGAATGGGTTAGAGGACTGATTCGAGAAATGTTTCATTGAGGACACAGGTTTTGGACTAGACTCAGGTTAAAATATCTGCTCTTCCACTTACTGTTGTGTAAAATCAATGATTATCTTAATTTTCTGTGTCTCAGTTTCCTCATCTGTAAAGTGGAGTTAATATCTGCCCCATGGGGTTGTTGTGGGAGGTAATGTCTATGAAACACCCAGCAGTTGGCTTGGCTCATAGTAGTTGCTCAGTAAATGAGTTGTGAGTATTACCATGGGGAAGACTGAAGGCAGAGAGACCTGTGAAGACATTTTCAGTAGCACAGACTTAAGCTTTCTGCACTATGAACTATGCTGATGGTAGCAGGAATAAAAATAGCAGGATAGATAGATGTAAGAGACCTTTGAAAGAGTCAAAAGAACTCAATGATGTATATATACCTATGTATACACACACACACACACACACACACACACACACATATATATGTTGATTCCTACGGGGGATAAAGGAAAGGGAGAAATCATCAAATCAGCAATGACGCTTGATTCAAATGGACCTTTCTAGTGGCTTTGGGCCAGCCTAAAAAGATAACTCCAGTAATCAAAGTACATTAAGTGCTTAATAATTGTTTGCTGAATGTTTGTTGAATGCACGTTAAACCATTGTTAAGGTACTGTTTTAAATATACTAAATCATAAATTGTTAACTCACTAACTTACTTTTGTTAAATGTATGACAGGTCATGGTGAATCTGGTATACATGTACCCTGTTGGTGGTACAGTAAATTAATACAGCTCTTTTGATAAACAATATATAGGCTAGTTATCAAAAGTGGTTTAAATGCTTACTGCTTTTGACTCGGTAATTTAAAAACTGAAATTCATAGGAAGAAGTTGAGAATATGGTACCTCTATGACTTTAGATGATCAACATAGAGGCAGCTACTACTGATCTCATGAAGTGTCCTTTGGCAACAAAATTGGCTTGATCCAAAACGCTAAGTTTGATATACTCTTGTGCTTATTTTTTGCCGAATCCTGCAAATGAACCAATAGGCATTTTGAAATTGAGAGTTATATAGCCACTCTAACAGAAGGCGCCCTTCCTGTAGCTTGGCTATGTTGTTAATGACTGCCTTGTAATTTACAAGTCATATGGGTTCTGTCTGCTAAGTTGTATGCTCTTCCAGAAACATTGTGAGCGACCCACTTAAAAAAAATCCCTGAATGACCCGGGCTCCACCCCTTACAACTCTTTAGCTTTAGGCTTGCTCTGTCTCTTTCCTCCTTTTGCCCTGCTATGCTTCCTTCTGCTTCTCTCTCACAACCTTAGCAAAGTGTTTCTGCTCACAAGACCACCAGCTTCAGCACAGCATGGAAGCCTCTAATTCAAAACTCCATCCTGATACATTGTGAACACTCTTTTAGTGGTTGTTTGCAAGCCTCTGTTGACACTTATGAAAAAGTAGGTCAAAGGAGTAGAAATGCATGCAGCAATTATTCGGTATGGCCCAAATAATGCCACTAAAAAAATTTGTACAGTCATGATGTTTTAAAATATTTCTCAAATTATACTGATGGTATGGGGGTGAAGTCTGGCAAATTTACTCCTCTTTCTAACCTTGCCTCAGATTCACGTCCTCCATGTCTTGTCACCTTCTCCCCAAAGCCTTCCTTGTCCTCTTTAGATTGTTAGAGAAGCACTGTCTCTATGTTCCCTCAGTACATGTAATATTGAACATACCTTTATTATAGCATTTCTTCTTTTGAAATAATGATGCTTACATGGTTGTGTCCCCTTCTACACTGTGAGTATCTCAAGGTGGCATACATTAGGTACTTAATAGGTGTTTGCTGAATGTTTGTTGAATGAATTTATCTCCTTGTGTAATGCTAACCCTCATCAGCTTCCAATTATCCATGCTAATGGAAGGGAAGAGAGGTTTAGGATGATGTAAAATAACTGACAGTTCTAAAATCTGAGATCCCTGATTCAAAAGGCTTGGGTACTCAATAATGCAGTCACACACACACAAACAGCCAGGCAGCTAGGAAGGTTTCAGAGGAAGAAGTCAACTGATTCAAATCCTCTCCAGGGTGGATTCGCAAGTCATGGGAAACAGTAAAACTGATGTGTCGGGTTTGCTCTGCCAGAATGCCTTTGCACCAGATACCCTGGATACCCTGTGGTCAAATGTCTTTTCCTGTCACAGCTGCAAGCCAACAGCTCCACCGCATTAAAATTGCAGGCAATTAGTTATATCCTATATGGTTTGACGTCAGTTTAATGCTAGGGCACGTAGAAATAAGGGTGAAGAGGGTAAGCTGGTCTTTGTCCTTGGGGAGGGCCTTAAGTACCATGCTCAATAATGTGAGTTTGAGGAGCCAGTGAAGGTATCCGAGTAAGAGAGCAATATACATATAAGTGGTTATTGAAGATCCCTGGGTGGCAATGTGAAATGTGGATCTGAGGCAGGAGGAAGATCAGTTGGGAAGGGGTTCAGAAAATAAGTAAAGAAGAAAATCCTGAAATGGAAGTGAGACAGAGCAGGGACCCCTTTTAGGGTCCTGCCTTCCCACCCCTAACCCAAGCATGGGAATAAAGGAAAATCTTGAGTTTCTTCAAGGGAAATTCCAGGCACCTAGCTAGCCTTGAGGAGTAAATGAGTAATCTAATAGCTTAAAACAATAGCCAAGAAAGTTAGAGTCACAAGATGTTTGGTTCTCTAGAGAAACTAAAGATAATATCTTAACATATGTCCCTGAGTTGTTTTTCAGAAACCTGGACCCGCTCCTACCTTCCCCTGCACCCCAGCAAATGGAAAAGACTATCTGCTGGCATGTAGACCTCAAACGGGAGAGCTGAGGACTGAACTCTGTCATTCTTTGTTCTAAATTTAGAGGGGCCTGGAGAAAGTCATGCCCACAGGCTGGATCTTAACATTCTTTTTTTTTTTTTATAGTTATTTTTATTTTATTTTATTTTTTTGTTTTTTTTTATTTTTTATTATTATACTTTAGGTTTTAGGGTACATGTGCACAATGTGCAGGTTTGTTACATATGTATCCATGTGCCATGTTGTTTTGCTGCACCCACTAACTCGTCATTTAGCATTAGGTATATCTCCTAATGCTGTCCCTCCCCCCTCCCCCCACCCCACAACAGTCCCCGGAGTGTGATGTGCCCCTTCCTGTGTCCATGAGATCTCATTGTTCAATTCCCACCTATGAGTTTTTGTCCTTGATTTATGAGAATGATTTTTCCATTTCATCCATGTCCTACAAAACATGAATCATCTTTTTATGGTGATAGTTTCCACAGTGTGTCCACATTTTTTAATCCAGTCTATCTTTGGACATTTGGTTGTTTCAATTTTGTTTTGAATAGTGCCACAATAAACATAAGTGTGATGTGTTTTACAGCAGATGTTTATAGTAATGGGATGGCTGGGTCAAATGGTATTTCTAGTTCTAGATCCCTGAGGAATCGCCACACTGACTTCCACAATGGTTGAACTAGTTTACAGTCCCACCAACAGTGTAAAAGTGTTCCTATTTCTCCACATCCTCTCCAGCACCTGTTGTTTCCTGACTTTTTAATGATGGCCATTCTAACTGGTGTGAGATGGTATCTCACTGTGGTTTTGATTTGCATTTCTCTGATGGCCAGTGATGATGAGTATTTTTTCATGTGTTTTTTGGCTGCATAAATGTCTTCTTTTGAGAAGTGTCTGTTCATGTCCTTCGCCCACTTTTTGATGACATTGACAAATGGGATCTAATTAAACCAAAGAGCTTCTGCACAGCAAAAGAAACTACCATCAGAGTGAACAGGCAACCTACAGAATGGGAGAAAATTTTTGCAACCTACTCATCTGACAAAGGGCTAATATCCAGAATCTACAATGAACTCAAACAAATTTACAAGAAAAAAACAAACATTCTTTTCTTCCAACACCAAATGTTTAGACAAAGCTTTGCTTCCTTAGTGAATTGCAAACCAGAGAGTCTTTGAATCCACCTGTGACCTGTAAGGCCCCACTTCGAGATATCCCACCTTTTTAGGCCAAACCAATATATAACCTCCATGTATTGATTTACCATTTTGCTTGTGATTTCTGCTTTCCTGAAATTTATCTCAGCCTTTAAAAAAAACCCTGCTTGAGGCTGGGCACGGTGGCTTATACCTGTAATCCCAGCACTTCAGGAGGCCAAGGTGGGATGGTCGCTTGAGCCCAGGAGTTCAAGACCAGCCTGAACAACATGGTGAAACTGGTTTCCATTTCTACTAAAAATACAAAAATTAGCCAGGCGATAGTGGTGCATGCCTGTAATCCCAGCTACTCTGGAGGCTGAGGCAGGAGAATCGCTTGAGCCTGGGAGGTGGAGGTTGCAGTGAGCTGAGATCACACTACTGCACTTCAGCGTGGGCGACAGAGTGAGACCCTGTCTCAAAACAAACAAACAAACAAACAACAACAAAAAACCTTGCTTGTAAGCCATCAAGGAGGTCAGGTCTTAAGTGTAAACTGCCAGATTCCCCTTGCTTGGAGCCCTGCAAATAAACATCCTCCTTTCTTTTGCTGCAAAACCTCAGGGTGGATGTTTAGCTTTACTGCACAGCATAAGCAGATCCATGTTTGGTTCAGCAAGAGAAGTGGGGAGCATCTTCCTTTGAGGCAGAAAGGGAAAAGTGAGGGATTAGTGATAAAACACAGTGAGTCCAGGGAAGCTGACAGGCTTCATATGATGCTCAGGTAAGAGGGGAATGTTAGGGGAGGAACATAAGGTTTCATCTTTCAGAGAGCACTTTGTTTTGAAACTGGCATTGTGGGGAATTTTAATGGTGAGCTGAAGTCAGTACGATTTGTGATTTTTATCCAGCAAGAACTGTGACCCTAACAATTCCACCTAGAGGCATCTGCTTTGAAAAAAAATGGAGGAAGGGAAAGGGCATTGCTGTGGGACCAGAGGTGATTGCTGGTAGCTTCTCTGCTTACCTCATGAAAATGCCTCTTTGTTTCTCTTGATCTCTTTTCCCCTTTAAACCACTTTGCAAGAACTGAGATCTGTATTCAACATTCATTAATTCGATTCATAATTATAGAGTACCTAATATGTACATTATTCAGGGTGCTGGGGTTAAAGCAATGAGCAAATCACATTAGGGAACAAATTCTACTCTCATGGAACTTACATTCTGTTTGGGGAAACAAACAATAGAGAGGTAAATAATAGTAATTCTAGACATTGATTAGTACTATAGAGAAAGTAGCCTGCATGCAGTGGCTCACACCTGTAGTCCCAGCACTTTGGGAGGCCGAGGCAGGTGGATTGCTTGAGCTCAGGAGTTCAAGACCAGCCTGGCCAACATGGCAAAAGCCCGTTTCTACTAAAAACACAAAAATTAGCTGGGCATGGTGGCACATGCCTATAGTCCCAGCTACTCATGAGACTGAGGCATGAAAATCACTTGAACCCAGGAAGCCAGGAAGGGGAGGCTGCAGTGAGCTGAGATTGTGCCACTGCACTCCAGCCTGGGCGACAGAGTGGGACTCTGTCTCAAAAAACATCTCAAAAAAAATAAATAAATAAAGTAAATCAGGGCAATGGGACAGATGTGGATGAGGCACCATTCAAGCCTGTGGTCAGGGAAGTCTTTTCTGAGAAGACAACAGCTTAGCTGAGATCAGAGACAAGAAGGTCCAGTGTGTGAAAACCCAAGGCAAGGTCCTTATGGCTTTTGGGCAGAGGGAACAAGTGTAATGGTTCTGAAGTGGGAACAAACTTAGAGCATTTGAGGAACAGCAAGAGAACCAGTGTGGCTGAGTTGCAGTAAGCAACGCGGGAGCAAGCAGATGAGTGTGGAGACGCAGGAAGATGTGGTAGCCAGAGTGCTGGCTGAGGCAGTACAAGATTGCATTCTCCTGCAAAGATTTCCCCTGTGACCCAAGGACACTCTCCCTGGGTCTCAGCTTCTTGTTACAAGATGAGAGGCCTGGGCAAGATGATAGAAACTCTAGCCTGCCACAAGAGAGAGAAGTACTTAATGCTGTTTGTTTAAAAGATGAAATGTTTACGGCTTTTGCAGCCTATGTTCTATGCTTATCAGGGCTCTCTGCAACCTAGCTCCAGGTTCCATAACAGCATGTTTCTCTACCTTTGAGATTCTTTAGTTGGGCTATTCTTTTCCCTGTTCCCAGAACACAACAGACCCATGGAAAGGTTGATATTGCAGTTTTGAGTCTGAAAGAAATCTGAAGGCAGAATTTCTTCTTCCTCAGGAAACCTCAGTCTTTTCTCTTTTTTTTTTTTTAATTTATTTTTTGAGACAGTCTCGCTCTGTCACCCAGGCTGGAGTACATTGGTGCAATCTTGGCTCATTGCAACCTCTGCCTCCTGGGTTTGAGCGATTCTCCTGCCTCACCCTTCTGAGTAGCTGGGACTACAGACATGTGCCACCACACCCGGCTCATTTTTGTTTTTGTTTTTGTTTTTTCAGTATAGACAGTGTTTTGCCATGTTGGCCAGGCTAGTCTTGAACTCCTGACCTCAAGTGATCCACTCACTTTGAGTCTTTTCTCTTAAAATCTTCAACTGATTGGATGAGACCCACCCACATTATGGAGGGCAATCTGCTTAACTCAAACTTTACTTATCTAAACGTTATCACATCTAAAAAATACCTTCACAGCAACATATAGACTAGTGTTTGACCAAACAACTGGGTACCATAGCCTAGCTGGGTTGACACATAAAATCAACCAGCACAATGAATCTTCCTTCACTATACTCAGCACAAGTCCATTGTGTGCAGGGAGCACTTGATGAAGAGTTAACTAAAGGGCTCTAATTAGTGCTGTACATCCATTCATTCAGCAAACACTATATTTAATGAGTACCTACTTTGGGCCAGGCTGTGTTCCAAGAGCTGGCAAATGGCGGTGAACAAGATTGATAATGATTAAGTCTATTTTTTATTCATGTGCTTTGGCATCTTATAGATCCAGTGTGAACAGTTTTTGTTATTGTTTTTATTATTTTGTTTTGTTGGCTGATGTAGAAAAGTTATCATGAGCATAATCCCTTTGTAGGTCTACTCATTAAAGCTGTCACAGTAGGATTCTAAAAAAAAAAAAAAAAAAAGGGCCAGGCGTGGTGGCTCAAGCCTGTAATCCCAGCACTTTGGGAGGCCACGGCAGGCGGATCATGAGGGCAGGAGATCGAGATCGTCCTGGCTAACACAGTGAAACCCTGTCTCTACTAAAAATACAAAAAAATTAGCCGGGCGTGGTGGCGGGCACCTGTAGTCCCAGCTACTCAGGAGCCTGAAGCAGGAGAATGGCATGAAGCTGGGAGACGGAGCTTGCAGTGAGCGGAGATTGCGCCACTGCACTCCAGCCTGGGCGACAGAGCAAGACTCCATCTCAAAAAAAAAAAGACAAAGTTAGATAATTTGCTTAATTGCATTAAAGTACAGCTGGACTTCCATATCCGTGAGTTCTGTATCCATGGATTCAATCAACCACAGCTAGAAAATAATTTGGAAAAAGATATTGCATCTGTACTGAACATGTACAGACCATTTTTCTTTGTCATTATTCCCTAAAAACAACTACTTACATAGCATTTACATTGTATTAAGTATTATAAGTAACCTGGGGTTGATTTAAAGTATACAGGAGAATATGCATAGATTACAAGCAAATACTAGACCATTTTTTACCAGGGACTTGAGCATCTGTGGATTTTGCTATTAGGGGCGGTCCTGAAACCAATCCCCTATGAATACCAAGGGACAACCGTGTATGACAGATAGATAGAATTCTAAAAATGTCCCCTCAAGATGCTTGTCCCTGGTTAGTCAAACACTAATCTTCTTAATGCTGAGAAGGTATTTTGCAGATATAATTAAAGTCCCAAATCAGTTACCCTTGAGTTACAGAGATTATCCATGTGGGCCTGACCCAGTAGATGAACCTTTTTTTTTTTTTTGAGACACAGTCTCGCTGTCGCCCAGGCTGGAGTGCAATGGCGTGATCTCGGCTCACTGCAGGCTCCACCCCCCGGGGTTCACGCCATTCTCCTGCCTCAGCCTCCTGAGTAGCTGGGACTACAGGCACCCGCCACCTCGCCCAGCTAATTTTTTGTATTTTTAGTAGAGACAGGGTTTCACTGTGTTAGCCAGGATGGTCTCGATCTCCTGATCTCGTGATCCCTCCGCCTTGGCCTCCCAAAATGTTGGGATTACAGACGTGAGCCACCGTGCCCAGCCTAGATGAACCTTTTAAGAGCAGAGAGTTTTCTTTGGCTAGCAGCAGAAGAGGAGTCAGAGATTCAAAGCACAAAGGGGATTTTATGCACCATTTCTGGCTGGAAGAAGGAAGGGGTCATCTACCAAGGAAGGTGAGAGGCCTTAAGGACCAAAGAGCAGCCCCCCACCAATAGCCAGCAAGGAAATGGGACTTCAGTTCTACAACCACAGGAATAGAACTCTGTCAACAATCTGAATGACCTTGAAAGCAGATTCTTCCCAAATCCTCTAGGGAAGAGCCAGTAGGCAAATACCTTGATTTTGGCCCTGTTTGATCCCGTGTAGAGAATCCAGCAGAGCCCACACTCTGACCTACAGAACTATGAGCTAAGAAATGGATGTTGCTCGAAGTTTGTGATAATGTATTACGTAGCCATGGAAAACTAACAGAGTATACAGCTAAATAATGATATGGCCTGTTTTAAAATCTTATTTTTTTAAAGTAGCTGAGAAAGTAAAATTCTTTCTCATTTTAATAATCTTTGACACACATTTGCATAAAAGAAGAATGCTTTCTTAATGTGGTCAGTGGTATTTACTCATGAAAATACTGCAACTCTGAGACACACCAGTCCTGTTTTGGGTAAAAAGAAGTCTACTGCAAAGTATTAAGCCATTATGCTAAAAGCAAAATAAATTAATGAGGATTCATAAGTTATATCCACTGTCATATGTTTACAATATTTAGTATCATCTTTATCATGTGATATGAGGATGAGTCATAATATGGTCAAACTCCTGGTGTTAAATACCCCAAGGACTAAAGAGCTTATGAAGGAAATTAATAATTTGTTAATGCTTTAGAAATGAAGGCCTCAGGCAAGCAGAGCTGTGCTTCCTGTTCTTAATAAATGTAGATAGATGTGTTTCATGATAATTTAATATTCCTGGAATAAACTCCCACTTTGCATCTGGCAAGTTTCTCCCTTTATGTTCATTAAATTCTCCTCTAGCTCTACTTCTCTCCCCAAACCCCTCAGAGCCACCAAAATACACCCTGAAGGCAACGTAGGCTCAAATGCTAACTTTCTGAGTATTAAAAGGACATAGGAGCAGGAGGGTTGTCAGTGATGGTCTGGATCAAAACACCCATTGTTCTAGATGAGGAAATGGAGGCCCAGGAATAGGCCTTATCCAAGTCACAGAACAACTGGTACTGGGGCTGGAACTCAAACTTTATTTTTAAGATGGTAGGTAGAAATACAAGTAAGCTCACCTAGATTGACTTTTGTCAGAATTAACTCACTAACATGTATGAGCTATTTGTGACAAAATTAGACTACATAGTTTTTAGTTTTGAATTCTAGGTCCCTAAACAAATATTACTGAAGGTGTCTCCATCCTCCTACTTTGGTAACTGTAAAATGAATAAATTTCTAGTGGCAGGCCATCTTTGAGGGTTGTTAGATAGTATTTGTGTGTATGGCTTTAAAAATCACTGAAAGGGCCTGCAGATTCGCTGATCCATGAAAATAAGGATAGCCTTGATACAGAACAGACTAAGATGGAGAACGCTCCTAACCCAGCAACAGAGCCAGCAGTTCTGGATGTAAAGCCTCCTTCTTTTCCTCTCTGGACTCTGACTCTTAGATAATACACATAAGCACCGCTAGCCAAAAAAAAAAGACAAAAATATTAGCTTTATCAACAGTTCGGTAAGTACCCAATAATCTCTACAATATGAGAATCTGTGGTACAGCTTCAGATGGAGAAAAGCTCCTTGAAACTGGTGCCAAACTGGGGGCTTCTCACTTCTGCACTGGAATCTGGGCCTTGGGACAAGCACAAGCCTCCAAGGTGAGGAATGTGTAGAGTGCAGAGACTCTGAGTTTGCCGTGAATTCATAAGCAAGATAGACCTAGTTCTCTCTACTGCATGGGCAAGGAAGATGCAATGGGCTCTCTGCACCTAGAAGAAAGATAGATGTGGAAGCCCGGACCAGACGACCTGCTAGGCCTGGTTCCTGTTTTCGAAGCCAATAGCCCTGCTCACTATAAAAAGAAAAGAACTAATCTTCTTTTTCTACCTGGGGAGGAACCAGTAAAGAGTGGAGATTTGAACAGTTAGTGAAGTTACCTCCTGTATAGAAATAAGTGGGAATGTAAGAAGAGTAATACGATGTCTCCTTCCCAGTAAAAATGTTATCTCTTTAGACAGAAGTAGAAACCAACTTTGTTTCAATATTTCTGAGAACTCTGAACCCAGGAGATATTGATAGAAACTTCTGGGAAGTTGATCGAGCAAATAATTGTTCCTCACCTTGGCCCGGCATTTACGATGCCTCTCCAGCAGAACAGTAGACAGTATTGAGAGGTGACAGCATGCTGTCAGCCCTCGCTAGCTCTCGGCACCTCCTCGGCCTCGGCGCCCACTCCGGTCACGCTGGAGGAGCCCTTCAGCCCGCCGCTGCACTGTGGGAGCCCCATTCTGGGCTGGCCGAGGCCGGAGCCGGCTCCCTCAGCTTGCAGGGAGGTGTGGAGGGAGAAGAGCGGGCGGGAACCGGGGCTGCGCGCGGCGCTTGCGGGCCAGCGGGAGTTCTGGGTGGGCGTGGGCTTAGCGGGCCCCTCACTCGGAGCGGCCGGCGGGCCCCAGGCAGTGAGGGGCTTAGCACCCGGGCCAGCAGCTGCGGAGGGTGCGCCGGGTCCCCCAGCAGTGCCGACCCACTGGCGCTGCGCTCGATTTCTCTCCGGGCCTTAGCTGCCTCCCCGCGGGGCAGGGCTCCGGACCTGCAGCCTGCCATGCCTGAGCCTCCCGTCACCGGCCTTGGGCGCCTACGCAGCTCCAGCCTCCCCGACGAGCGCCGCCCCCTGCTCCGCGGCGCCCTTTCGTCCCATCCACGGCTCAAGGGCTGAGGAGTTCCGGAACAAGGCGCGGGACTGGTAGGCAGCTCCACCTGCAGCCCGGGCGGGATCCACTGGGTGAAGCCAGCTGGGCTCCTGAGTCTAGTGAGGACTTGGAGAAACCTTTATGTCTAGCTAAGGGATTGTAAATACACCAATCGGCACTCTGTGTCTAGCTCAAGGTTTGTAAATACACCAATCAGCACTCTGTGTCCAGCTAATCTAGTGGGGACCTGGAGAACTTTTGTGTCTAGCTCAGGGATTGTAAATGCACCAATCAGCACCCTGTCAAAACGGACCAATCAGCTCTCTGTAAAACAGACCAATCGGCTCTCTGTAAAATGGACCAGTCAGCAGGATGTGGGTGGGGCCAGATAAGAGAATAAAAGGAGGCTGCCAGAGCCAGCAGGGGCAACCCGTTCGGACCCTTTAGATGCTGTGGGAGTTTTGTTCTCTTGCTCTTTGCAATAAGTCTTGCTGCTCTTCACTCTTTGGGTCCATTCTGCCTTTAGGGGCTGTAACAGTTGCCACGAAGGTCTGCAGCTTCACTCCTGAAACCAGTGAGACCAGGAACCCACAAGAAGGAAAAAACTCGGAACACATCTGACCATCAGAAGGAACAAACTCCAGACATGCTGCCTTGAAGTGTAACACTCACTGCGAGGGTCCACAGCTTCATTCTTGAAGTCAGTGAGACCAAGAACCCACCAATTTTGGACACAATGAGACATAAACACATAGATATTTATGGTACAAGATGGAAAGACATAAATGCTGCATAATAGAAGCAGAGAAAGTGCTATGAGAGTCCAGAGATGAGAGAGATTGAATATAGTCGGCCCTCCATGTCCCTGGGTTCTGCATATGTGAATTCAGTCAACCAAAGATCAAAATTATTTGAGAAAAAAAAATAATACAAATTTAAAATATGCAATATAACAGCTATTTACGTAGCATTTAGATTGTATTAGGTATTATAAGTAATCTAGAGAATTTAAAGTATATGGGAGGATGTGCATAGGTTATATGCAAATACTACATTTATATAAGATATTTGGGCATCCATGGATTTTGGTATCTATAGGGTCCTGGAACCAATCCCCTGATGATAACAAAGGACAACTGTACATGTGCAGGAAGAGGAGGGTAGGCTTCACGAAGGAAGTTAACAAGTGAAATAGGCCTTGAGGGATGGTGATAGACTGTAGGGATTTAGGAAGGGAATCCCAGGAAGATGAGGAAAACATAGGGTGCGTATAAGAAACTGACTTTTTAGTTTGATAAGAGATGGGAAGTACAGGCTGGGCGCGGTGGCTCATGCCTGTAATCTCAGCACTTTGGGAGGCTGAGTCGGGCAGATGATCTGAGGTCAGGAGTTCGAGACCAGCCTTGCCAACTTGGTGAAACCGCATCTCTACCAAAAATACAAAATTAGCTGGGCGTGGTGGTGCGTGCCTGTAATCCCAGCTACTCGGGAGGCTGAGGCACGAGAATCACTTGAACCCGGGAAGCAGAGGTTGCAGTGAGCCGAGATCGCACCGTTGCACTCCAGCCTGGGCAAAAAGAGCAAAACTCCGTCTAAAAAAAAAGAGAGAGGGAGGGATAGCACAATGGAGAATTAAGGTTAGGAAGATAGGTTGGAGACAGACAGTGGGAAGTAGGGAGAGAGGTTGGCATTTAATGGTAGGTGAAGAAGTTTAGATTTTATGCTGGGGAGCCAGTGAACAGTTTTTTAAAAAATTAGAGTGATTTGATCCCAGTGCTGTTTCAGGACATGAATATGGATTGGCTTGGGGAGAGCTAGGAGCCAGGAAACTAGGAGGCTCCCACAGGACATTAGATGTGCAGTGTTGAGGGCTGGCCATGAATTGGGGCAGTGGGAAGAGGAATGGAATGGTGGCATCAAATGGACAGAAGCTCTCGGTGCTAGTGAGGGACAGGACCTCTGTCCGGGAGGCAGTGCTGTGAAGGAGGAAGAGTGCCAGAACCTAGCCCTTAACTTACTGGCATGAGACAAGGAGGAGGGAAAAGGATGGGCAAGAGTACACTGTGATAGGTCAGCTCCATGCCAGCTCGTACAGTCCATTAAGGCACGTGGTATTATCTTCATTTTACAATCAAGGAAACTAGACTGAGAAGAATCTGCCCAAGGTCACACCTTAGACCGCCATAGACATCAGCTTCCTTCCTTATCTACAACCTGCTGAGTTCAGTTTTGAACATGTTGAATGGGAGGTGCTGGGAGGACTTGCAGGTGTAGATGCGTTCATGGGCGAGCACAGAAACTCACACAGCTGTTTGTTCATTCCTTTGTTTTTTGTGTGTCTGCCCCGTTTCATCTCTTTGAACTCTGCATTCTCTCCCTTCCTTCTCCCTCCCCTATTCCCTTCTCTCTTTTCTTCTTCTGATCTATTTCATCTTTTTCCTCTTTTTCTTTTTCCCAGCTGAGTTAAAACATGCAGAAGCCTTTTTACACTGAAAAGTTATGAAAATATAAGAGACTATTATTAATATTCTCTTTTCTCTATATCAGTGGTTCTCAACTGGGGGCAATTTTGCCTCTCAGGGGACATTTGGCAATGACTGAAGACATTTTTGGTTGTCACAGCTGGAAGGGGATAATACTGGCATCTAGTGGGTAAAGACCAGGAATGCTGCTGTCATACAATGCACATAGTAACCATCCCCTCCCCAAGAAAAATAATTATCCAGCCCCAAACATCACTCTATACCTGAGGGCTGGCAGTGACCACTGCAGCACTGCTGAGTTTTACCAGGGGCTCTAGTTTAAGGCAGGGAGGATAGGCTTGTTTAATCAGAAGTCAAACCACTATAGATGGAGGCATTTAAGGAATCTGAAATTTTTGCAATGGGTGGTTTTTCATATGCAAATACAATAACACTTATAAACCACTTACTATGTGCCAGGCATTTTTAAAAAATACTTTACATATACAACACAGTTAATCCTCCCAACCATCCTTTCAGATAGAAACTAACAACTGCACATAGGAAGTAGGTGGCCAAGCAAGAAAACTAACCCAAGAAGTCTAGCCCTGAAGCCACAGTCTTAAGACACTTTATCCTATTGCCCAATATAGCAAGGATGACACTCCCAAAATGTCACCAGTATGGCCTATGCCTTTCCTGGTTTTTCCACTGAAGCCTGGATAATAAAACTCCATTCATACTTTCTCATTAAGGCTTGCTTTTCTTATGCTACTGTTAATTTTTCAGTGACTAGTTGGAGTACTCTTCTATGACCATGAAATAGATATTTTTCTCTTTGCAAAACTAATTGGCCTCAGTAGCAAGGTAATTGTTTTGTGCCTCAGTTTCCTCATCTGTAGAATGAAAATATTGATGACATCATGAACTTTTAGGAGGGTTTAAATGAGTTAGTACAGTGCTCTTCAACAGAGTCCGTAGACTTGCGCCAGTTGATGAAGGTTTGTTAGTAGTCTACGGGGAGATACGTATAGCAACTAAGAGTAAGGATTTAGAAACTTTTATGGGATTTTGACAATTTGATGTCTCTTACATCTAATAGTTAAAAAACGAAAAATTTGAGCTTGAATTTTGCATGTTTTAAATTTTTTTTCACTTTTGTAGTAATTTATTTTTATTGAATTCCACAAAAGCATTTGTCCATGACACAGTGGAAATTTAAAAAACAAATACTGGTTCATTATCACAGCACAAGAAGCATTAAGTTAACATATGTAAAACACTTGAAGCAGCTCCTGGCACTTAGTCAGTGCTTAATAAATGTTAGCTAATAACAATAATAGCACTATATTCTAACAAAATGAGCTATCTGTCCCAAAGATGTATGTTCCTGAGATTTATCTTCTATGCCATTCTAAGTTTATCTTCAATTCTATTAAATATCTTTCTTACAGTGTGAGCCATTAAAAGAAGTGCTACTCTACTCCTTACCCATTAATCATACATTATCAGACACTAAATATTTTAACAGCCGGCGTCTGCCATTGGTCTCAAGGGGAGTATAACCAGCATAACACATAGTGATTGTGGTTGTTCTTCTGCCACAAAAGGTGACCTAGTCTTACACAATGCCGCAGCTGCTAAGGAATCAGTCTCCCTGACTCACCCTCACGTGGGGAGCCTGCTTACTCACCCTAGCCTCACCGCCCTTCTGAGGCTCCTCCCAGGAGGAGGTCCAGAGTCCCTTTCTAAAGAAACTACACTATTTAACAGTCTAGGAATTCTTGGATCACCCAGGTTAGTCCTCAGTTTCCTTTAATCAGGCATTGGAGGCTCATATTGCAAATAAAGCAAATTCCTGGGTAACAGAAATATTAGTATCAAAATGGCTATATTTCTCCTGATATTATTGACTGCCTATAAGTGTTCATATAGTGGATCAATGAAAGGGGTGGGAAAAGCAAAAAGAAAAACCCAATTCATGCAAGACGGTCTAGTGCATCTGAGCGGACTTCTCACCGACTTCCTTGGACTGCATATTTTCCTCCCTCCCTCTGACTCACTCCATGCAACCAATTTTTCTTTCCTCCCTTGAACTAACAACATTAAACTCATATCAGTTTCTCTTCTGAAACCCCAGCGGTTCTACAAGATCATGGGCAGGCAGGTCCTGACTCTAGCTAGCTTCATTGTTCCTCCAGATTAACGTTGCCACTATACCCTTTGACTTAAGAATCTCTTAAGAATGTCACAATGTCCTTTAGGATAACCAAAAGCAGAAAGGATTGCAATCACAACACAAAGGTCTAACATAGCTTTTTTGAAGACTCACTGGGCTCATCAGGCCACTTACTAAACTAAAACGTTCTCTGGAACAGTATTATTTGGGTCCTTTCTCCAAGATGTTTTCATCTTGACTGGGAGTTAGAGCTCCTTGGAGAGGCGGAACACAGGGCTCACACATTTTCTCTTTATTGGAGCTCCAAGGGAGGGCCTCTTACCTGCTTAACCATTCACATGATAATAAAATCTCTTTGCCCCAGAGGAACACGACTGGATTTCTTTTGTTAAAATCTCATTAAAGACTGCTTCAGCCTGTAATAATTTGTTAATAGATGGCAGTGCTATTTGGCTGTGATTGGGTTTTCTTTCATTTCTTCTCAGGCAGGTCTCATAATTGTTGTCTTATCTCCAAGGCATTTTGGTTGTCACTGAAGTGTAACAGATGCTGTAGCCACTGCAAACCACTGGGTGAGCATCCCACATTATCTGTGAGGATAGAGATGCCTCATTAGTTTCCTTCCTTTCATTTTTTTCCTTTTCAAGCTGCTTCCTAGTCAGCTAAAAAAGCTGGCTCTTTTTCTCGAACCAGGCCAGATTCCCAGATATTTTCCTGCTCAGTGATTTGAGTTAAACCTATCTGCCAAGGGGCCTCTCTCTCTCTCTCTGGTTGCATTTTACACAAAACCACTAAAGCAAGCAGTTTAGATTTTTTTTTTTAAGTATTTTCTGAGTGTCCATCCACATGGCAACAACTAAAGCATTTTCAGAGGCATGTGACAGGGTCTGTCTGAGGATAGAGAGGTCTGAAACCTCATGAGTCACTCTGGGAATCACATGAAATCATGGAGATAGAAGTGTTTTCTAAACTGTAGCCTACAGAGATGGAGGATCACAAAGTGGTTTGGAGTACCCTGGGTTCTGGCTGAATTGTGGAAGACTCCAGTCCAGTGTCCTGAAGCTTCAGTAGAGGCAGGAAGTACTTTTACTCAACCCCATATCCACTAGGCTGTGAATTCCCTTTATAAAATATAAAACAGTGTGGGGCAGGGAGGAATGGGTTGTATGTCTTTGTTTTCCTGCTGCACCTGTCAATCTGCTCCTGCCACCAATCAGAATGCAAGCCTGACTTCTGAATCCCATGGTCATCTCTCCAACAGTTTCAAAGGTAAAATCTCCTTCTGATAATTTGATAGAAAAGAAATGGAATTCTATAAATACTATTAATAATGATAACATCAATAGCTAACATTTACCAAACACCCTTTGCCGGGCACCATATTAATATTTTTATTTCTCACAACCTTATGAGACAGGTATTATTATTTCCACTTTTAAAATTTGTTGCCAACAATTTCATGTGAATACCAATGTTTCTATTTTTAAAATGAGGAAACTAAGGGTTAATTGATGAGGTAGCATTTGAACCTAAGAATTCTGACTCCAGAAGCTGCTTCTTTATTTAAGCACTTTAAATGAGCTATGCTAAGCTGTATTCTATTTATATTAGAAATAGAGGGTCAGCCCACCTTCATTATGCCAAACCACCATAATGGTCCTTAGATTGGGAAGGCAGTTGAATTGTCCTGAGTTTTTGGCCATCTGTTTCACAGTTATTGTTCTACTCCAAATCTAACTTCAGACCTACTTGCCAAGGAGAGTGACTCTCTTGACAAAAGTGACTTAGTGACATTGGGGTCAGTGCGTAGCATGGAGGTAGGCAGTGTGGTTGACCTGGAGCATGGCAAGGGGGCAGTGGGGTGAGGCAGGTGGACAGCTTCACCAGATATAAGGTCAGAGGGTTTAGCAGAGACATTTCGTGGGCTACCTCATAGGACATTCAAAGAAGCTCAGATCATATGCCAAGGGCAAAGAGGAGTCCACTGTCGGGTTTTAATCAGGAGGATAACAATCATATCTGCCTTATGGGAGCCATTCTTTGGTAGGATCACAAAAGAATTATTAGGGACAGGCAAGCCCAGAGGGCGAGCTTACTATTGGAGCAGAGCAAGAGGCAAGGAAGGCCTAAATTGGATTAGGGAAAGAGGACTGTGTCGAGAAGAAGGAAGGAGTCAGGAACAGAGGTGTTAAAAAGATAGAAGATTTTGTAAGTAGATTTTTTTTTTTTTTCTTGAGACGGAGTCTCGCTCTGTCGCCCAGGCTGGAGTGCAGTGGCGCAATCTCGGCTCACTGCAAGCTCCGCCTCCCGGGTTCACGCCATTCTCCTGCCTCAGCCTCTCCGAGTAGCTGGGACTACAGGCGCCCGCCACCACGCCCGGCTAATTTTTTTTGTATTTTTAGTAGAGACGGGGTTTCACCGTGGTCTCGATCTCCTGACCTCGTGATCCGCCCGCCTCGGCCTCCCAAAGTGCTGGGATTACAAGCGTGAGCCACCGCGCCCGGCCCGATTTTGTAAGTAGATTTGAGGGTCTGGAGAGGAAGAAGTTGTCTGGGAAGATTTCCAGGTGTAGGATTTAAGTGATTAGGTGGATGCCTGAAGCCAATATAAATAATTCAGGTGGAAGAGCGGACTGTAGGGGAAGTCATAATGAACTCTGTGTGGACATGCTGAGTTGGTCCTGGCTGGAGAACACTAAAGTGAGACTGTTGATCCTGCAGCTGGTTATGGAGGTTTCATGTTCAGAGAAAGATTCGAGACCAGAGACAGAGACTTGGAAGAATTCAGCCTAAAGATGACAGACAAAGTCATGTGATTGTCATGTGATTGTTCAGATGCAGCTTGAGAAGAGGACCAAGGACTGAGCAATAGTCGAGGGATAAGCTGGCATCTGCAGTGTGGGACAGTGACCAGAAGAAATGAGTAAAATGCTGGAACCTCTGTGTTCACCTTATGATTGTAACTTCTTTGGAACATGGCTGTTTCTTCGTGGTGGCAGGTGGTTAAAACAAAGAAAAGGGTACCCCTGTGTTTGTTTTCTAAGATAGCAAGGAACAGCGTAGCTGATGAGCCAGTAATCTATTCAGAAGTTGGTCTTGAGGAAACAATGGCTCGAGAAGTTGAGTCGGGGCAGGGAATGCAACCTGATCTCTGGAGAGGCATCTGGGAACTAGCGAAAGTGGAGCCAGGGCCACAGGGGCTGGGTTGGGAGATGTGCTTGTCTGGCAGGAGTCCCCTGCGTTCTCTGACCTGATGGTCTGAGCTGAAGGAATTGCCCTACTGTCTTCCAGGGAACATGGACACTCACTAGATCACAAAACGCTGACGGCTACAATTGCCAAGTTGGTGCCAAGGGGGTGCCCTCCGTGGGAGACATGGTTGACAGACCCATAGAGGAGCAGAGCATCATCCAACACCTCCGCTGCTATGACTGCGTGGGGCCCTCCGTGTGGGAAAACAGGAGGTGGGTTTGCCTCACCTCAGAATATTCACCTTCATGTCTGCCTTTTCCTTCCCACCTGGAAGAAGGCATACCACCAAGACATTTCCACTGTCCCTTTGGTTTCGTGGAAAGCAGTTGTCTAGGCTGCATGGGCTGTACCTTAGAAGGCATTCTACATTTGTAAACTCCCAAGTGACAAAGATTGGGACTGCTATTTATTAAGTTTTCCTTTGCAAGACTGTGAAATAGGCAAAATTTTAGGTCTCTGTTTCTGATCTCGACTCTTTTTCTCTCTTTCCTCCCTCCCTCCCTCCCTTCCTTCCTTCCTCCCTTCCTCCCTCCCTTCCTTCCTCCCTTCCTTCCTTCCATCTGTCTCACTATGTTGACCAGGCTGGCCATGAACTCCTGGGCTCAAGCAACTCTCTTGCCTCAGCCTCCTGAGTAGCTGGGACTACAGGCGTGCCAAATCCACTTTTTCCTACCTTTTTGGAACTACTAGTCACCGCCTCTCTACCTTGTCTATATTCTCTTTCCCCTCCACCAGATCCCAGAGCCCTCCAATTTTCACCCTCTCTCCCATCAAAACTCATTCATAAGAAAGAGTTCCAAATTACTAAGTCTGTGGGGGCTGGCACTGTACAATTCTAAGAGGCTTCACGTTTGGTGCTTCCTAGTGACATCTTTCACTGGGCAAAGGCAAATCTCAAGCCAAGGGATGAATCTGAAATGGTGGGAGTTTAGTCCCACCATTTCATGAGACGTTGAGCTGATGAGAGGTTTCTAAGGAGGACTAAGGGAGTATGCCCCCAGCCCCTGAAATCAAGTAGACAGCTGCTTCTCCTGATGACTTAGAAGCCTGTTCTTGTTCCCAGCGTAACCTCCTAGGCAATTAAAGTCAATCTTATGTTGCCGTTAAAAAAAGCCAATTGACGTTATGTTGAAAGACAGCACGTGTCAGCCATTTCCCCTGGGTTGCCCTCTCTGTAGACCTCCAGCTTTTCTCCTCCACTAAGGTTAACTTTCCCACAGGGACTTTTACATAAGGCAGAGTCATTTGTGCTCATTAAGCTTGTAAGATTTTTCTACTTCTAAAGTAAATACTTTTGGTGAAATAGGTCCAGTTCTTTGGAATACAAATCCTTAGCTTGAGGTTGCTTGAGTGGAAATTTTTAACAAGCAATTCCCTCAGCTACAGAGCCACGTGAAATGTGATTTTTCTTAATGTGTGTGTGTTCCCACAGAAGCTAATAAATGGACATTACTCTGGTATGGACACATCCTATTACTCAGCTTGATCCTAATATCACTGGCAAAAAACCTATTTGCTGCACTAGCAAACAGCTGAATTCATTATGTCCGGCTACATGAGTAATATCCAGGCGGATTCTTGTTGACACAGACAAAACGCCAGTCTCTGAGGCGCGACAGGGCTGCCAGGCAGAGCAGCCGGTGCTGCCACGCTCCCTCCCTCTGCTCCCATGGTATTCCACTAATCAGAAGTCACCACTCGCTGCCGATAGGGTGATGTATGGCAGACTCATGACACCTCGTTATTTCTGAGACAAAGGGAAAAAAAAGGACACCAGGAAGGAATAATCTGTTGGTGTAAGTGGGGAAAGGAGAAGATGTACTGCACAGGAGGCAGACTGTCGAGTTAACCACACATGCCATCACTCAGGGAGCTGGAGAATAGGTCAGATTATGCAGCCAGTCTACACGGCAATTATGGATTCTCAGGCTGAAGGGTCTCACTGAAGGACATTTTCTCTCCTCCCTGCCTTGGGGCAGAATCATCCCCACACCCACGCCACACTGGGTTGGAAAGTCTTCCCTGCAAACAGACTGCGTAGTCACTTGTCACTCACTCCAGATAGAAACAACCCTGTAGAACAAATTTGGGAGGGTTCCTGGGTTTAAGGAGTGACAACTCTTGAGAAACAGAGCACCCGGAGCCTTCAATGAGAGGCTCTGCCCTGTGGACCATGCAGTGATTCTGCAGAAACACCAGGCGGTTCCCTGGGCAATCCCTTCTTAGCCTGAAGCTATCTCCATTTTCCTGACAATTCCCAGATTGCTCAGAAGGGAAGTACAATCATCCCACCAGGCATATTCTGTACAATCAGAATATGCACACAATCTGATTGTACATTCCATTGTGCTGAAGAAATAATTCATTGTTAGAGTGTTCACTTTTTGGAAGTGTTATTACTCCAACTGGGTAATGTTCCCTACTGGTTCTCAGCAGTTATTTTCTTCCTCTCTTGTCCTTGAGGTCCAGGCAAACAGTCCACTAGCTCTGCGTTGAAAACCCTTCTCCATGAAGCTCTTTCTAAACCAGGGTGTAGAAAGCATTCTTCAAACTGATGCAATTTCCCCCTCGTTTACACCCTTTAGCAGTTTGTATCCAACTGTCACTTTTTTCATCCATTCCTTTATTCATCAAGTGTCTCTTGAGCACCTACTACATGTATACCAGGCATAGTTCTAGGCAGTTAGGACACAATTATGAACAAGACAGATAATATCTTAACCTAATGGAGCTTACAGTCTAGTGAAGAAGACAGTAAAAAAGTTCCACCTCTTGCTGCTGAGAGTAGAGTCAAAGATTTTTACAACTGGAGAAATTAAAATCATAATCCCTCCAAATTGTCTCACTCAGCCTTGGTTCAAATTAAAACTATAGGTCACAGAGGTGTTTGACAAGCCTTGGGTAAAAAGAATATCTATCTTTTTTTTATTGATTTCATTTTTTTATTTACTTGTTTATTCAATTTATTAATTAATTTATCTTTTTGAGATTGAGTCTTGCTCTGTTGCCCAAGCTGGAGTGCAATGGTGCGGTCTCAGCTCACTGTAACCTCCACCTCCCGGGTTCAAGCAATCCTCCCACCTCAGCCTCCCGAGTAGCTGGGATTAAAGGCACCTGCCATCATGCCTGGCTAATTTTTGTATTTTTGTAGCGACCAGGTTTCACCATTTGGCCAGGCTGGTCTTGAACTCTTGAACTCAGGTGATCCACCCACCTCGGCCTCCCAAAGTGCTAGGATTACAGGCATGAGCCACTGTGTGCAGCCTGATTTCATTTTAAAACAAGAATCTCTATCTTAATGAACAGTGTTCTTATCCTCTTCCAAGGACTTTCCCTGAGGCTGCCAACCTCCAAAAATTGTTTTATAGTTCCAGATTTCCTACTTCTCCTTCCCCGATCAGAATCTTTATTCTTACAAGGCAAGCTGTTTAACTAGGTATGAGAGGGAAAACAATCTTATTAAATTAATTCATACTAATGTGTGAATGACTAAGTGAGACTCCTCAAGAAGTTTTTGACTTTTTATAAGAGAATATTTACTAACCCTAAATAGTATCTAGATTTTCAGCCTTCACTATAAATTGGAGGAAAAGGCAATATAGGAAAGATTTCTACTAAGTTATAAGCATGAGTTCCTTAAGAACAGAGACCATCTCATTTTGGGGGTACTGAGTGACCTAGTCCAATCAATTGAGTACCTAATCAGTATTTATTGAATTGAAAAGAATGTAGAAACACAGAGTGGATAGGAGACGGGAGAGGGTAGGAAAGCAAGGGAAGTGAGGGGAAAGAAAAGACAGGAAGGAAAAAGAGAAGAAAGGAAGGAGGAAGGAAGGAGGCAGCAAGGAAATCCAAGAGAGGGAAAGAGAACTAAACACAACCCAAATTATGGTACAGTTACTGGTTTCTTTTGCAGTGAGAGCCCTCAGAGAAACTGTAGCAAAAAAGAATTTATTTGCAGTAGAAAAAAATTTTTTTAAACTGCTGCTGTTTCGAGTGCCAACAAGAGAATGGAGCCAAGAGATGCTGAGCCCTAAGGAAAGATATTGATCAAAGCCATAAATTTCTATTTTTCTAGCACGATAGCAATGACTCATGACGGTTGACTGGCCACTGTCAATGAGCCTCCCTGAGGGCCCCTTGTACCCAGCAGAATGGGTCCATTGGGTCCATGATCATCTAACAGTTACCGGAACTCAGGAACTAACCCTGTTAGGGTTATGAAAATGGATCTCTGTAGATTCAATATAATTAGAGAGTGCATTCAACCATAGAAGTCCACAGTGGAATTTTCCACAGAAGCCAAACTAAAGTGGAAACTTGACAAAGAAGTGGAGATCAGAAGGCAAGAGCCAGGACCACCAGTTTTCCTTGGGGTCTCAGGAAATAAGGGAAAAAATCTTTCTGAGCTGCTAAAGAAGAAAAGTGAAGCAGCAGACTGGCTACAGGGAACCCAGGAGACCAAATGTTCTTTAGAAGCTAGAGAGAAACGGGCTCAGGGGCTCTGAGCAACAGAATCCTCAAACAAGATCAGCCCAAGACCCAAAGGGATTGGGACCATTTTTGCCAAGATATACATCAGGGAATATAATCTGTGCACTATGTGATTGGCCTGCTCTAGACAGAAATATCAGAAATGGTCCTGCTCAGTTCACAGCCAATAAGATCATATGCATTTAAATGCTTGCTTCCATCTGTACCAACAGTGAAATCATGGTGCCTGGATTTAGAGCCAAACGCAGTCCTGACCCTCCCACTCAGGTTTTTATGACCTTGGTTCAGCTACTTAATCACTGTAATCCTCCCTTTCCTCATCTGTAAAGTGGAGGAAAAAACTTTTGCTACCATTTAATAAGTATTTCCTATTGCCAGACACTATGCACTCTACAAATATTATATTACCTTCTTTACTCTTTACCACCATCCCAAGAGGTAGGTATTATGACTGTCTTGACAGATGAGGAAACTGAGGCTTAGCGAGATTACCATGCATGTTCAAGGTGTCACAGCTGGTAAGTATTAGGATTGGAACTGACACTTGGTCTAACTTCAGCGTCCACAGCCTCAGACTGTGCAGCACTGCCTATCCAGCTGCCCTAAAACCACACAGTCGAATGCAGATGGCAATTTTCCATGCTTCGATTCAAATACAGCTGAAGAAGCACCCTCTTCCTCTATCACAGTGGGATCTACAAAAGGGAAGTCCTCCCCTGTTTATTTTTCAGCGAACAAAAGACACAGTGCCTTTTTCTGGGTATTTGTTTTATCTTGTTGGCATCCTAAACCTACAGACTAGAAAACATCATTCTGAGCCCCCCAGGTCTTCAGTGAGCAGACATTATAAGGAACTGCCATTTGTCAGCTTTCCTTGGTACCCTCGACAGGGCAAGGGCATTGCCAAAATATGGTCCCTATTTCTGCGGGCTGTCAGCGGCTGCAACCTTGGAATTCAACCTCTCCAGCTTATTAACACAACAAATTACCCACCACGAGAACTGCGGAGTGCACTCACTTGGAAAATGGTCTCTTTTTTATGAAGTGATTTAATTAGGAGCAATTTTCCCATCAGCTCACTTGTCAGAGCATGGCTGAGGCAGCCATTGAGATGAGCGCTTGGCCTGTGCATTCCTGCTCCCTCCTTTCTGATGCCACATTTTGGAGAAGGAGGAAAGTGAAACCACTTTAGGAGAACACAGTTCAAACTGGGAAAGGAGACAGATCAGACCTGAAGGCTGTTTTGTAAGGTCTTCAGAGAGTTCACCGTTTCAGGATGTGATTTGTCCATTTGTAGCATGATTCTCCCAATGGGGATTTTTAAAGACTTGAGCATCTTGTGTGTCTCCCTTCCACTCCTTGCCCTCAGCCTTGATCTCCTGCAGGCCTGGTGGTTAAGAAAACAAAATGAATTTCAAAGCATTCCTTGCTGGAAGTGTGTAACTCTGAAGGATGTTTAGGGAGGAGGACTAGTGCATAGTTGAATCCAGTTGAGTCTGTGGTATCCACAGACTGCAAAGTTTCTAAAATTGCATTAGAAATCTGACTTTTTTTTTTTTTTTTAAATGAGACAGGGTCTTGCTTTGTCACCCAGGATGGAGTGCTGTGGTGTGATCATAGCTCACTGCAGCCTTGACTTCTCAGGCTCAAGTGATCCTCTCGCCTCAGCCCCTCCCAAGTAGCTGGGACTACAGGTATGTGCCACCATGCTCAACTAATTTTTGTATTTTGGGTAGAGACAAGGTATCACCATGTTGCCCAGGGTGGTCTTGAACTCCTAAGCTCAAGCAATCCGCCCACCTTTCAAAGTGCTGGGATCATTGGTATGAGCCACTGTGCCCAGACTGATTTTTTTTTAAGCCAAATTTCCATCCTGGACCACTTGATTTTGACTTTTTGTTGCATTCCCATCATATTTTCAGCTCTCAGATATACAGTATTTGACATGTACGGGTGTCTGTCATTCTGTGTCATACATGTGAGCCTTCCACCACACCTCCCAGATTTGGGAATAAGCAGGTAAGAGTCCCCTGATGCCAATGGAATTTTTTGTGTGTGAGTGCAATTTTTCTTAATTTTTCTAGAAAAAGGGGGATAAAGTTGAAGTTTAGGATCAGTGACTAAATGTTTTGCAAAAAGGTACATCAGTGTTGAGAAGATCAGAGAGCTCAATGAGTCTAGTGTGGAAAGAGTTCATGGAAACGGTGAGTTTTTGAACGCAGTCTGAAAATACTTGACAGATTTGTGGCTCCCTTTATGCATATTTAATCTTTTTTCCCTAAGAAAACCAAATAGTCACAAATTCTTTCTACTCACTTACAAAAAGTGACAATAGAAATGTAATCTTTCCAAGGGAAATATTTTTTCACTGTTGTATGAAAGCATCATTTGGTGTATGGTTAGGATGGCATATAAGCAATTCTGTGATCCACAGCAGTGTTTACAAATGCCAGCTGAGACCTCGTAGTGAGTTTGTGGACCATGACCAGCACTATTAAAAAGGAAATAATCAAATAGAAAAGGACAGAATAAAAACCACCAGTTTTATCATTATAGTGTAATCTTGCCCACACACACTGTGTACCAGCATAAAAGGTAGTTCTTACCAGTGGTTCATGGAGCTTGAAATGTGGCATCAGAAGATCTAGGTTCTAGTTTTGGTTCTTCCATTAACTAACTATGTGACCTTGGGCAAGTACTTAATTTCTCTTCTTTAAGCTTCTCTTTCATCATCTGTGCAATGAAGGCTGAGGTAACTATTTAAGCTTCTATTAGGTTATGAAATATAAGAAATATAAATCTATTCCTGCAAAACTGTACTACATCCCAAAGTCAACTAAATGTGAGTTGAGGGTGTTTTGAATTACCTGCATTGTTTCTTCTCCAGTGATATCTGGGTGGCTACTCAAGATTCAACAGAGATAAGCCCTTTGATCCATCTAGCCATATTGTCAAAGGACTTTATTGCAGTCTTTATGAAAAGGATATTTCAAGTCATAATGAATTTCAGAAATAAGTACGTCAAAGACAAAATCATGGCACAATAACTTGCTGTGGTCCATGCATCTCTACCACCAGCCCCTCATCTCCCTGAAATAGGAAATACAACAAGAAATACAAAGCTTTGTGCAGCTGAGGATCGTGCCTTGTGAGAGGGAAAGCACGCCTCTCTCTGATGTTTCTCATTCAAATGGAATGTCATGTGCCGCCTTCCAGAACAAAAAGTTCTCTTCACATGTTCTGTATCATAACTACGCCTTACTTCTTTGCAGTTGAACAAAGGTCTGACTTTTACCACAGATGGCCACTCTTTAGGTCTCAAGTGTAATCTGACACAGCCTTGCTCTGTGGACCAGTCCTATTCTGAGTCAAGACTTCCCTGAAAACTCACACCCTCAATTTTCACAAGAATGCATTTCAGATGGCCCACCAAATTTTCTGCATATCCTACATATATTATATTGCAATGTCCTTGAACTTGGTCTACTCTAGCATCTGAAATTTGGATGTAGTAGAACTTAAGTCTTGATAATGGATAATGGCATGATTATAGCAATTACTGTAATGCCTTATAATTATGCCTTTATGTGTATGTCTCTTTCATTACATTGTGAACACTTTGAGGTCTAGGATTTAGTCATGTATATCGTCAAATTCCTCAGTGAGAGCATCACCTGACCTATTATTCTAGCCTCTAAATAAATTCTGTTGAGGTTCAATTCATCGCTAAAGGAGAGAAGAAAACATGTTATCCAAAACAACAAAAAAAACGATTGGAGTTATTATATTGGGGATCTTGCATTTAAATGAATTGTATGTGTAGTATCAAAAAAATCCGCTTCTCACCTAAAGGAATTATTGTTATTTAAAAAGATGCTGAAGATCATCTACACCTAGGGTTGGCAAAATATGGCCTGTGGGTAAAACCCAGCCCACTGCCTGTTTAAAGTTTTATTGGAACACGGCCACACATTGCCTATGGCTGCTTTTGTACTACAACTGCAGAATTGAGTAGTTGTGACAGAAACTGTATTACTAACAGAGCCTACGCATTTACTATCTGGCCTTTTACTCGGAAAGTTTGCTGACCCCCAGTTTGGAGTACTACTCTCATTTGACATAAAAGGAAATTGAGGCCAGGGAGAGGAAATGACTTTCTCAGACTCATTAATGGTACAACTGAGACTATACTCTAGGTCTCACTTTCCAGTTTCTCTTTTTGAATATTCCTGTTTCTTCCCTGGAATAAAAACGTTCACGTTGAAGATGTGATTCAGAGGGAGCTAGGAAACTGTCCCCATGTTTCTCTGCTTAGCTAAGGAAATATCTGTGAACTTCCTTTCAGAGCTGGTGAGTGATGTTCTATTGTCCCATCTATGTCCATTTTAAAGGGTGACGGTGTCTCAACTTGAACATCAACTTTATTTACTTTGGATCCAGACACCCCTGAGCACATTTGGAGAATCATAGCCAAATGGGCCATGGGGCCCCCTAAGGGGCCTTTCTCATGAGTCCCCCAGGAGAGTTCACCTGAAGGAGCAAAGGGTAGAGTTGCACAAATCTGGGTCCACGTGAGAAGAGCAGAGAAACCCAGATGGTGCTAAGGGCACCTGCCTGAGTCCTAGGCAGAAAAGGCTGCCATAAGGAGAGAAGTGAGTCATTCCATAGACCCTAGCAGGGGCATGGAGGGCATCAGACAGCACAGGGCACTTGTGGCCCTGGTGCCAGTGGCTTTGGCATCATGAATGGTGGTGTCTGTGCTCTGGTGGTGTCCAGGTAGCTGCACAGGAGTATGTGATCTCTAGAATGAAACTCAGCACAGGAATTCAGGGCAGAACTAGAGAGAAATGATGGTTACTGGTGTTACGTACCAGAGGACTGTGCTATGTGCCCATGTGGAGTGCTCCTTGGGGTGCCCCAGAACCAGCAGGGAAGAAAAGGCAGGGGCTGGGAGGGTTCATAGCAGCAAAAGAGGCTGAACCAGATAAATACTCTCTTTTTTTAAAAATCCTAGGCTAGTACAGCAAGTGACAGTAACAGTTAGAAGTGTTAATCCTCTCATTTGCCTCTGCCAGTATTAGAATGTCATAGAGGTGAATTTGAGTTCTTCCCAAGCCATATCCCCTGAGGTGGACAGTAAAGCCTCCAAAGCTCCATCGCTGAGTTTATTAATCCTGGTTCAATAGGGCAGGGAGATCCTCCAAGTCATTCAACAAGCAATTCCCTTACTGTCAGATACCACTTGTCTATAAATACAGCCCATGCAGTTGATGCTATTGGTACAACCACCTAAACTTGAGTGGGATCCAGAGAAATGGCTTCTGGCCTGTGAAGGAAAAAGCAAAAGAAAACAAACACTTGTTTAACAACGATTTAATTCTCTTCCTAATAGGAAAGACTCGCTCATAAATCTAGGACTTAAGCTGTCAGACAAGGAGAGGTAAGCCTATTCACTTCAGGTAGGTGGTTATTTCTACCTTCCACCTAAAGAATGTGGATGGAAATGTCAGGGGAGGAAAAGAAGCCAGGGTTTGCAGGTTGGATTAGATCACTCTGAAAACCATTTTCTGGGTTTATGGGTGATCATGCATTGTTGTTTTGATTTATAGGCAAGTAGTAGCTTACCAAGAGTGATGCTAGGCACATTGCATACTCTGCCTACTTTTCCTTCCTTGACTTTTCCATCTAAACTCACAGAGGCCGATGAGAGGATTAACACTTCTAACTGCTATTGTCACCTGCTATACCAGCCCAGGATTTTTTTAAAAAGAGAGAGAGAGAGAGAGCATTTCTCTGGTTCCAATTACTCATGATTAGGGGCCAGACTCTGTAAAATCAGATGTTAACTTGAAAAGACTGCTACATTGCAAATGACTCTTGTTCAGTAGAAAGGCAAAATAATTCTGTCAAATAGAAAACATAACCCCAAAGGGTCTGATCTTGCTGCTGTGTAGGACATTAAACAGTTTTGCCTAGCTTTGCAAACCCACTTCTACATCCTTACTTTCAATGATCATAGAAAACAGCCTCTTGTATTCTCCTTTGATTTGGATTTGTCTTCCTACTGGTTCCGTCACTAATAAGTTAGATCAATCTTCGACTATATCTGTATGAGAATCATGTTTTTAACATTGAATAGCAACCCCCTTCTCAAAACTTCTCTGTGGGCTTCTCTGTTTATAATTATCCATCTTATTCTCATGCATCATAATGAATTGGACTCATCTGGCTTTCATTTCTTAGCTGGCAGATTAGACAAAGTCTCTTTGTTTTATTTTTTTAAAAAAGAAAGTTCCTTTCATGTCTACTTTAAGCCTATTCCCTTCAGCAAGTTGCTTAGTGACCTTTTGGGCCCAGCATTGTGCTAGTTACTCCATAAATCATAGAAGAAAGCTCATAGCCCCGTCCATAAGTATCTTACGGACCAAATGGAGAGATGCATCATGTCATCTCTCCATAATTTTTTAATAATAGTCATCTGTTTTGAGACATTGCCATGGCATGTGCAGACCAGTTAGCTACCTTGAGTGCTAAGGCTAATCTGATTTTATTCCAGGATCTAGAAAAAAAAAAAGTAGCAAGAAAGATGACTGTAGCTGTAACAAGTTTCAGCCTCTGTTGGTTCCCACCCAAACTAATCGGCCTGGGAGATTGATTTCCCCTCCAGCCAGCATCTTGTTCAGCATTTCTGCTCATCATGCTTCTGGCATAGCTTCCTCAGAGGACTGTCCATCATTCCTAAACGATCTCTGGTCCTCTTGATAAAACAGAAGACAGATGCTGGGGATGCAGAATTGAAAATCAAAAATATACCTGATTTGCAGACTCATTCCCTCCTTCTTGTTCCCCTGGCTTCTCTCACTAGAGAGAACCATCAGGCAGTCTGGCAGTGAATTGGGAGGGGTGTGTGTGTGTGTGTGTGTGTATGTGTGTGTGTGGTGTGTTGAGGGTGGGAGTGGGAGTAAAAGGGAGAAGATTTCTGGGACGAGTTTGAGGGGAGAAAGCTTCTAAGCAGGAGTTCTCTAAATTCTCTGAATTCTTATAGGCCCATCTTTGAGGGATATTTTGGAGAATGATGTTGATTTTACTGTCTTTTCAAGGTCAGAAACAAAGGCCAGTTTGTTCAGTGTTAATACAAAGACAGAAGGAGGAAAGAACAGGCTTTGGTGCCCACATGTTCATTTGGATACAAGGCTAAGAACTTCAGGGTGGGGGTGGACTGGGGAGGGGATGACCATACTTGTGCTAAGGTACTTTATAAATGAAACCCAGCTGAGGATCTCCCAGGCCCTTCAGATCCAGATAAGGTTTGTTTGAACTGTCTGGACTGTGGAAAAGCTACAGCCCTCTCCCATATTTCTGTGAATTATTAAGGGATCTATATGATCTTATTAGCTCTGGCTCCAACTTTCTGCCCCAGCTGAGTTCTTGATCCCTGCCCTATTGCTTGTGGCTGTTCCTTTATTTTCATTCTGGCTTTAACCCAAACATGAAAGAACTTGGCCCTCTTTCCTTGCTTTCCACAAAATAACCATTCACACATGGAAATGAAGATTTCTGTGCAGCAACATGAGCTATTTTAAATGGCACAGCAGATATTCCTCTTCTTAAAAGTTCTTTGGCCACCCTGCCTTCTTGCCCTGCCATCCCCCAAATCTTCTTGTTCTTTTGTGCAAAGGCAGTGTGTTCTCACAGGAGCATGAAGGTTGCCTGCTAGAGTTCCTATCCTAGTCTGACCCTCACTCGCTGTATACCTTAGGTAAGTCACTTCAACTCTCCATGCCTCATTCTTCTCATCTGTAAAATGGATTTAATAGCGCACCAATCTCATAAAGTAGTTGTGAGAATAAAAGGAGATAGATATTGGCAATAAGCTCATTAAAAGATGCTTGCCACCATTAGTTAACAGGGAAATAGAAATCAAAATCACGATGAGATACCACCACCACGATGATGGCCAGAATAAAAAAATCAGATAACAACAAGTGTTGGTGAGAATGTGAAGAAATCAGAACCCTTATACGTGGCTGATGGAAATGTAAAATGGTGCAGCTGCTTTGAAAAACAGTTTGGCAAGTTCTCAAATAGTTCAACATAGAGTTACTATAGAACTCAGCAATCCACTCTTAGTTGTATACCAAAGAGAAATGAAAACAATGTCTACACAAAAACTTCTGCCTGAACGTTTATAGCAGCATTATTTATTATAGCCAAAAGGTGGAAACAACCCAGTGTCCATCAACTGACAAATGGATACATAAAATGTGTTAAATTCATACAGTGGAATATTGTTCAACTACAAAAAAGACCAAAGTGCCAACATAAGCTATAATAACATGGAAGAATCCTGAAAGCATTGTGCTATGTAGAAGAAGCCAGTCGTAACAGATCACATACTATAGCATTCTATTCGTGTGAAAAAGAAAGAGAGAAATCTACAGAAAGTAGGTGAGCGGTTGCTCAGGACTGAGGGGTGGGGTGTGGGGAAGAGAAAGGTAGTAGCTAAGGGACATGGGGTTTCTTTTTGAGGTGATGAAAATGTTCTAAAATTAACTGTGGTATTGTTTGTACATATCTGTGAATACTCTGAAAGCCATTGATCGTACCCTTTACGTGGGTACATTGTATGGTATGTGAATTATATCTCAACAAACTGTTTTTTTTAAAAAAGAGGAAATGTATATTTATATTTATAACACATAGAAAAGCTCAGGGACCTGAGAGGAAACAGATGGCACATTGACATGAGTTATTAAGGAGAGACTAATGAAGTATCTATTCACAGAGGTGTGAGCAGGGTCAGGGGAAACTAACAAGAGATGCTGGAGTGTCCCAGGGCAAGGGGAGGAATCCAGAGGCTGGGCTGTAGTAGAGAGGGTGGCCCAGCAGGAGCTGTGGCTTTCATAGAGACAGCAGCCACCACCTACCTGCAGCCCAGCAGGAAGACCCTGAGAACCAAGGCCTCCACATGATCAGATGTCATTTGCTGGGGCTCCTCTTGGCTGGACCCATCCCAGAGCTTGAAGAGCCATCGAGGAGCCCAAAGAAGTCTCCTGGAGCAGAAGCTATTATTATTATGTGCACCAGCTTAGCCTTCATTTGTTTTGTCACATCTTAACAGCCTCACCTTAGTGCCAATCTTCTAGGGCCACGCTTTTCCCATCAATTGGTCCAATAAGGTAGGTTCTTAACTAAGAGGTTTGCTAAGAGGTTTGGGTACTCTTCTATTGGGGGAACTCATCCCCAATATTTTAACGTAGGTTCTTTCTATTTTCCCTAAGTGTCGGCTGGTCTAATAAATAAAGAGTACAAAGAGAGGAATTTTACAGCTGGGCCGCTGGGGGTGACATCACATATCGGTAGGTCCATGATGCCCACCTGAGCCACAAAACCTGCAGGTTTTTATTAAGGACTTCAAAAGAGGAGGGGGTGTATGAACCGGGAGTAGGTCACAAAGATCACATGCTTCAAAGGGAAAAAAGGAGAACAAAGATCACATGCTTCTGAGGCCAATAAAGATCACAAGGCAAAGGGCAAAGCAAAGATCAAAGGCGCAGACAAAATCAAAAACTCCTGATAAGGGTCTATATTCAGCTGTACACATATTGTCTTGATAAACATCTTAAACAACAGAAAACAGGGTTCGAGAGCAGAGAACTGGTCTGACCTCAAATTTACCAGGGAGCAGTTTTTTCTCCACCCTAATAAGCCTGAGGGTACTGCAGGAGACCAGGGCATATTTCAGTCCTTATCTCAACCGCGTAAGACAGACATTCCCAGAGCAGCTGTTTATAGACCTCCCCCCCGAGGAATGCATTCCTTCCCCAGGGTATTAATTATTAATATTCCTTGCTGGGAAAATAATTCAGCGATATCTTGCCTACTTGCACATCCATTTATAGGCTCTCTGCAAGAAGAAAAATATGGTTCTATTCTGCTCGACCCCACAGGCAGTCAGACCTGATGGTTGCCTTCCCTTGTTCCCTACAATTGCTGTTATTCTGTTCATTTTCAAAGTGCACTGATTTCATATTGTTCAAACACACATGTTCTACAATCAATTTGTACAGTTAACGCAATAGTGGTCCTGAGGTGACGTACATCCTCAGCTTACGAAGATAACAGGATTAAGAGATTAAAGACAGGCATAAGAAATAATTATAAAAGTATTAATTTGGGGAACTGATAAATGTCTATATTAAAATGAAATCTTCACAATTTATGTTGCTCTGCTGCGGCTCCAGCTGGTCCCTCCGTTCAGGGTCCCTGACTTCCCGCAACACTTTTCTGTAGCAAAATATTTACAGGCTTCTGCAAAGAGGCCCTACAGACTTTATCCTAGACTGGCTGGAGAAAGAAAACTAAAACATTAGAATGCTTTCCCCAGGCTATACACAGAGGGTGGGAGTGGGTGGAAGGGAACAAACAGGGCTGAAGTGTGGGGTACCACCCTTTTGCAGCCCACATGGAGGAAGTACCAAGAGTGTAGGCAGATAAGAAACAGATTTTCAACTTCCCCTTCTAGTAACCACACCTCCACAGGCTTGTATTTATTCCTCCCCGATGTAATTTCCTCCTGGAAGTGTGGCCTCCTTTCTCAGTGGCCTTTTTTTTGACAGATTGGTGAATCTATATTTGCATTAAAGTCTGGGCAGAAAGGGGACCTGAATACATGTTATGGGCTGAATTGTGTTTCCCCAAAATCCCTATCTTGAGGTCCTAACCCCCAGTAGTTCAGAATGTGACTGTATTTGGAGATTGGGTCTTTAAAAAGGTAATTAAGGTGGGCCAGGCATGGTGGCTTATGCCTATAATCCCAGAACTTTGGGAGACCAAGGCAGGCGGATCACCTAAGGTCAGGAGTTCAAGACCAGCCTGGGCAACATGGTGAAATCCCCATCTCTACTAAAAATACAAAAATTAGCCAGGCGTGGTGGCAGGCACCTGTAATCCCAGCTACTTGGGAGACTGAGGCAGCAGAATCCCTTGATCCCAGGAGGAGGAGGTTGCAGTGAGCCGAGATCACATCATTGCACTCCAGCCTAGGCAACAGAGTGAGATTCAGCATCAAAAAAAAAAAAAAAAAAAAAGAAAGAAAGAAAAAAAATTATTTTAAAAAAAGTAATTAAGGTAAAAGGAGTTATTAGGGTGGGCCCTAATCCAATCTGATATGCATCCTTATAAGAAGAGAAGGACACAGACAGACAGACAGATAGACAGAGGGAAAACCATGTGAAGACACAGGCAGGCCTCAGAAGAAACCACCCCAGCTAACACCTTGATCTTTGACTTTTAGCCTGCAGAATTAAAAATCGATTTTGGTTATTTACTTATTTATTGTTTTTTGAGACAGGGTCTCACTGTCAACCAGGCTGGAGTACAGCCTCCATCTCCCAGGCTCACTGCAGCTTTGATCTCCCAGGTTTAAGCAATCCTCCTGCCTCAGCCTCCCACATACCTGGGACTACAGGCATGTGTCACCATGCCCAACTAATTTTATAAAATTATTTTTTGGAGAGACAGCATCTCACTGTGTTGTCCAGGCTGGTCTCAAACTCCTAGGCTCAAGTGATCCTCCTGCCTCGGCCTCCCAAAGTGCTGGGATTACAGGCATGAGCCACCATGCCCAGCCAAATTTTAGTTTTTGAAGCCACTCAGTCTGTGGTACATTGTTATGGCAACCCTAGCAAACTAACACACTACTCCTTGCAGGGTGTCAGTTGCCCACCTTTCTCCTGCAACTCGTGGCTTTACAAGGTTGAGAGCAAGGTCCCTTGAATTAGGGTTTTGCTTCCCAGCTCTGCCCTATTGTTTACTCATAAGAAGAGCATTTGGGATGCTTTGCTAATGTTTTGTTCCAAGTATATATTCTGTTTCATAAAACTTAGGAGTATAAGCAGTATCACCTTTTCTTTCTTTCTTTCTCTTTCTTTCTTTCTTTCTTCTTTCTCTTTCTTTCTTTTCTTTTCTTTTCTTTCCTTCTTTTTTTTTTTGATGGAGTTTCACCCTTTGTTGCCCAGGCTGGAGTGCAGTGGCACGATCTCCGCTCACTGCAATTTCCACCTCCAGGGTTCAAGCGATTCTCCTGTCTCAGCCTCCTGACTAGCTGGGATTACAGGTGCCCACCACCATGCCCAGCTAATTTTTGTATTTTTAGTAGAGATGGGGTTTCACCATGTTGGCCAGGCTGGCCTTGAACTCCTGACCTCAGGTGATCCACCTGTCTCGGCCTCCCAAAGTGCTGGGATTATAGGCATGAGTCACCATGCCTGGCCTCATTTATTTCTTTAAAACAGCTATAATCTGCTCTAAACCTCATCCCTCCTGATTGACCAGAAAGTCAATTTCAGTCATACTTGGGGCTCCCCCTTTCAGATTTGTGCAAAAATCCTGGAGGTCTTATAGAGGCTACAGCATTTAGGGAAGGCCTTCTGACCTGGCCTTCAGTTACTCTGGTCTCTTTTTGTTAACAGTAGGTAACAAAAAGTAGGTAGCTCATGTCTGCTAGCCAGACATGAGCAGGGCAGGATAGGCACCCCTCCACCCCCACCCCCACCACCCACCACCCATACACACACCAGGAAATGTTAGGCGATGATCAGGTGATGGTCAGGTGACTGTTAAACTGTCTCGTTAAAATAATAATTGGTTTCAGCCACAGCCATGGGAAGGCTTTCTCCCAATAAACAGAAACACCTGAAACTGGTGATCAGCAGCTTCCTGATCCCAGCAGCTGGGTGAGTGGGCTCAAGTATGCACGTTACGAGGCAAAATGGCAAAGCTTAACTGTTATATGACCTTTAGAGACATTTGACTGGCAAGGGAAGAATGTCTCAAGTGAACATGCGTACAATTCCAGTAAACACACTGTGCTTGCTCCCACCCCAGCACCAGCAGGCTACTGTGCATGCGGACAGCCCACCCCAAGGGAAGAATCAGGGGATAAGGGACGCAAAGCCCCAGACGTATGCCAGCGTCTAAAACCCCAAGTCAAAAGGTCAAAACTGCACACTTGATCTCTCAAGTCACCCTCTTGGCCCTCTTCCAAGTGTACTTTCCTTCCTTTCATTCCTGCTGTAAAGCTTTTTAATAAACTTTCACTCCTGCTCTAAAACTTGCCTTGGTCTTCTTTTCTGCTTTATGCCCCTCAGCCGAATTCGTTCTTCTGAGGAGGCAAGAATTGAGGTTGCTGCAGACCATTATGGATTCGCCGCCATTAACATGTTTACTTGTTTCTTTTCCAAACTTCTATGAGTGCTTAAAGGGAGCAATGTCATGGCTTTTGTACCATGCTTGGACAGGAAGGTCTTTGCAATACCCTTTCCTCCTGTTCTAGGAGAACCGTCAAAACTCTTTTCCTTTGGCTGCTTCTGTCTCCCCCTCCTCACCCTGCTTTGTTTTGATGGAGTGTAGGGAAGCCACTACACTCTCCAAGCCAGATTGCTATCATGGAACAGCTGGAATTCTGTCACAGATGGGGCAAGAAGAACTCAGCTGGCATTTCCTCTGAGTTCAGGTTCCTGTGGGGAACGAACGCAGCTCTACAGATGATGGCTGCTGGCTTGGATTCCTTTCCGTGCCCAAGACTCTCAAGCAGCTTTTTTCGACCCGGGAGTTAAGTCAGTGCAGCCAGATTTAGCTTTCTCCGCAGGTTTCATAACAGATAGAACAAAACCGGGATATCTCCCTGCCCACCCACAGGGGATGGGAAGAACTCTGTGACAGGTGTTCCACAGCCATTCGCCTCCTGTCGACACCTCCTCACCCTGTGGCTGGAGCTGGAAAGGGAAACAAATCAAAAACTTGTATTCCAGGGTGCAGGGCAGCCACTTTCTGAGAAATGATTAGGACCCCAGAGAGAACGAGTGCTCAGACTCTGAGCATCTCATTAAAAAGGATGAATCTACTGCTGTGGTGCTGGAGCTGGGGTGATGTGGGTGGCTGACAGCTCACTGCGGGCAGTGAGGGGCAGGTGACCATACTCAGACTCTGCATGTCCTTCATGTGCAAAATGCCTTCATTTAAGTGGCTCCCAGAAATCCAGCCTTTTGCAGGAAGGCTTCTAAAGCCTTTTAGGAAAAAAACAAACAAAAGAACTAGTATCCCTCCTGCTAGAAGATTTAGATTTTCCCTCCTATCAGTCTTCGTCCCTGCCTCTACGACAGACAGGCACACACACCACACAAGTCATGAGCACATGGGTGTGTGCACACACAAACACACACACATCCCAGGGGAATGGTTCATTTTGTTTGGAAGTTTGTTCCTTTGTCCCCATCTGGAGGTCCCAGGATGCCTGTCCCCTTTCTCCCCACTCTCGGATTTGCCACTCGCAAACCAAGGTATCAGGTAGTTGTTTGGGGTTACAGTGTCAGTTTTCCTCTTCAGTATATTCGTGGAGCTTTGCTTGAGGGTGGGACAAAGGTGTACAGAATGGAACAATGAGTAAGATATGAGTGAATGTCCTCAGCCTCGCAGGTGGATTTAGACAACCAGTGGGAAAGTCTAGAGGAGGGCACGATTAAAGTTCATAGCGAGCTGTGATGATTTCACAGAGATTATCATTTGAAGGGGGCCTTGAGAGAGGAGTAGGTTCAGCAGGGGAGGAGTAGTGATTGGGCATTCTGGACAAAGGAAACAGGATGGTCAAAGATCTCTATTATCTGACTCTGTTTTATTCTCTTCCAACATTTAGCACCATCTGAAATTGTACTTTTATCTAGGCTCTAATTCTTTCTTTTCTGTCTACACCAGGCACTCTAACTCTATGAGTGCAGGAAATATGTGTGCCTCATTCATTGCTGTGTCCTAAGTGCCTAAAATAATTTCTAGCACATCGTGGGTGCTCAGTACATATTCACAGAATGGACAAATCGACGCTCAGACCAAGGAAAAGGGAGAGAAGGAGACTCTTTTTTAACGTATGTGGTTTCATTTCATCCTTACAATACCACTCAAGAAAGACATAATCATCTCTATCTTACAAATAAGGAAACTGAGGTAAGCAAAGGTAAGTAACTTACCTTTTACTCCGAGTAAAAGGTAAAGCTGAGATTAAAAGCCTAGTTTATCAGTTTGTAAATTGTAGATTATGCCATGAAGACTAATGAAGGTCTGAACTAAGCAAAACTGTGGGAAGGAAGTTAGAGAGTGAGCTCATGTTTGAGGCAGTGGGTTGATAAAACTGACAAGACTTGGGCACAGATGGAAAGGGACAAATCCCTTTGCAGACTCATCTCCATCTGAGTGGCTGGTCCTGACCTCCGTCTCCAATGGATTCAATCACATGGGGATTCAGAAAAAACATGTGGCATTGGCCACTAGCCAGTTGTTTAACTTTGGGAGACCTGCCCAATTTCTCTGAGCACGTTTTTCCCCTGCTATATGGTGATAAGCAATCAGCTGGCTTTTAAGGGTTGTTGTGAGATGACTGATGTACATAAAGCACCCAGAACAGTGCCTGGCCCACAGTAGGTGTTCTATAAATATTAATTCACCTATCTTTCCCCATGGTTTCCTGATGTCTTTTGGCTTGGGAAGTACTGTTCCCAAGAGGAGGACCAAAGGGCAAGTGTGAGGACGTCCACCCTGGCCTAGGCACGGGAGTGGATACTCTCAAGAAGGAAGGAAGTGACAACCCAGGCCTGGGAGCAGTGGATGGAAAAGAAGTTAGGAAAATACCCAGTAGAGAAAATCTCCCCGTCTCTGAGAAAAACTCTAACCCCTCTGGAAAAAGGTTAGACAAGAAACCACAATTCTAAAGGGATTATGGTCAATCTCTTCTCTGCAGAAAGGTGTAGCCAGAGTGTGGTGATTGGGAACCAGGGGGCTGTTGGGCTTGGGCCTCATATATGTAAATCTGGTTGTGAATTGGGTTATGAATAACCAAATGAAGCTACTCATAGTTATTATAATTTAGGGTTTGTTAAGTTAGTTTTTAAGAAGTTTGTGAGTTTAAATATGCCATAGCACCTATTGGAAATTTTCCATTTCTTAAAAGGTAATGTTCACTACTCCATAAAATTATTTCCTGAAATAAATACACGATTATGAAATTATTTTAATAAGGTGTTAACTTATAAACAAATTCTATCACAGTTGTTTGTAACTCTTTGAATTTCTTAATTTCCTATGTATTGAAGTTGTTAAAAAAAAAAAAGAGGCCTAGGTCTCTGTCTTCTCCAGCTCTGAGAGCTGCCAGGCACAGCCTAAGGCCGGCACCCAAGGGGAGGTGCAATCTCCTTACTGTACTTGTTTACAGTGCCACCTGGTGTTCCTAACGCATAAGCGTTCCTCACCCCTAAGAGGTGGAATTTGCTAAGTAAAAAAGATCCCTACAGCTGTTTTTCTGAACCATTCTCTCAAAATCTCTTTTCTTTCCTTTGAAGAGTATGAGGCATATAAGTAAGAATAATACAAAATAACAGTTGATTTTCTAAAATTTTACTAAGCTTTGTAACGTGGAAAAGGAGGTCTGGTCTTGTTCTAAGTGCCCTGCATGGATTAAGTAACTTAGTTATTATAACTCTGAAGACAGGTATTGTGATGACCATCCATATTTTACAGATAGCAACTGAGGCACAGAGAGTTTAAGGCATTTGCCTAAAGTTATACAGCTAGAAAATATTAAAGCAAAGGTTTGAACCTAGGCAGCTTGGCTTCAGTGCTCACACATTCTTATGCTGCTTCTCTGTGCATGCACGTGTTTCAAGAAAAAAAAAATATTAATTTTTATTTGGACTGACATTAAGAATTTAATCTCTCTGGTAAAGCTCAATGGACCAAGGATAAACGGGGCGGCAAAGGAGTGAAAAATATGCCGTAAATGATCCTGACATATGGGACGTTATGCTTTTCAGGTTGCTTGAATTCTCCTTCAGAATGTCACTTGGTGGCGGCCAGGCGCGGTGGCTCACGCCTGTAATCGCAGCACTTTGAGAGGCCGAGGCGGGAGGATCACGAGGTCAGGAGATTGAGACCATCCTGGCTAACACGGTGAAACCCCGTCTCTACTAAAAATACAAAAAATAAAATCAGCCGGGCATGGTGGCGGGTGCCTGTAGTCCCAGCTACTCAGGAGGCCAAGGCAGAAGAATGGTGTGAACCTGGGAAGTGGAGCTTGCAGTGAGCCGAGATCGCACCACTGCACTCCAACCTGGGGGACAGAGCAAGACTTTGTCTCAAAAAATAAAAGAATCTCACTTGGCATCCAGAAAGATGGCACACAAACAACTCAATTAATGTTTATAACAACCCTGCCCAAGAAAATATTATCATCTCCCTTAGTCCTTTTTTTTTCTTTAAGACACAGTCTCCCCCTGTTGCTCAGGCTGGAGTGCAGTGGCATGATCTTCTTGGCTCACTACAACCTCCGCCTCCTGGGTTCAAAAGATTCTTGGGCCTCAACCAACCAAGAAGCTGGAATTACAGGCGCCCCCCCACCACGCCCAGCTAATTTCAGTATTCTTAGTAGAGATGGGGTTTTGCCACGTTGGCCAGGCTGGTCTCGAACTCCTGACCTCAAGGAATCCACCCGCCTCAGCCTCCAAAGGCCTGGGTGAGAAGTGACAGCGTGCTGGCAGCCCTTGCTCACTCTGGGCACCTCCTCGGTGCCCACTCTGGCCACGGTTGAGGAGCCCTTCAGCCCGCTGCCCTGTGGGAGCCCCTTTCTGGGCTGGCCGAGGCCGGAGCTGGCTCCCTCAGCTTGCGGGGAGGTGTGGAGGGAGCAGCGCAGGCGGGAACCGGGGCTGCGTGCGCGCTTGTGGGTTCCGGTGGGCGTGGGCTCGGCGGCCCCGCACTCGGAGCGGCCGGCCGGCCCTGCCGGCCCGGGCAGTGATGGGCTTAGCACCCAGGACAGCAGCTGCAGAGGGTGCGCCAGGTCCCCCAGCGATGCCGGCCCGCCGGCGCTGCGCTCGAATTCTCGGGCCTCAGCTGCCTCCCCGCAGGGCAGGACTCGGAACCTGCAGCCCACCATGCCTGAGCCGCCCGCCCCTCCACCCCCGCCGTGGGCTCCTGCGTGGCCGAGCCTCCCGGACCAGACCAGCGCCTTCCCCTGCTCCACGGCACCCGGTCCCATCGACTGCCCAAGGGTTGAGAAGTGTGGGCTTACAGCGCAAGACCGGCAGGCAACTCCACCTGCGGCCCCGGTGGTGCGGGATCCACTAGGTGAAGCCAGCTGGGCTCCTGAGTCTAGTGGGGACTTGGAGAACCTTTATGTCTAGCTAAGGGATTGTAAATACACCAATCAGCACTCTGTATCTAGCTCAAGGTTTGTGAACACACCAATCAGCACCCTGTGTCTAGCTCAGGGTTTGTGGATGCACCAATGGGCACTCTGTATCTAGCTAATCTGGTGGGGACTTGGAGACTCTTTATGTCTAGCTAAGGGATTGTGAATACACCAATCAGCACTCTGTATCTAGCTTATCTAGTGGGGACTTGCAGAACTTTTGTGTCTAGCTCAGGGATTGTAAACGCACCAATCAGCACCCTGTCAAAACGGACCAATCAGCTCTCCATAAAACAGACCAATCGGCTCTCTGTAAAATGGGCCAATCAGCAGGATGTGGGTGGGGACAGATAAGAGAATAAAAGCAGGCTGCCATAGCCAACAGTGACAACTGGTTGTGTTCCCTTTCACAGTGGGGAAGTGTTTGTTCTTTGGGCCTTTTTGTCCGGGTCCACGCTGTGTTTATAAGCTGTAACACTCACCGCGAAGGTCCCCAGCTTCACTCTTGAGTCCACTGGAAAGAAGAAAGTCCAAACGCATCTGAACAGCAGACGGAACGAAGGAACAAACTCAGCCCAGAGACGCCGCCTTTAAGACCTGTAACACTCACCGCGAGGGTCCGCGGCTTCATTCTTTAAGTTAGTGAGACTAAGAACCTACCAATTCCAGACACATTGGGATTACAGGTATGAGCCTTCCCTTAGTCCTTTTAAGAGTTCAACAATCCACGGTGAAACCCCGTCTCTACTAAAAAAATACAAAAATTAGCCGGGCGTCGTGGCGGGCGCCTGTAGTCCCAGCTACTCGGGAGGCCGAGGCAGGAGAATGGCGTGAACCCGGGAGGCGGAGCTTCCAGTGAGCCGAGATCCCGCCACTGCACTCCAGCCTGGGCGACAGAGCGAGACTCGGTCTCAAAAAAAAAAAAAAAAAGTTCAATTAAGATTGCTTCTTTAAAAAGGGTAATAATAACTATTTATTGAGTGCTTTTGTTTTGTTTTGTTTTTAGGGAAGTAATTATCTAGTGAACAACAGTGTAGGTTTTCAGGATCGTACTGTGTTCAAATGCTGGCGGTCCTACTAAGAAAGTTACTTCGTATTTCTAAGTGTCAGATTCTTTCTCTATAGAATGGGAAAAATAAGGATGCTTACCCTAAATGGGTGTGAGGGTTAACTGATTTAATACATGCAAAGAGCTTGGAAGAGTTGCTGGCGCTTAATAAGTACTCCAAAAATTGTTACTTTCAAAACCACCTTTTAATGCAAAAGTATATATATACTTTGTTGGTTATTATCATGCATGCAGCAAAGAATCTGGGAGGAAACATAAGACACTAATAATGATCACCAAATAGATGTAGTTTGATTTTTGTTTTTCACTATTTTACTTGTATTTGCGGAATGGGCATGGGTTGCTTTTTTAATAAATAAGATTAAAAGAGTAACTTTTCAGGAAAAAAGGGTTTAAGGAAGTAAGGATGATCAGGAGAAGTTTCATAGGAGACATGATAGATGACTTCACATAGTTGAGCCTTAAGTGGGGGAAAAAAAAATTTGTACCGTACAGCTTCAGAAACAGGATTGATGGATAAAAGTTTCACAGTGTCTCTAACAATCAGAGATGATTAGAAAAGCCACAGTGAGCACCCCATCCTTGAAGAAATTCAAGCAGAAGCTGGAGGCCACCTCTCAGGGATGACCTATAGGTAATTCACGGATGAAGTGGCAGATTAGATCACAAGACCTGAAGTTTCTATTGAATTGGGGATTCTGACTCATTTCCTATTTAGACCTAATTTAGCTTTGACATAACACTAGAAGAGATGAGAAACAGGTGGTCATCAGCCTTCAGAGAGTTGAAGTCTGTTCTCTTGCTATTTTTCTGCAACGATCACTGTTTCCATAAATCGTGTGAGAAGACACTTGTGTTCCCTCATTCTATGGATCCAGTGTGGAATGAACACGTCAGAACTGCTAGCAGAGACTCCTGAGTGCCCTCTCCTCACGCCACCAAATGGCCAGCATCAACCCTGAAGTACAGTCCCAATGTTGGTGCTTGCTGAGAACAGACGAAAGAATAGGCAGTGTGCAGTGTCTTTGGAGTTCAGGAGTCTGTGGTGCTATTTTTGTCTTCTGTATCAGTCAGGAATGGCTAATAGAGGCCTGGCCTAATGGCTTAAACAAATTAGGCGTTTATGTGTTCACCTAAGAGTAGTGCACAGGAATACCATGCAGGACTGGTATGGCAGCTCTACAACGTCCTTGGAGAACCAGGCTCCTCCTTTCTTCACCACTATCCTACGTACAGAGCTTACAGCCTCAGGAGCTTCAGCCATCACTTCTGCGTTCCAGGCAGGAAAAAGGGAAGAGCAAAAGGTAAAAGTGGTGCTCCTCTGAGTTTTAAAGAACTCCCCTAGAAGTCCTGCTCAGTAATTAGTGCTTCTGTCTCATGGGCCACATCTTACTGCAAGGGGTGGGGGATGGAAAATGATGCAGTGTTTTTACTAGGTACTTTGTTATCTCATTAAAATCCAGCGTTCTGGAACTAGGGAAGTAGGTGGATATAGGGCAAACAATAGCAATCTGTTCCCTTCTTGCACAGTCCCTCTATAAGGATAGTGGGGGTTACTCCGTACTTTATAAAGATGAGAAAACTGAGAAGTGGTCGTGAGGACTTGTTTAGAGCCGCAGAATGTCAGTAATGATGTTGGTCCCAACACCCAGCTTTGAAAAAATGAGAGAACGCAAAGACAGAAACCCATGAACATCTGTGGACAAACACCAGCTGTGAGCCCAGGGCCACCTCTCCCTGCGGAATCAAACTGGCAGATGAGAGAGGCTGCAGAGGTCAGTGAGGACGAAGGTGGCAGGGCACTGGGGCAGATGTCGCAGTGATGGCGCTCCGTGCTCTGTGTCATTCCCTAGGTTGGCAAAAGGTAGACAGCTTTGGCCTTGGCTCAGCTGGGAGAACAGATGGGCAGGAATTCAGCACAACTCCCAAATTAGCCAAGCGGCAGACTGCCTCCTTTCCTTCTCTGGGTCAGCCAAGGCTAGTTTCCACCTGGTCACAGCCAGCTGCAGAGGCCCAAGACTAAAGCCCATGACAGCTCGGCTAGGAGCACCTAGGAATGTGCCATCCCACACCTGACTGTGAGGGGCCATCAGGAGAACAAGCAAGGGCAGGTGTTTCTCCCAGCAGTGAGGGGACATCTGCATTGAGCTGCCCAGCAGGAGAAAGATTAGATTTCTCTGTGCAAAGCAAACAGCTCCTTATGGCAGTCACATCTTTGTCCTGACTCCTTTTGAGCATAGGGCTATACTGAGAAAACCAGTTTGTTTGAAAAAGGCCTGGAGCTCTGTTCTTTCTCATCCCCTTTATCTACCAAAGGAATAATGGCAATGTGACCAGAGGTGTAAGGGGAGCCCAGGACCTACTCTGAAATACATGTAATGCAAGCGGAGGCAACTCCTCCCCACATCTGAGGGAGGGGAAGGTCCTCACAGAAGGGAAACAGAAAAAAAGCAAAAGTAGACAGGAACATGTGTTCAGCTTTAGACATGGGACATAAAATGCAGTTTTGCTGCAGTTCTGGTGAGAGCATGTGGTATAGGAGGAAGACGGCTGAACGTCGCGGGGTTTGCTTGGGAGGAAATGACCAGGCCCAGAGGGAAAGAAGCGTTCCCTCTTTTCGCCTTCCAATGCTTAAATCAGTTTTGGATTATCTGTGTATTTACTCCCCATTCACTGACTATAATTAAAAGTTGACTGAAATCTGTTTGGAATTCTATGTAGCCAGGCTTTCAGAAAAGCTTTTTAAAATAAGCGTGGAGTCGAAATTTGGTAATGAAGATCACTACCATGCTCCTTGGAGAGAAAAGATGGGAAAGGGACTGGAAGGAGAGGATGGCTAGACGGAGGGAGGGCTAGCTGTGGTGGCCCCACCCTCCTCAGAAGCCATGCCCTGAAAAGAGCCACTTCTGAGCATTCCACTGACATTCCTTTTCCACGAAGCTTTGGGCACATCAGGCACCTGCAGTTGGACAATGAGGCTCTTCAGACAACTATAAAGAACTTCCAACTCTTGTTCCCTCACCCCAGGCCTTCTGTAATTTTGAGACCCTAGATATGCTCACGTGGCCTTGGGAAGGCTGGTCAGATGGCCGACAGGGTCTGGTCTGGCCCCATCTGCCTTTCCCTTTCCCCCTTCAGCAGCCTAGCTCCTCGCCCTCACGAGGGCACAATCAGGGCTGAGAGCCTTCATGAGACCCCCTTGGTCCTCTGGGGTATGAGGAGTCAGCAGGGACACATTCCCCATCTCCGCTAGGACCATCTGCACTCAATCATAAGTCCTTTGGAAGCAAGCAGAGGGCTGTTTAGCTGCTGCTGGTTCTCGATGATTAGCTTGTTCTTGTTTTTTGAACATTGCACATGGTGCAGCCAGCTGTGAGAAGCATCCACGATTCAAAGCTTTTTCTCTCTCAAAAAGAAAAGTGCTAAGCTGGTTGTTTTAACTATGGGCAAAGAAAAAACATTTAAAAGTGTTAATTTCTGGGTAAGTTCCTTTCCATACCTTTTAATTCCACTCTTTCCAGGATTGGGACCACTCCTTTGTCTATATTTCACAGACACTATATAGGCACTTGCTTGCTGCAAATGAGCCTTGTTAACATCAAGATACTGTGTAATTCCAGCTCATGCATCCGTATTTCAGTAGCCTCTCCTCTCCCTTATTGTGTGTTGACAGAGACCAGATGTTAAGGCATCCTTTCAATAAAACCATTCCAGAGACTCCACTCTGCAATGCACTAAGGAGCCAGGGCTAACTGCAGAGGCTTACCTTCCTTCCAGGTGCTGAGCCAGGAACAAAGCAACACTACTTTGTTCACACTTGAAATCCTCAGTGTTCTCTGCAGACAAGAAGCAGTTGGCTGGGTTTGGCTCTACGCCAGTATGAAAATCACTAGGGGTACTTAATAAAATGGTTATTTCTGAGGCTGGATTTGAAATCCAGACTCACATGTGAGTGGAGAGCCAGAGAAGCTAGAGATTTGGGAGTCGTGTGAATAGTGATAATGGAAACCATGAGATGAACTACAATTCACAGGCAAAAATACGGCAGTAGAAAAAGATGTAGGTAATTGGCCAGGCGTGGCGGCTCAGGCCTGTAACCCCAGCACTTTGGGAGGCTGAGGCGGGCGGATCACTTGAGGTCAAGAGTTTGAGACCAGCCTGGCCAACATGGCGAAACCCCATCCCTACTAAAAATACAAAAAATTAGCTGTGCATGGTGGCATGTGCCTGTAGTCCCAGCTACTTGGGAGGCGGAGGCACAAGAATCGCTTGAACTCGGGAGGCACAGATTGCAGTAAGCCAAGATCATGCCGCTGTACTCCAGCCTGGGCAACAGAGTGAGACTCCATCTCAAAAAAAAGAAAAAAAGAAAAAAAAGAAAAAGATCCAGGTAATCACAGTCCCTTCGCCTCACATTTCTGAACGAGGTAAATAAACTCATTTCTTATTCTCTTAATATACAGGATCTATGATAAACAGCAGCACAATTATGCCAATAACCACAGGGCATGCCTATAGATACAAAAAGTTCTATGTAGCAGGGGTTCGGTTGGCTTTTAATCTTATCAACTAAATTTTCTGAAATTTAGAAAACCATCTAAATATGGAATAAATGGTTTTACTTACCATGCTGAAGAAAAAGAAGTAAAAATGTCTAAATGTTTAGCAGAAATATTACTTCAAAAGTGATTTTACTTTTTTTTTTGGATAAGTAATTTTAAGCGTGCCCAAGGATAAAAAAATTTGTACCCAATCATGGGTTATTACATTGAGGCTAATGGGAGCCACTGTCTGAAAAAGGAGTTATCAATATGGAAAAAAATGAGAAGCAATCCTGTGTTGTTGGACTAGAATTGGAGGCACTGGTGTGAATTCATGGTTTTCAATATATGGATATGAAAGTAAATTTAGATATTAATGTGAAGCAAATTTAGACAATGTGTGTACATATGTGTGTGCATACATGTACACAATTCCCAAGTTCTGACCACTGAGCCTGGGATGAGTGGCACCACAATAGTAAGCACTCCAATCTAACCTTTTAAAATAATTTCCTACTAAAAGTAAGCAGGGCTGGAGTAGAGAAACCTGGAATGTCTCATTGTCAAAAAATACAGCAGTGCCCAAGTAGATGGGGGACATGTCAAAAGTACACAGGGGCTAACCTGAAGGTGCTCCCAGTGGCCATACTTGAGACCAGTTACGCATCTAAAGAAATAATGGTGTAACAAACTGTAACCCATTGAATAAAAGAAGAAACTACAAGTCCATACTAGGATGAGTTGAATATCTCTTATCTGAAATGCTTGGGACCAGATGTGTTTCGAATTTTTTTGGATTTTGAAATATTCACATTATCCTTATTGGTGGGGCATTCCTAATCACAAACAATATCCTTAATTGCTTACAGGAAATATATACTAAAGTATTTAAAGGTGAGAGGCCCATTGGGTTGGCAACTTACTCTCAAATGGTTTAGGTTCTGCACTTGTAATTTTTCTGTTTCAGAATGTTTCAAAATAAAAATGTTTTTAAAAGTAATTTCCTTTTTATTTGCATCTGTTTATGACTCAAAAAATGACTAGTTTTTATGAAGACACTACTGTTGAAGATGGATATTTTAACATGGAGTTTCAACAAAATTACTTCTTGAGACAGAGCAGATATGTTTTTTAAATAATGTGATTTTAAGCATACATTTGAACAAAACTAAAACATTTACTATTATGAATATAAAAAAAATCAGTGAATCAATGTACTCTTTTAGGCCGAATTAAGGTAGACTATTTAAGGTTCCAAAAAAGTTTGGCTGGGGGAAAATAAGTTTTACAAAACCCATGCCATCCAAAATTAAGATGACATGTAGCAGCAAGAAGTATTCCAATGTCTCATAAACAGTTCTCACAGGCAATGATGTGTACTCCTTACTTTGAGAAAGTGTCAAACAAATAGAAAATTTTCTAAGTGTAATAAATTAGAGGTAAATCATAATGAAAGAATTTATGTCTCACAAAAATATTCACAAGTGGGAGTTTTCTTCTACCAACTTCTCAGAGTCCTTCTAGCCCCCTCTTCACTTCTGAAAGATGTGATTTACCAAAATCTGGTTTACATTTAACTTTTCAGGGACACATGACCTGTGAAAAGAAAGATGTCAGATAATACGGACATTGCCTCCTGCGCTTTCTTTGTATCAATCCTTCTGTAAGTAATCAGAATTGGGTCCAAGTGGCATAGAATCAAACATAATGTATCATGCCAAATACCACTTCCTGTCCAACAAAATTTCATTTTTCTCCAGTAATGAAGAGGTGGACATTCTTCCTGGACTGTAGCATCTGTGCCGCCCGCTCCACACCAACCACAGCAGCTAACCTCTGGGCATCATACTTGGAGTAGAGAACAGTGCAGGTCCACGTGGCCTCTTCTCCTCTGTTGGTGGCTCTCAGCATATTACAGATTTCACTGTAAAAGTGTGGATATGTTGGCAGTTCATAGAAAATCAGGTTCCTGATGCCTTTTATTGTATACCTGTTAGAATTGGAAAGAGAGAGCGATGTCAACTTGAGAAACAAGTTCTAGAAAAACTACCTAGGAGTTGTACAGAGGCATAGTTCATGCTTGTTGCTTCCTGCTAATGGAGAAAAACAGTGGCACAAATAACAACAAAAGTTATTCTAACTTGAGGTGGCAACATATTCAAATTCCTTTTATGACAACATTCGAATTCCTAATATTTGGCTTAAGATAATGATAAAATAAATATACATTTCTTGATCCTACTCTGGGTAGGCTGAGGTATCATGGGAAAGAATAGTAGACCAGGATTTAAAAATCTGTCATAGAAAACTTAAAAAGCAGGCACTTAAAATGGAACATTAGCCTTATTATAATCAGGCAAAAAAGAATGGAGACCAGGTCAGACCCAGTACATAAAATAAGTTGTACAAATTGTAAATACACTCCCATTAGTCTTTTCTTGCCACCCTGGAGACATGTTAACTCCATGGCAGATGTCCCAAGTTCATCCATTTACAAAACCCTGACCAAGGACCCACTAGGCATCATGAGAAAGCAATTAGTTTCAACAGCGTATGCATTTCCATCTCTTTCCCAGCTGCACAGTGCTGCCCTGTGGTGGGGGGGGTGGTGTAGACCCGAGGGATTGACTCACAGTATGGTTCCGTCAGGCCGAGGTCAACCGTTCCCCTGTGGGATTCCATAACAAATGATTTTATATGTTGACAAGCTTCTGATTTTTCCTGTTAAGTTCCTCTCATACACTGAAGGCAGACTCCCTTGGGGATTTTATTTCTTTCACAGAAGATAAGTTTTCCTTGTCTTTTTCCCTCACGGCTCATCCTGATCTCTCTGGAGACCCTCCTTTTCTAAACCATGACTGTGATCTATTATGTGGTTCACCTTTCAACATCCTTTCCATAAAGAAGGAATTCTAATGGCTAATGAACTTGAATAAACTGTTCTACCTCACTAGTTCTCAAAACAAAAACAACACTGAGTTCTACTTCTGCTTAGAATGTATAAAACTCAAGAGAATATTGCTCCTACACTAATAAGAAAAAGTCAGATAATGTATTATACAAAAATGTTCCTTTTCTTGAGCCCAGAGAGCTACCATCATGAGGCAATCAGGTAACCTGAATTAGGTGGTGAGCTGGTGTATGTTTAATTGGTCCTCAGTGGGAGAAAGGGAGGGTGCTAATTTGAAGGATTTGTCAGTTTCGAGCTACCAGTGTCACGCTGCTGACACAGAGATGTGCAGCCAGGTCTCATGAGCCAGTGTGAGCCACCAGCTTCAGCCCACCATGGACTGAGTTCCAAAGAGTAGCCCTTGTGAGGAAAAACGGGACACAGGAACTACTGCACCTTAGGCAGAGCACAGGAGAAAGATGGCCTCTGCCAAAAAAGCGGGTAGTAAGAAAATAGATACACTTTAACACATTCTTAAAGGGCAAGAATAGGCTTGCCTGACTTCAGAACCCCCAGGGATCCCTGGATGCTCCTTTAGTTCACATCCACTCATGAGCTCGTTCCAGAGGCCTGCACTGGGAGCCCTGGAGAAAGCAGGAGACCCGAGGGAGACCCCACTGGTGGTAGGGACATGAGAGCCCACCTACTTCCCAGGCCCATTATCGTGAAACCCATGGCAAAATCCTGAAGCAGATGGGAGAGGAAACCACCCTGTCCGCCACCCCTAATCGCAGGCAGGCAAAGGCAAACTACTTTGTGGGGGAGGGTGAGTAGAAGCAAAAGTTGTCTGCCCTTAAGGGAAGGGCAGTAAACCCCCACCCTTCCATTTCTCCCCCACACAAGACTTGCACCCAGTAAAAAGCATTCTGCCCCAGAGGAAGGGGTAAGAAACCTGTTCAGCCCAAGTTCCTGCACTGATACAAGCAGAGTTCGACTAGGGAAGAAGCTGTATACACTTCACCACAAAGATCCCTCACAGATAAAAGGTAGAGTCTGGCTGCCACGGAGGTGGTGGGGCAGGAACCCTGAGAAAGCCTCACCCCCAAAGCTTGGAATAAAAAGGGCCTGCCAAAAATTGAGCTGGACCAGGAGAACCCCTCCCCACGACTTCATGCCTTGCAAGGAGAAACAAGCAAGAGGCCTCCTGTGAGGAGGGGTCCAAGTGTGGAGTGAGACCCTCCTCTGGCACACGTGTCAAGGCCTCAGTGACAGCTGAGCGATCAGGACACTGAGAAAAACCCTCCAGCACCCGAGACCCTACATCAAGCCCACTGTTGCTGGAGGAATTTGAAGTCTGTGGTGTTGGGAAGGTATCTATAGTAACAATCAAATCTTGACTAGATTGATAGCACCCACACCAGTGGCCTATGGAAGGGGTGTGGCCGGACATAAGTATTATTTACCTTAGCCTCTACATTCCACTGAAAGTTACACAAGACACAAAAAAGCAAGAAAAAGACATCCAAACAATGAGGTGTCATTTTGACTATCACATCAGTAGCAATAATTCAGTCTATGAGAGCTTCGGAGAAATAGGTCAATGGAGCATAAGTTACTTTGTGAATTCAGGAGAAGATATGGAAAAGATGCGAAGGAGCAAATAAGTGGCAACGCATGCCACATTTTTAACTGTGTACAGCCTCTGTGCTAACAAGTTTTCCTTTCAAAATGTATCCCAAGAAAATACATATTTCATCAAAACATATGCATATGGATGTTTTGCATATTATTATATACAACAGCAGAAAACAACAACAACAAAAAAACCCTATATGCCCACTAAAAGGAAGCTAGCTTAATTAACCAATGTAATACTACGTAGCCATTAAAAACAATGTGATGTTTACCTCACACATTACTTATTAATTACATACGCACACTGACTAAGTGATTTTAGTGATTTGGCATCACCAAGAATGAGACAAAGTGACATCATGTGCCTCCTGATGAGATGAGGTAGAAAGTACGTAATATTCCCTAAGTAGAATTCTTATCAAAAGATATTTATTCTAAATCAGTCATCCCCAAACTGCTGCACATTGAAATCACCTGGCTGGTTTTTTTTTTTTTTTTTTTAATACTTAGGTTTGGTCCCCATCCCAGACACTGTGATTTAATTGGTACTGGGATGCGACCTGGGCATTTGGATTTTTAAAAGCTTCTATTCTAATGTACAGCAAAGTTTGGGAACCACTGATCTAAATAATAAGGGAACAATTAGATAAATCCAGACTGTGAGACAGGAAACCGGACTGGACTCTTCAAAAAGATGTCGAAGTCATGAAAAAGTAAAAAAGCAAGAGAGTTATTCTGGATGAGGGTTTCTCAGTGCTAACACTGCTGACATTTTGAGACAGATAATTCTTTGTGGTTGGGGGCTGTCCTGTGAACAAAGGTGTTTCGCAGCATCGCTGGTCTCAACCCACTAGAACCACCAGAATAATCCTCCAGTTGTGATAACCAAAAATGTCTCCAGATATTGCCAACTGTCCCTGAGGGAGCAAAATTGTTCCCCAATTGAGAACTAAACTAGATTAAAGAAACAAAAGCAGTAAGTTAACCAAATGCTATATATGATCCTTACTGAATGCTTTTTGGCTGGAGAGGAAAGAGCTATAATAGTCATTTTGGGGACAACTAGGAAAATCTAATATAGACTAGATATCAGATGATATTATTGTAGTAACATCAGGTAGCATGATAATGGTGCTATGGTTAGATAAAAGAATGTTTTTGTTTTTAGGAGCTACATGCTAAAATATTTAGGGGTAAAGTGTCAATGAAGACTCATGCTACTTTACTTTCAAATGGTTCAGGAAGAAAAAATAAGAGATGTGAGTGGGGACAGAGAGAAGATGGGTATTGCAAATGTGATAAAATGAGAACAGCTGGTGGAATTTGGGGTAAAAGCATTTATAAATAAACAGATGTTTATTGTTAGTCTCTTAACAATTTTCTTTCACAATGAAATCTTTTCAAATAAAAACCTGGGGGAAGAGAGGATGTGGTAGAGCTATTATATACAGTAACTTAAAAATACACACAAAAATCCACAATATACAAATATACAGGCCAAAATGTTAACATCTTTGAATTTTTTTCAATGAGCACATAAAACATCTAAGACAAAGGAAAAAAAATCCCTAAAAGAAAAAAAGATCCCAATTTTAGTAATGTTTTTAAAAAAACCTGTGTGTGTACATGCGTGCATGTACACGCATGCACACATTTTTCATATAAAAAAGATGGAAAAAAATTACCAAAAAGAGTATTTATATCAGGACAGTGAGATTTTTAACCTAAAATTTCCAATTTCTCTACAATAACTGTGTAATACCCTCACAATCAGGAAAAACAAAACAATAAAACTGTTAAGTGTTATATTAAACACATACACACACGAAAATCTGTCTCAGTCCCAATGCAACCACAATAGTGACTAAGTATCTCCTGGCAACAGAGAACATGGCCAGGGCCTCTTCCAAGGAGCAGTTAGTGCCAAGTCTCCATAGCTTGAGCACCCCTTACCCTGCCTTCCTCCTCCCTTATATATGCTTTGTCTTCAGTGACTCCTACAAACACAGCCTAATCACCCCGACGGGACCTTCCACATGTCTATTTCACCAGCCACTGTTAAAGACAAATGAGGCAACCACAATTAACTTGAAAGGCTGGCTCCTTCCTACAGTCCATAAAGACCAAGTCTACTACTTCTAGAACTGGGATTCTCATGTAGGGGAAGGGAGTAATCAGAAACTCCCAGCAGCCTTTCCAACTCCACAAATCCCACCTCCAGTTTCTGACTTGCCTCCTGGTTGAGATCCTCCCTGCTGTGGAAACCCACTGATAACGCACTGGAAAAGAGCTGTGACCCATTGTTGGGAGGGCAATCATGACCAAATGTTCATCCAATTCTAAGATTCTGCTAGTTTAATCTTCCCCAAATAAAACAAATCTTCAGGTTGAAAATTTTTTGCTAACTCAAAAATGAATTCTAATCTTCCTAACATTGCCAGCTGTCATAGAGAATATAAAAACAGAGTCAGATACTACAATATAAAATACATGTACATTTTCTGGCCGGGCATGGTGGCTCATGCCTATAACCCCAACACTTTGGGAGGCTGAGGTGGGCAGATCACATGAGGCCAGGAGTTCAAGACCAGCCTGGCCAACATAGCAAAACCTCGTCTACTAAAAATACAAAAATCAGCCAGGCGTAGTGATGCACTTTTGTAATCCCAGCTACTCAGGAGGCTGAGTCACGAGAATTGCTTGAACCCAAGAGGCAGAGGCTGCAGCGAGCTGAGATCGCACCACACCACTGCACTCCAGCCTGAGCAACAGAGTGAGACTGTCTAAAAAAAAAAAAAAAAAAAAAACAAAAAAAAACCCACAAACCAAAAAAAAAAAAAGTACCTTTTCCAAGGTCAAATTAAAAAAAAAAAAAACAAATCACAAAGACACTGCACACCAAAACACCCATCATCACCTTGGTGATCTCTCAAGCAAAAAATGCTATAGTTGGAAACCTTGAGATAATTAGCTGTTGCAGAACTCTAAAGCACATTATTTTCATTCATCTTCTACAAAAGAAACACCAATTAACCTGGCCCAGGGCATAAAGCAAATGGCATATGTTGAGATTTGTCCTTATCGTGACTTTGAGGGCAACATAGCTTGGTAAATAAACAGACAGTGTAATACAGGGGACTGTCCTGCTTACAAAGGGCTCCATGCCCTGTCCTTGAAAAGCTGCTGAGATACTAAAGAGCAGTCCTCATCCCAGCTTAATTCACAGTTGCTATAGACAATCACACTGGGAAGTTTTCCAATCCATCCACTTCACTTAAAGGGCTTGCTTTCATTTGTCAAGATGATAGAAAGCTAAGAGCTTTTAAGACCTGATGAGTGCAACTTCCCCAAATACTTTCCAACATGAATGGAAACGACAACTTACTGGAACAGAGCACATAATGAGGCCAACAAGCAGGCATTCATTAACACTCTTTGGCCAAGCAGCCTTCTCTGGGTAGCCAAGAATGGAGCCTGGGAAACACAAATTTAATCAATCCTCAACTCTCTTAAGAAGTCATGCCATGCCAGCTTTGCTATGCCTAGGCAAGCTGCTGGGACTCCTCCCTCCCCATCCTGGTAACAAGAACGTTATCTGGGGAGCCCCATCCTAATCGTTTTAGCATAAACTAAAAGGTAATGCAATGCCAAAGTGCATCATCTAATGTGCTCCAAAGCTTGGGAGATTTCTGGCGTATCTGTTTAGGATTCTCTGAGAAAATGCACCCATTGTGAGTTAATAAAACAGTAAAGTCAGAACTTAAATCCACTGGACATTATTGTGAAATCAGGATGAGGTAATAGAATGTAATTTACATATCTTTACAGGCAAGGGTTAAAAAAAGCCTTTTCCATACTATGCAACCATAAAAATTGAAAATAAAAATCTAAAAATAAAAAAGCTTTTTCTATTTATCAACAGAGAGAGACTTAGCAAAACAATAAAATACATGAGCTCTAGGGCCAAAAAGGCCGCCACTATCCCAAACAGTAATAGAAGGCTCAGTATTACTAATCCTCTAATTAGAGTTTTTTTTTTCTTTTTTTTTTGAGACGGAGTTTTGCTCTTGTTGCCCAAGCTGGAGTGCAATGGCACGATCTCAGCTAACTGCAACCTTTGCCTCCTGGGTTCAAGCGATTCTCCTACCTCAGCCTCCCGAGTAGCTGGGATTACAGGCACACGCCACCACGCTCAACTAATTTTTTGTATTTTTAGTAGAAACGGGGTTTCACCATGTTAGCCGGGATGGTCTTGAACTCCTGACCACAGGTGATCCGCCTGCCTCGGCCTCCCAAAGTGCTGGGATTACAGGTGTGAGCCACTGCACCTGGCCTAAATTTTTTAAAAAATAACATGAAGACCAATCAACTTATTTTGTCAAAGTCACCTGGTCAGAAATCTAAGCAAGCGCTGAAACGCTTCAACATTCAACTTGAAGCCCTTACCCTTTTACCTCCTGCAAATGTCAAGGAGCCCACGGTCCTAGTTCTCCTTGGTAGGGAGTATCCGTGCATACCTCAGGAACACCGAAACTGTCTGGAAACTGACACTGTACTCAGCCTCCATCTCCCCAGAAAACACAGCTCTCAATGCTTTTGTCTGTGCACTGAGGGAAAACAGAGGGAAAAAGTCTAGACAGGGACAACTGAAGTGAATACAGGGAACGTCCCTCTCCTTCCTTGTATTCATTTGAGTTGGCCTGTAATGTCCTTCTTGCAGTGTATAACCACAGCTACATGCCAGGTCTATAGACAGGGTATGCTTTGGTTTCTACATCCTTCTTCAGCAATGCCCATTTTGGGAGAAAACCAACTAACCAACCAAGAAGAGTCTGTCCAGACCAAAAACTCTCTGGCTACTTTGTAAGAGTGCGAGAGTGAGGGATGATCTCATAACACCAAGAAGACTGCCATGCATTCAGAGCAGGCCATGATTTGTCCTGCACTTCCCCTGCAGAGAGGAGGCTTGAAACCTGGCCCCACTTTACCTTTTGTAGAAATGGAAGCGCTCTGTGAAAAGTAGAAACTGTTTCTCTCCTTGAAGGAAGAAGTGTCTGGCCCTGGAGACACCGGACTTCTGCGTGTACTCGCAGATGTGGGTACAATTCAGTTCCTCCTTCTTGAAGTAATTTCGAAGACGCACGAAGTCAAAGTAGGAGGGGATATAGATGAACGTGTGAGACATGACTGCATCACGATACTGCGGCAAAATCTTGTTCACAAAAAAGTTAAACCTGATTTGGAATGGCAAAGGGCAAAGTTAATGTCTAGAGCTAAGCTTATGGTGTCTCTTAACTGTGTGACCCTGAGCAATTCACAATCTCGTGTTAAAAGATTACCTCCCCAGAGGCCAATATGATTTACCTCCTCTCAAAGAGATTATGTAAGGATAAAACTTGATAAGCACACTAAAAAAATAAGTGTCAACACTATTCATTGTAAAAAACAGATGTAATACCATTATATCCCAGAAAATTATTCTAGGAAGTACACAGCACACTATTCAGTCAGTCAGTCAGTCAGTCAACAAATAATCACTGAACATCTACCATATACTAAGCCCGACTAAGCTTCCTTGGGGTCCCCTAACTAAACACAATAAAGAAAAAGGGGGAAATTATCTATACAATTAGAAAAATAGTTCTTTCCCTGAGGGGCTTACAATTAACTTGCTGACATGAGACACTTTGTAGCATAAAGCTGTATAATTTTAAAATGCCACAGTCAAGAGTGAAAGAGTCCTGATTTACAGTAATAACCCCGCTACTAACTAGTTATGAGACCTAGGCCAAGTCACTATTTCTCTCTGTGCTTCAGTTTCCTCCTCTGACAAATGACATAATTAAGTTCAATTATCTCATCTGATTTGGTAAACAGTAATCAATAAAAGCAAAATGGAATCCAATTCTAGGTTTGTACATCCAAGTCAATTCTCTCTATGTGGTCCCCAGGGGCCTGCTGGGAGCAGTGGGTTACCTGGCATCAATCACTGAAGCTAGATTTTCAGCTTCCATCCTCTGGAAGACATGTGGGAGCTGCACCAGGACATGACTGATAGAGCCTGTCATTGGGACATTCCTCACAGCCACCTGCCAGTAGTCAACGACAGCATTAGGTGGACAGCCATCCCCTTCTTGACCAGATGCTATCCCCTCCTTCTACCTCAGGACCCAAACAGTAAACAGTGCTCATGAAGATACTGAGGAAACAAGACGAGAACCCACCTGGCCCTGCATGTTGATGCAGTACTTGTTGAACACTGAGTTGATCTGGGCATCCTGAAGGGCCCCAAATAGCAGTGTCTGGCGATAGTACTTGGACCAATTATTGAGGCTCCACATCCGCACTCGAGAAAAGTCTACCCCATGTGAGTCCAGGGGTAGTAGGTTCATGTGATTCATCAAATGCTTTGAGTGGAAATAATATTACCATTAGTATCGACTGAGCATTTACATGTTGGACATTGCTAAACATTTTCCGAGTCTATCAACTCATGTACTATCATCTCCTAAATTACAACAAGAAAACTGAGGCTCACAGGGGTGAGTGACTTGCCCATGGTCAGCCAAACATCCCCAATGAGGAGATAAGCTAAAACTGGCCACCTCCTGGAATTTTAACAAGTGATCAAAATGGTACCTACAGGAATGTTCCCTTAAAACGAACTTCTGAAATGCCACACTGGTCTCTCTATGGGTCCCTAAGTCCCAGACTTGGACAAGAAGGGAAATGCCATGGAAAACAGAGCTGCTGTCCCTCAATGACCTGGTTCTCAAAACATTAGGAATAGTCGCAGTGTCACCCTGCTTGTCTTTTCCTCGAATCTAAGAATATAACTTGACTATGCCAAAATGCCTTTTCCATTTTATTTTTACCTTGTAATAGATATTGAAGGGTAATGAGTACAATAAATTTATTTCCTACTTTAGAAGTAAGTTCTACCCTTCATTTGTCCCAAACTTCCTGCAAGCTTCAAGACACGGGGTTGTAGAAGGGGTGAGTTCCCATATGCCTTAGAAAAATAAACCTATAGTTCCTAAATAAGGATTGTTCCAAAGCAGTTTTTCAGTCCTAAAACTGATAACACTGCAGAGTGTGTGGAGAAGGAGAAAAAAATTACAGTACAAATTACATCGGGTAATAAAGACATCCTATATTTCTCTACAAAACAAGATCCCACCTTAAAAAATCTTGAGCACGGTATTCCCATCTTCACTAAAGACCAAACAAAACAGCATAAGCAAAAACCACATGTGGGATTATGTTAGGTAAAGATGTTCCTGGTGAGGACCCATCCATCCATCAACCTATCCCATCCACCCATCCACCCATCCACCCATCCACCCATCCTAAAGTTAGTAGAAATAAATTTTAAGGGAAAGAAATCTTTTCTGGAGATTCGAAAATGACTGACAGGAATTTTAATCTCTAGATAGTTTAATTATGGACAACCTCTGGGTAGAAAAGGGAACAAAAGACTTTTTCAAATTAGAAAATGTGGAGTATGTGTCCTTGCTTCCAGAGTTCTAATCTGGACTTACATAATTCTTTAGGACTTAAACCACTGGGTGTCTTATCCCTCTAAACATGAATACTATCCCACTGAATGTGAATGGCCAGCATTACCAGGACATGCTCCCAGTTCTGCATCAGGTAAATGTCAGCTTGATCAATGATGAGAAGCTCGATAGAAGACAGAAAGTCAAAATCTCTCTTCTTCTCTCCTTCTCCACCAATGATGGTCCTCAAGCCCAGGGGGGAAGCAATGAGGATATCCGAGGAGTAAAACGGGGCATAGAGTCGGATGCTTCTCTGAAGTATTGCCACTCCTACACAAAACAGCCAAGTACACACCAATTCATTAGTCACTACCAAGCCATTACCTTCCACCCTCTCAAAGCAGTCCGCCACTTCTATTGCTTCCACATCTCTTATGTTCCTCTTAGCATGTAACTGTGCTCAACTGCTTTAATTATTAAAACATAAGAACAAAAGAAATCTTTCCCTTGCATCTATAGTCCCTTTTAGCTTCTACCTTCTCTTCCTTTCCGTCACTATCAAACTGCTCCAGAGAATTCTCTCTACTTTCAAATCTCTCCTTTACTTCTCGCTCCACTGCAATCTGGCCTCTGATTCTCAGGACTCCAGAGAAATGACTCTTGCTAAGGTCCCCACAGTCCTCAGTCACCAACAGAATGAACACTTTTGAGAGCTTCTTATGAGGAATGTACAAATGGCACAGGATGTACAAACAGCTGCCTTGCAATGCTCTTTTCCTTGCTAATAGTTTCCATGACTTCAATGCTCATTTTTGCTTCTATCACTGACCTGGCCCTTGTCCGTCCTTCCAGATCCAAATAACTCTTCTTTACAAACTGGTGGATTCACTTGTCAGCTCTGCTCTCATGCTGCGTAAAGCTTTGGGTAAACTGACTCACTGATCATGGCTTTAATGTCACCTTCACACAAATGTGTATTTCCAGCCCATATTTTTTTCCTGAGCTCCAGAACAATATACCAACTGCTTCCTGGACAGCTATATATGTTCCAGACAAAACACGAGCTTTCGTCTCCTTATGCCTTACATTCCACCATACCGAAGCCTGTGTGAATCATAGGTCATTCCAAGCTTAGTCACTCTGATGCCTCTGCAACAGGCAGTTTCCTGTCTGAAATGTTTTCCTCCACTCAGCCACCTCCCTTTGAAACGGGCTGAATCCTACACAGGTTTCCACCTAGTACAGATGACACCTCCACCACGACATCTTCCCTAACCACCCTGCCCCCATTTTGGGTAAGGGGGTTTGCTTTAAATGCTCCGAGAACAACCGTTGCACACGGATCTTGCACTGCCTGCTCTCTGAGTTAGGCTGGATTGCCTTAGCAATGGGAACTATAACTTTTATTTCTATATTTGTATATTCCCAGCTTCTTAACAGTGCCTGGCACACTGTAGATATCTCAATAAGTATTTGTAAATGAGCATATGTGACTAATGAACATTTTCCCAAGAACTTTACTCTATAAAGATATAACCAACCAAAGTCAATGGGAGCTGAATGAGAGACAAGCAAAAATGTGAAAATTTGGGTGGAAATCATGTGTGGAGATTATTCAGGGTAGGCATCTATGTAGCAGACAGGAGAAAGTCCACCTTTGTGTAGAAACAGTCATTTTATTCAGCCTCCCCAGAATGACCCCATCAGCCCCATCACTTCCAACATCCTAGAGCACCCCTTGTAGCATCTATCTGCTACCAGCTATGGGTGTGCTTACACACTTCTGTTATAAACTTGCTATAAATGTCTGTTATAAATGTACATGTGCCTTTCATATAATGGCCTCAGAGATCCTCCCCACTCCACTGGCCTAATGTCCACCCCATTAGCCAAGGCAAGACTCTCCCATGGCAAACAACATGTCTCAAAGGCACACTGGTTCTGTTAAAGGCACAGTGAGTGATCCACTGGGAAAATATCTAATTCCAGCTTCTGGTCTCCAGCTATGTAGACCTTCAGACTTTAGGTCTCAAAGTTGATAAGGAAGAATTACCAATCCTGAAGTGGTCATCAATATTGCCCACAAATACAGCTTCATAATCTTCAGGCCTCTTCAAGTTGGGTGGTCTCTCCTCGGGATCTGATCCATATTCTCCCTGAAACCTCTTTTTATTGCTCACAATGATTTTCTTCTTGCTGTCACCCTCGAGGAGGCTGATGAAGAGCTGCACCACCCGCAAAGCAGCTTCCCGGAATGGTACCACTATCAGTACCTGTGCAGAGAGCAACAGCAGCCTTAGTGGGGGCAAGAGGAAGGAACCGGATCTTGAGGTGAAACTGCTGAGGAAGTGGAGCTAAAAAGCTCCATGCAGAACAGTGGCTCCCAGCCAAGAAACATACCCACGTTACCCCCTTTGCGCAGGGCCTGGCTCAACACCAGAAACTGGGCGCCGTTCATAGCCCCAGCACCATGACCTGCGGACTTTGGACCCATCAGTCCATGTGAGACATTTCTCAAGCAGAATTTGGAAATACCCTTTACAATAAGCCAATGCCTCTAACAGATACGTCTACCAGTAAAAACTCATGGACATAAACACATGAGCTCTTTGAGGGAAAGATTTCTGTGTCTCCCACAGAATTAGTGCAATATTTTTATCCTAAAGACACAGTGAATAAATACATGCCGAATAAATAAATGGAACAAGTAGAGAAGAAATAAAGCGGGTAAGAAAAAGGATTAACACAGCATTACATTTTTAGTGCATTCTCTAGTACAGTCTTTCAGAAATGACAATAAAGCATTTCTAAAAAAAAAAAAAAATGACCACAATTAAGGGGAAAAACAGGACTCAGCTTTCTAAGCATATTCAAAAATATTTGAAGTTACTGTTGAGAATAAAAACCCAAGATGCTTAATAAATGGTTAATTTCTAATTTCCTATTGTAAACAATGGACATAACCCCAGTTAAATCACGTAATTCACCAAATTATAATATGTTTCATAGATAATCTGCCTCTTATTCTCCTATGTAATTCTAAATGGAAACAAATAACCTTATAACCCTGATGTTCAAGCCCCAAGGAGTACAGTTACAGAGATGATGGACCAATATTTAAGAGGACTGGGTTATTGTTCCAGTAGTGACACTAAGTAAGCGTCAGGGCTTTGGTTTCCCCTGCTGTTACACAAGGGAGTTTGACTAAGAAATCTCTAAAGGCCACATTAGTATCAAATTTCTAGAATCCTATTAAACTCAATGAGAAAATTCTAAAAAGATGAGGCTTCTTCAATACGGAGAGATGCAGTTCAGGGCAGGGGGACAAGTCCTGGTTCTATAACATCATGAATAATGTAGACAGAATTGAAAGCCATTTCCTGTTAAGGCCTCAAATCCACTAGAGCTTAGACTTATGAATACAAACTCATCACTTTAAGCAGCAATAACTTTACAGTGGCAAATGTAAATTTTTGCTTTCAAAGGCTGACGTATGTATGTGGCTTAGTGAAGAGAATTTATGGTTCTTGTCTCATCTCTGCTACTCTTTCCCTGGTTCTCTTTAGCAAGGCCCTCTACGAATTTCTACGAATTTGGGGCTGTCCACAGCTGTAATATGGAGGGATTGGAAAAAAGGCTTATTAAGGTCCCATCCAGCTTTGACAACCACAAAGAAGAGATTTATAATGGAGTTTTATTTATATACTTTGGGTTTATCTTTAAGGAAAGTGTCATGAAGTGCCTCCTTCTCACAAGTTTCCAGCTACATCCACTGCCAGAAACAGCCCACTAAGCTGCTGCCGTGCTGCTCTGACACTACCTGGCCTACTTAATATGCTCACATTTGGGCTCATTCATTATGCCAGTCAATTATTAAAACACCCAAGTTCCTGCTAAGTGTCAGGCACCTCTGTGGCAGTGCCTTGCAGCTTCCTTCTCGAGAGCAAAGCTTTCCTGCTGGACTCACCTTGGGCCTTGTTAACCCTTGGTCTCTGAAGTCATCATCATCACCCACTCCAAACTTCTGGCTTCGGCGTCTGCTATTGTTGCCAAGCACCTGGGCATTGGCTTTGAGGATGTGATTTATCACATGCAGGCAATACACATGGCGGATCTCTTCCCCGTTCTTCAGAGCAGTCCTTTCTGGGTAGAACAGGTCCCGGTAAGAATTCATAATTACGAAGAGTTCTTTCTGGAGGGGGGTGAATGGGCTGCTTGATTTTTGGGGACCAGATAGGAACTGGCTGTTGGTCTTAGTCCACGTGGATTCCAGAGGCTTCTGGAGATGAAGTGACTTTAAGTCAATATCCTTTGGGGGTTTAAATGTTTCCAACTTCTGAAACTTAGAGGAAAAGACAAGCTGGCCCAGAATAGGCCACTAGGGGAGAAACAGATCAAGAGCCAAATTAGAAATGAATAACAGTAAATTACATTCACGTAGTACTATATTTAGCGAATTTTTTCATGATTTATAGATCATCTCATTTAATCCTCACAACAGCCCTGCAAGGTAGTTACCACGATACTCATGTTATAGTTTAGGAAGCGCTGGGGTTCATACAGAGGTATGATACAAAGTTTACACAGAAGAAAATGGAGCTGAGGGCTAGACCCCAAGGTTTCTGACTTCAAATCTGAGCTCTTCACCCTATCAGTTGTCCCACACTGTTCTGTGGAATATATTCTAGGAAGAGTCAACATTCATTCTAGAAACAAAGGGATTCCATGGTCAAATACTCTTGATAAACATCACAAAACTTAATTCCTCCAAGGGAGAGTCACAATGTACATTAGATACTAAACGTGTTGACAAGTTCTATGACAAGAAATCTGTCCATTTTGTTTAAATCCTAAGGAATACTATTTTCTATTTTGTGGGATACAAGTTTAAGAATTTTTGCATTATAGCTACATTGCTGATCTAAAAATAGGACAACCTCAGCAATAAAAAGAAATAAATTACTGATACCTAAAATAACTTGGATGAATCTCCAAGGAATTATGCTGAGTGAAAAAAAAAAAATCTCAAAAGGTTACATGCTGTATGAGTCATTTAACATTTTTAAAATGACAAAATTATAGAAATGGAGACCAGATTAGAGGTTACCAGGGGTTAGAAATGGGGGTGGGGCGGGGTGCAGAGGGAGGTAGATATGGTTATAAATGGGCAACAAGGATCCGTATTTTGCTGGAAATGTTCTGCATCTTGACGGCAGGAGTAGATACAGGAACCTATGCATGATAGAATTGTATATAACTAAATATAGGCACAGGCATACACAGTTGAACAGGAGTAAAACCAGATTTGAGTAAGACTGGTAGATTATATCAATGTCAGTTTCCTGGCTGTGACATTACACTACGGTTCTACAAGAGTTCACCATTGAGGAAAACTGGGCAAAGGGTACAAGATGTCTTTGTATGATTTCTTACAACTGCATGTTTATCTATAATTATTCCCTCAATAAAAATTTCAATTAAAAAAAGGATGACCAACTCTCATGAATGGCATCAGTGGTAAGAACAAAGAAGCAAAAACTGCCCAATATCTGGATAATTTGTGGACCTACCTCAGATATTTCAAACAAATGAACAACAGTAGTACCTACTGTTTTAATGAACACTGTTTTACTGAACACTATGTATTAGTAAACTATTCTATTTTGAGATAGGTATTATTATCTCCCTCTAGCAGACTAGAATAGTGAATAGCAAAAAAGCAGATGAACTTGCCTTGGGTCAAAATGTGACAGCTCCTTGAAGATGCTGGTCTCCAAATCCACTCTTACCATCATTATATTATCTGGTACCCACACTCCAGCTTCCTGGTGCTTTTTCTAGCTACACCTGTGTCCCACTAGGCTCTTCTCGCCTTCCTATGCCCTGCTTCCCTAGCAAGTCATCTACCACAGGTGTATATCATACATTCTGGGAGGCCACTAAAACCCAAGACCACTGTTTTATTTAGAGCTTTCTCTATTTGTGACTGGGATGACCAAGCAACACTTACTTTAAGCTCGTGGGTAGTTTTGGGATTTGTGGCAACAGCCTGAATTTCTTTTTCTTTCAGTTCTTTGTTCACATGTTGAAGAAATGGATCTAATTCAGAAATAAAAAATGTCAGCACACTATGCAACTATAGAGGGGTTTTCTGGTCTTCCCCTGTGAAAGACATGTTGATCTTCATTGTGTTAACTCATCCTTTTCTCCACTGACTTTCCCCATCCTCTGGCCAAGTCCAGAGCTTAAAAACTTCGGAAAGGTTCATCTTCCTAAAACATTTCTCTAATTATATTACTTCCCAGCTTGAAAACTGTTGAAGAAACTTCCCAGCCTGGAATTCAGAGCACTTTAGGATATACCTCCAACCTGCAACTCCATTGTCATTTCTGGACTATATGGCCCTCAAATTCTTCTGCCTCTGTGCTTTTCCTTCCTTCAACTAAAAATTCCAGCCTCTCCTTCACTTCATTTATGCATATCCAAATGTTATCAATTTAATGTTACCCACTGAATCACAATAAATACTTCCCAGGCCTACTGTGTTAGGCACAACGTTGTTCCCTAGATTCATCACTTTCTCAAGTTTCCTACCCTGCCCAACCCACCCATTCCAACACATATACATATATACATGTCTTATCTAGCAGACTGCAAGGTCTCTAAGAACAGGTTCCATGTCTGATTGATCTTGCACTGGGACACATAGAAATGACAAATACTCCACTGAATTGAACAAATGATCCACATGATAGCATCTGCGCTCCAAGTAATCTTTAGTATTCTGAGCTAGCCACCCAACCTTCTCTCCTAGTCCCACTCATAAGAAACAGAACAAAGTTAAATGACCCATTCAAGCATCCAAACAGTAAAATTTCAAATGAAATGCATCTTGTATTAAATATCTAAGATTGAACAACAGGACATAAGAATTCTAGATGCTAATACATCTATACGGGCAAAACAACCACAGAAATTATGGGACAGTCAAGCTTCCTAATGTTTCCTCCAAAGTTTCTAAGTTTTAATGGTTCAGAATGGAGTTTGTACTAAAATCTACAAATTCTACCTGTCACTTCTTCTCCTGCAAAATAACCAACAGAACTAAATGAGTCAAATGAGGATTAAAATTTCTGTTTCATTAAAGGTAAAGCTGGGTTGAAGAATGGCAATATCGATGACGGCAATCAGGATACAGAACAAGACCAACCTGACTTGCCCACCCAGACACTGGCTGACAAACTGGACTTCAGACAGCAGGAACCCACCAAAGCCTGCCCTAGGCACGTCTTGACCACGTGACTGCCATTTGGTCACAGGAGTGGTCAAGAGTCTGTGGGAGGCAGGAGACACAGGGTAGGGCTTTTTGGCTTTTGAGGGTCTCCCTGGTAATAAAGCCCACTCAGATTAGCCACCCCTGGGTCTTGCAAATCTGAAAAATTACTGCTCTAAAAAGGAACAGCAAGTGAGGGGTAGAGGAAGTATTTTGTCCTCTTTTTCTTTCTCTTTCCCTCCTTGGGGAGAAAATCAGAAATCTTCCCCTGATCCCAATAATGAAAATGTGAGGCCTGGGAAGCTGGCCTTCCCTACCATTATTCTTAAGTTGTTTGTTCTCCTAAATAAATGTCCCCTCCAACCCCTAAACACTGAGTAACCCTTGAAAAACACAAAATACCTTTTAGAATTATTTTTCCCAGTTCTAGATCTAGCCACTAAACTGTTTATTGCTGTTTGTTCCAATGATTCAATGTGTATTAGTACATAAATTCCATACTAAGCACCTGGTGAATTCAAATAACACACACTGCGCTATGACCTTGAGATGCTTTCAAAGAAGAGTTGTCTCCACTTTCCTCTTCCAGAAAATTGGTTTCCAGGCTGAACAGTGACTCGTGTTTTGCGTCTGTGAACTCTTCAGGGGATGCTTGTGATGTGCCCGGTGGCCCTTCCCCATCTTCTTTTCCCTCAGGGTCAGCAGATAAAGCTACATCTGCAGTTTTGAGAAACATTTTATAAAATTATTTACTCACAAATTATACTTCTGTTGACAAAATTTATTTCCTTAGGCTATACCAACAATAATGTTCATTGATACTGTTTATATTTAGGTAAATTCAGGTAGAAAACATAGATTTCAAAATTAAGCCTAATCATCAACACATGATGCGTGATGGTGGGTTTTATGTCTTAATTTGGCTGGGACACAGTGCCCAGATATCTGGCCAAACATTATTTTGGACGTTTCTGCGAGGATGTTTTTGGATGAGCATTTTATTTATTTATTTATTTATTTATTTATTTATTTATTGAGACAGGGTCTGGCTCTGTCACCCAGGCTGGAGTGCAGTGGCATTATCTTGGCTCACTGCAACCTCCACTTCCTGGGCTCAAGTGATCCTCCCACCTCAGCCTCCTGAGTAGCTGGAACGACAGGCACGCACCACCATGCCTGGCTAATTTTTGTATTTTTCTGTAGAGATGGGGTTTCGCCATGTTGGCCAGGCTGGTCTCGAACTCCTAAGCTCAATCGATCTGCCTGCCTCAGCCTCCCAAAGTGCTGGGATTACAGGCGTGAGCCAGTTCTCTTTCTCATATACGCACATATCCTATTGGTTGTTTCTCTGGAGAATTCGAATTAATATACCCAGTTCTAGCTCTAGGAACTTATTCTAAAATAGTAACTAGACATAGTACACTAAGATGTACGTGACAGGATGTTCAAAGCAGCACTGATTGTAAGAAATAACTGGGGGAAAAAAGGTCTATCAATGGGGTATAATCATATTTTTACACTGGAATACTATGTAATTAAGAAGCTAATGTGAATCCACAGTCACAGATATAGGAAGTTACAGAAATGTATAAGGCCATTATACAGATACACATAAATATATATACATACTCACATATATAATCATAAAAATGTAGTCTGAAAGGTTATATACAATGCTAAAGGTATTTATCTCTGGGTAGCAGGGACAGAGGGTAACTATATTACCCTCTTAAATGTTTACAGTAAATATATATTATTTTTATAATGATAAAAAATATTTTCATTTTTAAAAATCCAAAAAAGCAAAGAAAAATAGAAACAAACAAACTCCTAAGTGTAAGTCAATGAATTTTTATCTCAGTAAAACTGATCAGTAAAATACCTGGAATGATATATAATACCAGAACATATAAAAAAAAATAAGGCTGTAAGAAAAATAGGCATTAAAATAATGAGATGTAAAAAGTCACCCAGATATATTCAGACAATGGAATGCTATTCCAGCAACTAAAAGTAGTAAGCGACTAATACATGCACAACACAGATAAATTAGAAAAACATGAGAAGCAAAAACAGCTAGACACAAAAGGAGTCATATGTACGATTCAATATATATTAATTTCTAGAACAGGCAAAACTAATCTATAGTGACAGAAGGCAGGTCAGTGGCTGCCTGATGCCAAGGGTGGGGAACTGATTGCAAAAGGACAAGAAAAATTTTTGGAGGTAATGGAAATGTTCTGTATCTTGATTTGGATGTATACCTTTGTCAAAACCCATAAGAATGTATATTTAAATTGGATATATTTTACTGTATGTAAATGATACCTCAATGAAGGTGATTTTGAAGTTAAAGAAAAAAGTCACCTTGAAGTCTGAGTGAGACAGAGTCCCTGAAGCCTTCCCTAATTTACACTGGCAGTGTTCAACCACTCTGCCTCTCTTCAACACCTTACATCTAGCTGTTCCATGCGATCACAAATCTACTGTTTAAAAATTTTTATATATTTTTATGTCTATCTTCCATCAAACTTGGTCTCCCTAAGAGAAGAACAGTAACCTCTTCAATAAATTCAGACAGTCACAAAGAGAGAACTGTGTTCTCCTACCTCTATATTAGGAGGTCTTTCACTAGTTCTGGTGAAGTCCCTGAAATTACAAGCAAAAATGTTATTTCTGCATAGTTGTGCTAAGAAGGTTCTGTTTCCATCAGATTCTCAAAGATATAATCAAACCCAACAAGGTTAAATCCCTATTTTGGATTCATGTCCTTTCAGCCAACTCACACAGTATACAAGGTACCATGCCCATGAGATGAACTGTCTATAGTTCTGGCAAAGATGATGAGCCTATACTAAAGACACTTACTCTCTGGACTTTCAGTAGACTCTGCAGCCATCTCTTCTTCCACACTGACATCACTACCACCATCTTCATCGTTCATTTCTGCACCATCTACAATACTGTCTTCTTCCTCTTCCTCCTCCTCATCTTCCTCTTCTTCCTCAGAAACATTCTTTAATGTAGCAAGTAGTTTGTGGTAGCCAGAAACTTGTTCTGGTTCACTCTCTGATTCACTTTCAGAATCTGAAGAATCTGAACTCTCTGACTAAAAGGAAAAGGAGAATTTTAAGAACAAAAACTGCATTGTTCTCATTGTTACCCTAAAACTATCATCAAGCCAACATCTATTCAACGAAGCCCAAATTCAAATTTACATAAAATTGCTAATCTAGCTATGATCTAGAAGCTCTTCATATTCTCCAAACTGCTACTGCCCCACTTTTAAAACATAAAACTTCAGGTTATGAGATCTAATTTATGTCCCAGGCATTAGGCCATAGGTTTAATAGAACAACAGGATAATTACAAAACAACAAAAGAAAATAGGATTTTTTTCTTTTAGTTTGTTGTAATATGATAGGCCCTTTGTTCATTTTGCACTGTATTTGTGACTCCTTTATGCTAACCAAAAAAGATATTCCCTCTTAGGATTCACTAAGAGCCCTCTGATAAGCCTCTGTAACGGCCTAATAGGCTAGTCTCCCTGGACAATTTCAAACTGTGGCTTCTGTATTAGATATCACAATGACATTTTTATAGACATCTGCATTTAAAATTAAGTAATACTGCCAAAATAATAGCTTGCATCTGAAATCAAAAGGAATAGAAATGTAATCAAGCTTTATTACTAGATATAATCTTAGTGGCAACAACCCAAAACCAACTATTAAAAAGAAGGTATAAAGCATTACCAGTTGACAAATCTGTGGTTTTGCTTCCTTTCTGGAAACCCTAAAAAGAAACAGGCAATGTTACATTCTAATTACTAGTATGTAGAAATTGGGAAAAGGTCAAATGAGATGTTAAATGAAAAAGGCAGAATATAACATTATAAATACATTTTGGATATAGTCATGCAAAAATTACACGTGCACTTGGGCAAGGCTGGCAAGAATATGATTAATAACTGACAAATGAAAAGTTTAAGGAGGTCACATGACAAACACTAGAGTCACACATGGCTCTCATCCAAAAGAAGGATACAACTTGGCTAAATAAAAGATCTCGGGGTTCATGTTTTTCTAGCAAATTTCTTAATTAGAATGTCCCTCTAAGCTGGGAGCAGTGGCTCACATCTGGAATCCCGGCACTTTAGGAGGCCAAGGTGGGAGAATCACTTGAGCCCAGGAGTTTGAGACCAACCTGGGTAACATACGGAGACCCTGTCTCTACAAAAAATAAGAAAAATTAGCCCGGTGTTGTGTTGTGCACCTGTAGTCTCGGCTACTGGCAAAGCTGAGGCAGGAGGACTGCTTGAGCCCAGGAGGTGGTGGCTGCAGTGAGCCAGGATTGCAGCACTGGATTCCAGCCGGGGCAACGAAGTGAGACCCTGTCTCAAAATAAAAAAAAAGAAAAAGAAAAAAAGAATGTCCCTAACTGATGATAAAGCAGCCCAAAGTAGCGGGATGAGCATTGAGATCATAACTGCACCTAGACATTTCTAGAGAAACCACAACTGCTAATACACTTAGTTCCTTATCGTAATTGCATAGATCAATGATGTCCCAACAAATTCTTTAAAAATACACAAAACATATAATGTGACTATAACTAACAATTTATTGTATATTTTCAAATGGCTAGAAGAGCGGATTTTCAATGTTCCCAACGCAAAGAATTGATGTTTGAGATGATGAATATGCTAATTACCCGGATTTGATCATTACACATTAGGTACATGTATTGGTATCAAAATATCGCACTGTATCCCACAAATATGTACAATCATTTTAGATAAGTTAAAAATAATTATAAAAACAGGCCAAGGCGCTGGTTCACGCCTGTAATTCCAGCACTTTGGGAGGCCAAGGCGGGCAGATCACCTGAGGTCAGTAGTTCGAGACCACCCTGGCTAACATGGTGAAACCCCGTCTCTACTAAAAATACAAAAAATTGATCGGGTGTGGTGGCAGGCGCCTGTAATCCCAGCTACACGGGAAGCTGAGGCAGGAGAATCGCTTAAGCCCAGGAGACGGAGGTTGCAGTGAGCGAGATCGCGCCACTGCACTCCAGCCTGGGCGACAAACCGAGACTCTGTCTTAAAAAAAAAAAAATTATATATATATTTCTACAAAAAATTCCTAGATCTCTGACCACACAAAAATCCGCCCCCACAGCCGGGCGCGGAGGCTCACGCTTGTAATCCCAGCACTTTGGGAGGCCGAGGTGGGTGGATCATCTGAGGTCAGGAGTTCAAGACCAGCCTGGCCAACATGGTGAAACCCCATCTCTACTAAAAATACAAAAAATTAGCCGGGCGTGGTGGCGGGCGCCTGTAATCTGAGCTACACGGGAGGCTGAGGCAGGAGAATCGCTTGAACCCGGGGGGAGGCAGAGGGTGCAGTGAGCCAAGATCGCGCCATTGCACTCCAGCCTGGGCGACAGAGCGAAACACCGTCTAAAAAAAAAAAAAAAAAAAAATCCCTCCCCCCACACAACTGGTGTATCTCTTAGCATGAAATTACGGGCTCAACGAAAAGGCCCGCGAAGCACTCAATCTCCCGGCGGGAGGGCGCCAGAATCTCCCCAGCCGAGCACAGCAGGAGCCAGGGAAGCGTGAGAAAAGGCCGGAGCAGCACTATACGGGAGGCCAGAGGACCAAACCCGAGGATACATCTCTGGCAACTGGGGAACCCTGCCACGCCCCTTCAGACCTGTCATAGAAGGGATGCTCCTCGCCGAAATCTCGAAGATGTTTCTTCTGCTTTTTAGTTAGGGTATTGAGTAGCTGGCTCTGGCTCCGGCTCCCGCGTTTGCCCATAGCGAAAACGTCAAGTTTGCCCACTTGCAAGAGTCGCGTTTTTCACCAGGAAGTTGTCCAGTCAACACAAACACGTGGGCTCGCTGACGGCGCTTTACGGCGAAAGCAAGGTGCCATAAAGCAGATCCGCTTTACGTCGCGCTCGTACGACAGGCTTAGAACATCCGGTTCCCGATTCTGCCCCCTACCGCAGCTCTTTGAAAGCACGGGCGTTGGTTCCCAGGTGTTCTCAGAGCCCTGGAACGTGGGCAGCTGGGCTTCCCGGGTTGCGTGAGTCGGGCCATGAGCTTTGTGCTTGTGTTTTGGTTATGGAAATCAGTCTGCGTAAATGTGTAGCAGCGGAGATAGTCGAATGCAGTGACTTTACAGTATACTGCAATAAAAATATAAACCAACATTTAAGGGTGCCTGAACATCTCGCTTCATCACCACAACAGTGTACGGATAGGTCTTGTTAATAAGCCTGGTGTTGCAGATGAGGAAACTGGTGCTTAGAAAAGATAACACGCTAGCGGCCGGGCGCGGTGGCTCACGCCTGTAATCTCAACACTTTGCGAGGCCGAGACGGGCGGATCACCTGAGGTCAGGAGTTCGAGACCAGCATGGTCAAACATGGCGAAACCACGTCTCTACTAAAAGTACAAAAAATAGCTGGGCGTGGTAGCGGGCGCCTGTAGTCCCAGCAACTCAGGAGGTGAGGCAGGAGAATCGCTTGAACCCGGGACGTGGAGGTTGCAATGAGCCGAGATCATTCCACTGCACTCCAGCCTATTCCAGCCTGGGCGACAAGAGCGAGACTCCATCTCAAAAAAAAAAAAGAAAGAAAAGATAACACGCTAGCAAGAGAAGAGAGAAAAACCTCAACTGATGCAACCACATGCTTTTACCCATTAGGGTCTGCCGCCTGCGTGTGTTATATCAATCATGGGGCCCACAAGTCTGAGATTCCCACCCTCACCCTACTCTTGCGTTTTCTGAAAGTATTGGAAGAATCCCTGCAAACAAATCTGTTCCAGCATTCCTCATTTAACAACAGCAGAAACACATCTAGAGAGGTAAAGTGACTACTGAAATCACCCCAGTCAAAGCTAGAAAAGGCTGTGAAACCCAATCCAGTGTCTCATAACTGAACTCGGACAAAAGGGGATGGAAAAGCTTTTGAAGGTAAAGGAACCATCTTACATTTTGATCATGCTGGTAGTTACACCTTGTATACAATAAGAAAAGTTAAACTGTACAATTAAAGTGGGTGAATTTTAATGTATGTAAATAACACCTAAATAAACAAGAAAAAGCAAAAATATAAAAGTAGACTCAGTATTCTAGGGATTTGCAAAGTGTGCAGGGCTGCTTGAGACCACAGGATAAAGATGGTGAGACCCTTTTCCTAATAGTAACTTATGATACCACGTTCTATAGAAACGGAGTGCTTAAATCATAAGCCGCAGAATTCACTTGAATATTTAAGGTAAAACAGGAGCGTCCAAAATAAGAGAAATGAGAAGCAAAATAATAGCTCTGCTATTGGAGTGCTACTGTGGGAAATTTGGGTTTTCCCTGATGCTATGTCACACCATAGAAGTTGTAATAAAACTATTAGAATGTGATTCTTGTCAGTTCTAGTGACCATCTACTATTCTTAATTAGATTCGGAGGCTGGGGTGGGGAAGGGAGGACGGGGCCAGAGAATATAAGGAACACATGCAAACAGCGTGGGTGGTGCCCAGCAGCTGGGCCAGCCAAGGAACCCATAAATAGCCATTTGTCTTCTATGTAATTTCAAGATAAAAGGTACCGTCACTTAGGTCAACAAAAGCCTGTTTGCAAGATGTCATCATATATTTTAAGGTGCTGACCACAGTATAACTTGGCTATAACAATAAAGAGCCATCCTTTTTCCCCCTCCCAATATATCCCAAGTGCCCCAGTTTCCCTCCCCAGAGGCAGCCACTTTCTTGGTGTTCTTCCAGAGATCTTCTATGAAAGCTATATTCTCAAGCACTTGAGGTGACTCTTACTCTCCTGGTTTCCACACCCTTGTGGTCTTGTGTACAGGTCTAGACGGTTCTCAGGTTCAGGTAAAAATTTACCCTAGCCCCACCCAAGCAGTCTCATCATTGGCTCACAGGGTAATGGAAAAAGAAGCCCTTTTTGTCCCAAAAATATTTATATTATCCTTTGACAACATAAAAAGGGATCCTTTGTGAAAATTTAACTTAAGAGCCAAGAATATAAGCATTTCTCTCACCCTGCCCCCCACCCCCGTGAAAGTTCTCTTAGTAAAACCTGCACAAAGATGATGTATATGCCAACAAATGAAGGCCTTAGGAAAACTGTAATGAAGACAAAATTTGTTCTTCTTTCTTCCCTCCCTCTGCCCTTGCGTTTCCCTCCCGCAAAGTTTTCTTTTACCTCTGCTCACAGCAACTCCGCATTTTCAGTGTTAAAGGCAGTCCAGGAAATAACCCTCTGTATCAGTTTACAGATAGCTGTTAATGAATTAACGAGTTACTTTCCTTGGGATATTTGCAATTTCCAGAAGATTCTCTATGATAATGATCTCAAGGAGTGGGAAAGGGATAGCTATCCCTTAGGACAAGAATATCAGAATGTTTCGGTATCAGTTAATAATTTAAAAGAAAAAGATGTTTTATATGGCACATTTTAAGTGTATGCAAAAGTAGACAAAATGGGAGAATGAACTCCCATATACCTGTTGCTCAGCTTCAGCTATCAACTCAAGGCCATCTTGTCTCATTTATATGCCCAACAACTGCCCTGTCCCTACTCTGCATTATTTTTGAAGCCAATCCCAAACATCATATTATTTCATCTGTAAATATTTTAGTGTGCATTTCTAAAAGTTAAGGGTTTTTTTTAATGTAGCCTCAGTGGCATTATTCAACCTAAAAAAACTGAAGATAACTATTTAGTATAATCGTATATACTGCCAGTGTTCGCATTTTTGATTGTCTCATAAATGTTGTCTTTTAAAAATACTTTGTTGGTTTAACATGTTATGCTCTTCTCTATATTTCTTATGAATTGATTGTTGGATCTAGAAGTTTGATCAGACTTTGTTATACTTGGTATTTTATACTTCCATCAGAAGGCATATGATGTCTGGTTGCCTTTCTTTCTGTGATGTTACCAGACGTTGATGCTCAATGTCTAAATTCATTAATTCATGAATATGTTATAATTCTATTTCAGGGAGTGATACTCTGATTCTGTCATTTATTCTTTACTTAGTTGCTGAATTCTTGTTGTGAAGACAAATTTCTACCTTAATTAAATTTTGGTTACCCAGTGGTACAGTTTATATAGGAAAGAATAAATGCTTGATGTTTTCCCTTCATTTGCCAATTTTCAATGTAAGAAGTTGATCACTAGATTTAATGGTGGCCAATTAAGTTTTGGGTTTTATTTTTAGTATCATTATGAATTCATGGAGTTGTACAAATTGATATATTCTAATTGTTTGTAAATATTATGATATATATAATTTGAAAGTACTTGACATACAGCTAAAATATTTAAAGACACAAATCAGTCACTTTCTAATGCAAAATACAGAAAGTAAGCAGAGGTCTATCTGAGATTCTCAACAGAGCTACGGGGAACACTGCTTGAGGATACATCTCAGATGCCAGGGATGTTTGAGATTTAATTTTTTTTTGAACAAGGTCACATAGTTTCAAGATATGTTGAGAGGAAGCCATGTATAGCCAAAGGTATGACTCTCTAATGGTGAAAGTCAGACACCTCAGCTTCTGATCTGGGAAGATTCTAGGGAAGGAGTGTGTGTGTGTGTGTGTGTGTGTGTGTGTGTGTGTGTGTTTTCCTAGTAGCCTTAAATTAGACAGTTTCCTACATACAAGACCAGCTCTTCTACAACATGTATACACGTTTGTCTATGTACAGACCCAAAGCAATCCAGCCTCTTCCCGAGACTGCTGGCAGAAATCAGTCTGTCACTACCCTTATAAAATTATGGAATTAGCTCACTTATTTGTTTAAAAAAATATTTACCTAACACTTAGGTGCCAGTTACTATGCTGGCAGCCAAAGCTAGGAGAAAGAATAAGATCATGCTGGTCTCCTCAGGGAGTTCACAGTCTTGTCTGGGTGTAGGTAAGTACACAGACAATTCCAATACACTGTGCTGAATGCTGAACTGAACAATGCTGGATGCTAAGGAATCTGCAAGGACACATTTACCCAGGTGGGGGGATGCTGGTCTCAGGCTGAGCATGTGTCAGCCAGACACATTCATTCAACACTAGTATTGAACTCAAAATTGATCGAAATTATAGATATGAGGCTGTATGAGTTGTGTCTCCTGACCTCATCAACAGTAAGTGCGTGTGTTCAAGACAGGATATGACGGATATAGGACAATAGGAAATTAGGAAGCTGTGTAGTCATCGGATTCCACAGCATTTATTGTATGTGGAGCAATAAGCTTCTAGGTGGAGCAGACTTGAGAAGTGAGATTATGTCTGCGAAGAGCAAAGGTTTGTGATGCGCGCTACATAACATAAAAATACAAAATATGAGTACATATGGCCCCTGCCCTTTCCATTCATCTGTGCCCGTAAGAAGTATCCACTGTGAAACTCAGAACCTGGAATATAGTGAACATTTATAAATATGTTTTATCAGGTGTATCAGGGATTGATTTACATTAAGTTTAGCTTAAAATGGAAAATATTTTATCATATTACTTTAGTTGAGAACAAGCCTTAAATGCTGTTAGAGGGCATCAAGTTTTGCATTGCTCCCTCTAGTGGGACGTTGGTATAACTACATACTATTTTTCGTTTGTTCCGGCAAGGGCTCAGCTGTTCATACATTGATTAGCAGTTACTGTGTTCCAGGAATGACACTGGGCATCAAGGATTTAAAAAGCTCAAACATCAGACTTTTCCCTTGAAGCTCTCAGAGTCTAATTGGGAGACAAAGCAATTAACAAAGAATGACATTGTCATGTGCTAAAAGATGTACAAAAGGGTTAAAGGAACCCAGAGGATAAAGAAACTCATTCTGCCGTGGAGAAGAGGGAAAAGTTTGTGGGGAGCTGCACAGAGGATGGGCTGAGTCAGGGTTTCCTGGGTGAATAAATAGGAAGAGAGAATTCCAGGTAGAGGCGATAGCATGAACAAAAGTATAGAGACGTGTTTGGATAACTGCAAGTGGTCCACGTCACTGAGGTGGATGGGCAGGACTGGAGGGGTTAGAGAGCAGGCAGGTGAGGAGCCAGTCCATGAAAGGCTTGCGGAGAAGTTGACATCCAATCCCATAAAAGGTGAGGAGCTGATAAGGGATTTCAAGCAAGGAAATTATGTGATCAGATTTGGAGTTTAGAGAAATCACAAGGATGTCTGGTGTGGGTGTCAAGGCTATTAAATCTTCCTTTCTGATGCCTTACCTGAGCAATTAGTTTGCTTTGGATGCTGCCCACCACGACTTTGGAGACTTTTTCAGCTGGGCACTGTGGCTCATGCCTGTAATCCCAGCACTTTGGGAGGCCAAAGTGGGTGGATTAATTGAGATCCTGAGTTCAAGACCAGCCTGGCCAACATGGTGAAACCCCATCTCTACTAAAAATACAAAAATTAGCCAGGCGTGGTGGCATGCGCCTGTAATCCGAGCTACTTGGGAGGCTGAGGCATGAAAATCGCTTGAACCTGGGAGGTGGAGGTTGCAGTGAGCCAAGATTGTGCCACTGCATTCCAGCCGGGGCGACTTTGAAGACTTTTTCATATGTTTACCAAGTGCTTCCTCCTACTTCTCAACGTTTATTGAAACCAGGATCTCAAGTCTCTCCTGGTATAATTATCATATTTTGAGACTGTAATGAGTTCAGTTTACCAGAAACATCCATGAAATCCACACTATCCATGCTGGTCACTATGTGAATATGGTTGTAATATGGTGGAATCACATGGGTGAACCCAAGGGTCCAGCTCTCCACAGCTCTTAACTTCTTATGTTCTCCCTTTATCTCTGCGGGCTCAGAAACACTGCATCCATCTGCCCAACAAGTGCCCAGATAATTCTTATTTTTTATCTATTTATTTTTTTGAAACAGGGTCTCACTCTGTTGCCCAGGCTGGAGTGCAGTCATGTGATCTCGGCTCACTGCAGCCTCTGCCTCTCTGGTTCCAATGCTTTTCCCATCCCAGCCTCCCGAGTAGCTGGGATTACAGGCGTGCACCACCACACCTGGCTAATTTTTTTTTATTTGTATTTTTAGTAGAGATGGATTTCGCCATGTTGGCCAGGTTGGTCTCGAACTCCTGACCTCAAGTGATCCACCCACCTTGGTCTCCCAAAGTGCTGGGATTACAGGCATGAGCCACCATACCCAGCCAGTGTCCAGATAATTCAATTCACATATTAAGCTATAGATAGATTCCCCTTAGACATCTAAGTGGAAAGGTCCAGGTATGTGGCACATCTGGAGTTCAGGAGAGAGGTCCAGGCTGCCAGGATGACCAAGCATATCTGAGAGTGGTCAGTGTATGATTGGGACTGAGTGAGATTACTTAGTATAAATACAGAGAAGAAGCCTGAAAACTGAGCCCTGGGGTAGCTGCGAATTTAAGACACAGGACAGATGAAGAAGAACCAGCAAGGTGACTAAGGCGGAGTAGCCACTGGGGGAAGAGGAAAGCTGGTGTTGTTTCCCATTTATGGACTGATCCTTCTCAGGAAAGGCAGGTTTACAAAAGAGTTAAGACTGAGGATGCTGGATTCACATCGATCTGGATTCAAATCCCAGTGACGCATTAGGTGCTAAATGACTTTTACACTTCATACAGGGGACTGGGTGCAGTACAGAACCTGGGGAGTGTTTGTTTGCTGAGTAATCATTGATTCTGTACCACTGCACTCCGGGGATATATTAAGCGCCAAGGGAATTTATGTGAAAGAATAAAACAAAGTCTCTGGCCTCAGGGAGCTCACAGTCCAGAGAAAGGGAGCAGTCATAGAAGCCAATGATTCTCCACAACATCACAGTGTGATAAATTCTCTCATGAAAGTGTGAGCCATCACTGAGGGAACAGAGAGGAGGGAGTGATTAATCCAGCCTAAGGTGGCCTGACTTACATATGATGCATTTTTTTTTTCTTTTTCGCCTGTTATGTGCCATTTTGCCCAAGAAAATCATGACTCTTCTGAGCACCATTGATTAATTTATGTGATGACTTACAAGAATTTGTTTATTTTTGTAGGGGGAGAAATAAGGGTAAAAAATCCCCAGGGTACAGATTGTGGTCCTGCTTTTTAAAAAATTAAGTTAGGAACTACAATCTTGAATGAAACTGAGTCTATAATTGCCTATTAGCCCAAATCTATGTTCTCTCCCTTTTGGCTGTTACCAAATCACTCCCTGGTGTAACTTTGACATCCCAGCCTTAACCCTTGAGACTATTACATCTGGTGTGGTAGGCTTCAGCGATTTTAATGTTTTATTTGGGCAGTTATTTACCTTCCATTTTGGGGGCAGCTTTTCTTCTTTAGATAGTGAAGCTCCTGAAACACCAGCTTTTCTCATATTTAACAACCATATCCACTTCTCATGAACAAGATTTTCTATCGTTTTCTTGTACATTTTTGTTTCTTCTTACTTTCTTCGTTATGCATTCATTCTGGCTAGAACTAAAATTTTTAAAAATAAAATTTATAACTAAAAATGTTCTTTCAGCTGGATGCAGTGGCTCACGCCTGTAATCCCAGCACTTTGGGAGGCTGAGGCAGGCAAATCACTTAAGATCAGGAGTTCAAGACCAACCTGGCCAACGCGGCAAAACCCTATCTCTACTAAAAATACAAAAATTAGCCGAGTGTGGTGGTGTTTGCCTGTAATCCCAATCCCAGCTACTCAGGAGGCTGAGGCAGGAGAATCACTTGAACCCAGGGGGCGGAAGTTGCAGTGAGCCACGGTCACACCACTGCACTCCAGTCTGGGCAACAGAGTGAGACTCCACCTCAAAAAAAAAAAAAAAAAAGTCATTTCATGAGTTTATTATAAATTCTTGCACTGGAAATTCCACAAAGGCAGATTGCAAAACTGGTTGTAATTCAGTGTTGAGTGCAGTGGAATAGTACTACCCTTATTCTGCTAACTAATAGCTCCTCTAGCTCTGTTTGAAGACACAACTATGGATTTGGGAGCCAGATAAATGTTTGGATAATTTTGTTCTCCAGCCCTAAAGTAACTGTAACTGTAATTCCTTTGATGGCTAAGGTAGATAACGGTGAATATATTTGGGACAGGACAGGTTCTAGTGCAAAGAGAGATGAGGGCAGTCTGGGCTAGGTCTGGACATTGTCTGCTGGAATACAAAGAGAAATTTTTTTCTCAACCACACAGGAATATACCCTCGAACCCATGTTGGCTCTTCAAGAAACAAAAACACTTTAAAAATCATTAAAGGAAAGGAAATCCTGAGAATTCTGTATTCCTGATTTAAAAAATAAAGACACTAGACTTTTTTCCCAAGAAAAGATAGTTAAGATTTATTTCCTAAGTAGGATATGCTATTTGAAGAATAATCATTCTTAAAAGTTGTCCCTGTGTTTCAGTCTTTAATGAAAAGGACTGAGTATCTTTTAATATGGGATTCTCAGTGAGGCTGAGCTTCTACAGGGTTAGATTAGCAGGAAGTCCATTCCTTCCCCTGGTTTGACCAAGTCTCTCAAAAATGCTAACCCAGTCCAAAGGGTCAGTCCTGATTACCCTCATCTTGAGTAGTTGCTGTTGAAATCTGGTTGTGTTTCAGGGGGCAAAAGCAGACATTCTCCCCCATTCTCCCCTTTCTTCTTTCCCGGCTCCCTGCAACTTGTGATACTCTGCTTCATGTCTGCCATGCCAGGACTAGCTGTCAATGGCACAGCTCTTTAGGGTCCAAACTCTTCAGTTCACAAGTGCTAGCCATTTCCCTAGCAGTCCCATAGCATAGGGTCAGGTGAATGGGTTGGAAGGAGGTGTCAGTGTCAGCTGCATGCTGTTTCTAGAACCAGCTCCCCCTCTGATGGGTTCTAGGCCCTCCGTCACCCGTCCAGAGTCTCCTCTCTCGTGGTGAAGCTATTTCAGAGGGCTTTTCACCACTGTCTGTCATTGAGCCTCTGTCAGAGAATCCCTAGTTCATCTGACATGTTCTGGTAACCCTGAATCTCAAAGAGGCCAGGTCAGTTATGCTCAATTCGGGCTATGATTATTGTTATTGAGCACTATTTGCTGTCCAAGCCTTAGTTCCTATTAAGTTAAACTGAATGAAAGAGAAACTGGGTGGGGAAGAGCTCGCTCTGCTGCTCCCAGATGGTGTGCGTGCATGTGGATGCATGGGTGTGTGTGTGTGTGTGTGTGTGTGTGTGTGTATGTTGTGGGGAGAGGAGCAAACTTTAAAGACCAAGCCCTCAGAGTGCTTTCCTCTGCACTCTAGGGCTCTTCCCCCTCATGATTTTCCAAGAGAATCTAAAGCACAACCAACATAAAGGTATTAAAAAATAGATTCTGAGTGACAGATAAATTTTATAGCCTCTTGCTAACTTGCCATGATCATAGTCTAGAATTTTTTTTTTTTTTTTTGAGAGAGTCTCACTGTGTTGCCCAGGCTGGAGTGTGGTGGCACAATCTTGGCTCACTTCAATCTCTGCTTCCCGAGTTCAAGCAATTCTCCTGCCTCAGCCTCCCGAGTAGCTGGGATTACAGGCGCCTGCCACTGTGTCTAGCTAATTGTTGTATCTTTAGTAGAGACAGGGTTTCACCATGTTGGTCAGGCTGCTCTCGAACTCCTGACCTCAAGTGATCCACCTGCCTCAGCCTCCCAAAGTGCTGGGATTACAGGCATAAGCCACCATGCCTGGCCCATTTTGACAATCACAACAGGCCAAATTCTAATCACATTGTAGGTATGCCAGGAAACCCCAGAGCTGTCTGGTAAGAGCCCTGGAAACCCAGAAAGAGACAGAGATGCTTCTTTGGCCTATCAGGAATAGATTAATTTGGCCCAACCCAATTAGTAACACAGCATCTTCTCTATCCTGGGCCACTTGGGAATGAAATGCTGGGGCTCTTTCTGTGGAAGAGTTTATCATCTCCTTGGGGAATGCAGAAGGATGCACTCCTAGAAATAATTAAGACAACAGACTCTGTGCAGGGCTTCTGGACATGAACTTTCGTACCCTGGTTATCATTGCATGACCAAGCTGCTTTAGCAGAGTAATGCTTACATGTGTTCTTTGCCTGGTCACTCTGCACAGCCACAACCTGACTCTTGGAATCAAGGAAGCATTTGCTTCTAGTGGTCAGGGCATGTGGGATGAGAGGTGAGACCACAGCAGCGGACATCCTTTCTGTCTGGGTGCAGAGCTAAGGTTGAAATGGTAAAGCTTCGGGATTTACCATTCACCAGGTGTTTTCAACCCAGGAAAGCAGACACAAACAAGAGAGATGGGGTCCTGTGTCTGGAGATCTGGGTGCCCTGTTTTGATGAAGAATCATCTGAAAAGGTGAAACAAACAAAAAACATGAAACAACCTCTATATCTAAGTCAGAATGGGGTGGGAACAGGGACTGGGGCTAGGGTTGGGTTAGAAGTGGTGTCCATCTCCTGGGAGAGTGTGGTGGGGATTTCATACAAGAAGGGAAGTCCCCCAGTTTCCTATGGGAGTATGAGACAGATTGCTTTTAATTATGTTAATTACAACAACAGAGCACTCCACTTCTCAGGAGAGATTTTCATCTTCAAAGGGGCTCCAGGATGGAGCATTAACAGTTGTCATGAAAGTCTCTGGAGTTTGAGAACTGAAGTCAAAGGAGCCCTAGCTATTTGGGTTGGGGCCCATGTGTGCCCTGAAAAGCCAATGTCTAAGGGGATTCTCTAGCTTCAAGGTTAGGGGCAGGTCAAGGCAGGGGTATATGTCCGGGAATTAGCCCTACCTCACTGAAATCAGAGAGGCAAAGGAATGGCGTGCCAGCCTCAGTCCAGTTCCCTTAAGCCCAGACTCCCTTTATTGGGATTGCCAGTAAAATCAAGGATCCCCAGTTAAATGTGAATTTCAGATAAACAACAAATAATTGTTTAGTGTATTCATGTATTCATTGTTTATCTGAAATTCACATTTAACTGGGCATCTTGTATTTTTATTTGCTAAATCTGGCCACCCTATCCTATACACTTTTCTCCCCCAATACACACACACACACACACACACACCTCTCTCACACGCACGCACACACACACATACACACACACATCTCTCACACGCACGCACACACACACATACACACATCTCTCTCACACGCACGCACACACACACCTCTCTCACACGCACGCACACACACATACACACATCTCTCACACGCACGCACACAAACACATATACACATCTCTCTCTCACACGCACGCACACACACACACACATCTCTCACACGCACGCGCACACACACACACACACACACACAATGAGAGGCCCAGCTTCCTACCTGACAGACTCCTACCTGAGAGGTCAGCAAGCCTAGGCGTGTTCCCCTGGGGCAGGGGAACAGAACTCTCTAGACCTGCCCAGGCCCAGCCTCTTTCCCTCCTGCATGTGGGAATGTGAGAAAACTCCTCTCAGTTCTCTAGGGGGAGGATCTCCAGGGCTGGGCAGCTGGACATATAGTGCATCCTTCCAAACACCTTTATTTACCTTGGAATTTGAGGATGAAGCAGCCTGAGGAATGGATTCTCTAAAGCTTCCTGATCCTTCCCTCCCATCCTTCCTCCTCCATGTGCTTAGCTTACCTCCACTTCATAGCTTTTGTGGCTTAAGGGGGAAACCTGTGGCCACCCACCCCCATAGCCCCACACTGCTGGCATGGAAATTCCTCTGTGACAAAAAACAGAGAGAAAAGGTCACTGGGCTGAGATGAGCTTCCTGCCCAGGCAGTGGAATCCAGGCTGCCAGGACGAGTCTGGGCCTGAACTAGAAATGCTGCCGGTTTCCCGGGCTGGGTGGGGAAGAGAGGACAAGCTGGCACTTGCCACAGCACAGAATAGTACCTGGGAGGTTGCGATGCATGCTCTGAGCCTGAACGAAACTCTCGGGGCCTCCAGACATTGACACAGGTAGAGAGGTTCCCAGGCCCCAAAGCTCCAGATTCAGCCCCTGGGCTCAATCAAGGTCAAGGATAGAGCATGCTGCCTTCTTCCCACCCCCAGGACAGGCAGATGGTCACACATGTTCACATCCTGGGATATTACTTCAGGCCTCTGGGTAAGATTAACATTCCAAAGCTCCAATCCTCAGGTTCCCCTTCATGACCTAATGGAAAGGGCATGGAGTAAGACAGATGGGGCAGAATCAACTTCCTGCTCACCATTTACCAGCTTTGAGACCTTGGATAAAACTCTTAAAAATTAAATTTTAAAAAAATCCCCTGATGAACCAAGCTGAGTAGCTGGCAAAGCTGTGCAGGGGATTTCCAAACAGAGAGGGGCAGAATACACAGCCACAACTTTTCCTTCAAAGTGCAAGATTCTGGAACAATTCCAGAAAAGCTAACATAGGTAAATTACTCTTAGATTTGTATTGGGGAACAAGAACAATAACAACATTCCCCCTGTGAATAGCCATAGTTGGTAAAACATGCTACTGTTTCCTTCCCTCCTTCTCCTTTCTTAATAAATCAGAAGCGCATGAATTAAGTATAATACACTCAGCTCATGGGCACCATTTAAATCATTACCTGGCAGTTATGAAGAATGTGGAACAGTGAAGTTCTTTATTAAATGTTTATTGAGTAACTGGCTAACTAGAGGAAGACAGAAAGGAAGGGAGGAAGAAAGGATGTATCTATTTTATTTCAACTGAGTAGGACTTAGTAGAAATTATGACTCTTATTTTACTTTTAAAAACATTTATTTATTTATTTACTTTGGCCATTTCCACTCAAAGGACTGAGTCTTATTTTAGAAGCCTCCAGTGCTGGTATTATATTTCCTCAAATACCCCTTTGCTAGGTCTACTGTTTCCCTACCACCTTCCATTTCTATTCTGCAGCAGCTGTGCCCAGCTCTTCTCGTAGTGTTTTGTAAATAGTGAACTAGAGCAGACAAGAGCTTTGAAGCTTCCTAGCTACCCCAGGGAATTAAGCTGGCAAGGCACCTGACCAGCGTAGGCTTGGTGGGTCCTTCTTTGGATTCGAAAGGCCCAGGAGAAACTGCTACTGCTGGCAGCAGCTCAACAGTATGCAGATGTAATTGTGCTGGGGAGGGACAGGTGGTGTGTAGGCAGCCTTGTCTCTGATTCTTGGGCCTGAACAAAATAAGAGGGGTAAAACAGTCTCGGGGGATCAAAAGTTTCCCAGGGGGTTTAAAACCGGGTGGAGTCATGCACAGGACATTGGTAACATGTGGGAACAGCCCTGGGATGGGGGCAATAGAAGGGTCTGATGAAGCACTCTTCCTACTCTTTTTCTATGTCTCTTGCAAATCCACTTGCCTATTTCGAAGTTCAGGGATTTGGACTTGAACTTGAGCTTGGCCACTTCTCATGTGATCCTGGGGATTATCCTTTATGGGCCTTAGTTTCCTCAAGAAATAAAATAGAAATGCTATTCACTAACCCACACACATGCATTTAGCAAAGATATGTTGAACACCTACTGTGTGAGAGGCCCTGAGAACACAGTAGCACACAAGACAGACAAAGCCTCTGTCCTCTTGGAGCTTATTCATACTCCAGGAAAGAAGCCCCCAAATGGCAGCTCCTTGTGGGATGTTTTATATGGCTCATGTAATTAAAAGTTAAAAAATGCAAGTGTATAAAAAATTAGTAGATTTTACATAAAAATCTAGATTTCCCAGTGGCAACATTGGGCCTGTATTTCTGTCTGGCAGCCGTCAGCCAGAGCTTAGTGGCTGCTTCTTTTAGAAAGAAAGCACGCTTTCCAGATAGCCACAGTCCTCACCATTTCTAGACACTCTTACCTTGCCCAACCTAAACAATATTTTTTGTTTTTTTACCCAAAACTTTTCAATGCCCCTCACTGTAAAGAGGAGAAAGTCCAACTCTTTCATGTCACATTCAAGGCCTTCCTTCCAATTCTGTTTCCTGCCTAATTCATCCCTGCAAATGCTACACTGCAGCAAATTGCAGTTTCCTGACTATCCCAGGAGGTACTGCTGAACTATTATAATATTATTCTCTTTGCCTGAAATGTTTTTTTTTGCTTCTCCTTTTCTATCTAGAAAATGGTTACTGAACTTTAAGGATCATCTTAAACATTCCCCTCTCCTTTTGTGAAGACTTCTGCTGAGAAAATACTCAGAGGATCATGTGAAGACCCTCAAAGATGGAAATGGTCCACTTGAGACCAAAGGGCCATCAATGGCTCTACATCCTATGTTTGATTGGGCACGGGGCCCTCCAGCTGGTCACAATTTGTAAAAAGCCTCAGCTTTCTCAATAAATGGGGACAAAATATGAACATTAAAAAAGATGTCTGTCAATGAACTTAGATAGTCATGAAAAGTGTTTGAATGGTCATTAATGCTTATTAAGCAGTAGCTATTATTCCAGCTGTTGTTATTAATATTCCAAATGGAGGCAACTTCATTAAAGATGGTAGATCAGCAGGTGCAAAGCATATTCAAGGAAGACAAATGTATTATGGTTGAAGGGCAGCAAAATGGTAGAAGATATGGTTGGAAAAGTAGGCTAGGGCCAGAGAGGGGCCTTCTAACTGGTCTCTCTCTGCCTGACCTTTTTCTCCCTTCTAGCTTAAGCACAGCAGCCAGACTAATTGTGCAAAACAAGTTACCTGCGTCACTCCTCTGCTCAAAAGCCTCCAGTGGCTCCCGCTCACTCTCAGAGTAAAAGTTGTTACCTCTCAGACCTCATATGCCCCGCCTCCAACTCTCCCCTTGCCCCAGCCACACTGGCCTCCCTGCTGGTCCTTTAGTGGGGCAAGTATATTCCTGCCCTGGGGCTTTTTACTTGCCGGGCCCTCTTTCTGGAATAATCTTCCCTCTGATACCCACTTGACTCCATCACATTCTTAGTGCTCTACTCAAATATCATCTTCTCCCTGGTTAGTCCATGTAAAATTTGGATCCACTCCAACCCCTCCTAATCTTTTTCAGTTGCCCCATTGTCCTTCTTAGAACTTGCCATGGACTTACATACTTTACTTGTTTATTGCCTGTCTCCCCAGCTAGAACATAAGTACCATGAGGGCAGAAATTTTTGTCTGTCTTGCTCACTGCTGTGTCCCCAGCACCTAGAACAGAAATTTGGCACACAGTAGATAAAAAATAAGCGTTTGTTGGATGAGGGAATAAGGTTTCTTGATTCAGTAAGCATTAGGAAATCACAGAATGTTTTTGAGCAGGACAGTGATGGGGCTGGAGCTCACAGAGGGCTGTAGAATAGATTGGAGTGGGGCTGAAACCTGGGAGTTGGGAGGTAGTCACTATAGCAGAAGGGCACATATGTGAAAGTTTAAACAGAAGGCTTTCATAGGAACAGGAGACAATATACTTCAAAAGGGTGGGGATTTTTCTGGTGTATAGTGCTCAATAAAGATTTACTGAAGGGTGAATGAAGGAATGATGTTTGTGTCTCATGTCAGGTAGACCCAGGGCCCTGGTCTTGGTCCATCTTAGAAAAACCAAAATCCTATTTGCTCCTGACTTTGGGGCTCTCCCAGTCAGGGGTTACATGAGATTGTTATTGAAAATCTCTTATTTATATATACATCTCCCCTTTCTTCTTTGACTGAGCTAACCCTCTGTAGCATCTAGCCACTTCTTAGCCCAAGCTTAGCTTGGACAAAGCTGAGATTCAAGCTGTAGAAATTGAGGTAGGGTTTGGGCTGTCAGTGTCTGGGGCAGGGACCAGATAGAATCACCTTTTTGAATGTTATGCGACTGGAATTTTAGGCAATGTGGAGAAATTAGTGTGGCAGATAGTCCTTAGGCCTTCCCTGGCTAGTCCAGAGCCACTCAAGAGAGTGGAACTCCCCATGGAAGCCATCTTTACCTTTTTCCACAGAAGGCCAGGGTAATTGGATAGGAGGCCAGTATAGGTTGAGGCTGAGCATGTGGACTCCATGAAGAGAACATTCTGACAGTGGAGGGGTGAAGGGTGGGGCTGCTACTTGGTCAAAGAACTTCTTCTTTCTACCCTGTCTTCCCTGTCCCTTAGCCATATCTCTTCAAGGGAATTCTTCACTAGGCTCTGAGAGTCACACTTGGGCCTTGCTCTTAATCCAATCACCAGAGAAGAGATGCTTTGCATCCTCGCTGTCCCAAGAACAAATACACAGTAACACATTATTGAATTCTGCAGGTTTTCATTAAGTGAATACCAGGTGCCCTGAACTGTGCCCCATCCTTGCCTAAAGATGGGGAGGGGGATGCAACAATAGAGAAGAATGATATTTTTAAAGACGTGGTATTGTTTTATTTATTTCATTGAATCCTATTGTCAATCCCATGAAATAGGCAGCATTCTCATTTAGGAGGTGAGTAAACTGAGGCTCAGACTGCCCGGACAGTTAGGAAATGAGAGACGGGAAACTGGAGACAAATTTTGACTCATTCCAAAGCACAGTTAGTTTTTCTGATGCAGCTCTGCTGTCATGGAGTGCCAGAGAATGGTCTGACACCCAGGTCTTCTGCCTCCCCAAGTGCTCTTTCTTCTTTCTTGAAAAAAAGTAATGATAATATTTTCGTTAAATAGTATGTAAATCTGCTTTAAGATTTAATCAAATAGGACTGAAAGCTTTATAACCAAAGCATCAGCCCCCACCCATGTCCTATTTTTGTTGAAATAATATTTTGTCTCCTGTTATTTTTGTTGAGCTCTCTCATCCATTCTTATCTTGACTCTCATGCTTTTTGTCATCTCTTAACCTTACAGATTGATATGTTTTAAAAAATTCCTTCACTGTCATTGGTCACCTGAGGTGATCTGGGGTGGCGAGGGGTGGGAGAAGAGAAAAGCACATTTGGTTAATCACTCATACTGAACAGGAGTCCAGCTTCTGGCCACACTGCTCCCCGAAGGTTCTGTATTCCTGGAGTCCTCATTTTCTGAAATCGACACATTGTCCAGTGCTCTGTAGCTCAAACTGAGCCTAACACTCTGCTAGTTCCTGTCTGGCCTGCACCTTTCTGCCCTTAGGGCTTGACTGAAGCCTGGAGAGAATTATCTACACAAAGGAAACAAAGAGTAGATAACAGCAGTGATGGTCGCTTCATCTGCACAGCACTCCACCTGTTTCAGAGAGTGTTCATATCCACTATCTCATTTCAAAGCAGCATAGAATCACAGGATAGGTTGTTTGGTGCTGACCATGAAGCCAAAATCCGGCCACCGTTTTGTCTCAATGGGGAAGCAGCTTTGAATCAGAACTCTGAACTCTCACATTCATGGTGGTTGTAGTTTCTTCAGCTCTTTTGTCTGCAGAGCCAATGAGAAAGCTCTCCATGCTGGGGAAGATGGGAAGTGGACCCTCAAGATTTGGAATGAATGGGCAGAAGAATGAAGGGAGGGCCCCAAGGGGGAGCTTACTTCCAAATAATTTCCTGGGCTTTGTTTTTCCTCCTTCGCCTCCCATAGAGATCCAAGTTTGGAATAAAAAAAGCTGCTTCTTTGAGAACACTTTCCAGTGCTCAGCTTGCTTCAAGGATAAAAAGGGTCTTCTAACTATGGAAAGACTCAGAAGATGTTCCGAACACTTTGGTGGAGAATTCTTCTAGAGTCCAAAGCCAAAGTCTGTCCCATTGCTTGGATTGGAAGGTGAGATTCTTTTATGCTTCCTGCCATCTTGGTGATTCTAGAATTTGGAGTCCATTATAGAGAGCAACAACCAATGTGCATTCAGTTTAGGCTGTGGCTTAGGCAATGTGTTAGGATCATCTGTAGCCCTGATGCTTTAAGATACTTGGATGGAGACAGAGATAAACCAGGGCCAAGAGAAGAGTGAGGGTAGACCTGATGGGCTCCAGAATGCCTTCCAGAAGGGAGGTTGGAGTCTGATTTTCTTTGAAAGCACAGAATTGGATTGTTTAGTGCAATGTCCCTACCTGACTCTTTAGCAACCCCACCAAAGGTGCGTGGCTTCTTTGCTATCACTGACTCCAGTAACACTAAACTCTCCACTGTACAGAGCCTATGGGAGGAGTCCCAGTTGCCATGCCCTCTGCTCTGCCAAGAAGAGAGTGGGATTTGGGTTCATGGTTTTATGGTCACATGTCTGATATTGTAGAGTTTAAAGTCTTTGGGTGGAAAAAGAAACTCTTTCCTACCAAATGAGAGGTGACTGGGAACAGGAGAGGGGAATTCCTTCATTCCCTGTGGCTGTGAATCAGGGCCCCTGTGCTGAAATGTACGTCCCACTACCTGAAACTCAAACTCACTAGTGAGTCAGCAATGCCGCACCTGATTATCAACGGAAGGCGAAGTGATGGGAGCATTGCAGGCCCAGGGCACGTTGGGAATGACTGAATCCTGAAGAGGCTTTTTTGAGAATACAGAAGAACTGATTCCTCAAGAACCTGTGGAAAGACTCACAAGATGTTCTTATTCCCTAGATCAAGCAGATGAGGTGTGTATCAGAATAGAAGACATCAGGGTGGCCTATTGCCAGGCCTTGTTGCCTGCAGAGCCAGGGAGTTCCTTCTGATCTCTACCTTAATTCCACCTGCTTTACCCCCTTTCATTAATTCTTCAGTTGAGTGACATGAGAGTAGGGACTTGGTTTTGTTTATGGCAATATCAACAATATCAACGGTACCTAGATCCATGGGTGATTTTTTTTTTTTTTTTTTTTTTGAGATGGAGTTTCGCTCTCGTTGCTCAGGTTGGAGTGAAATTGTGCAATCTCAGCTCACCACAACCTCCGCTTCCCGGGTTCAGGCAGTCCTCCTGCCTCAGCCTCCCGAGTAGCTGGGATTACAGGCATGCGCCACCAAGCCTGGCTAATTTTGTAGTTTTAGTAGAGTCAGGGTTTCTCCATGTTGGTCAGGCTGGTCTCCAGCTCCAGACCTCAGGTGATCTGCCTGCCTCAGCCTCCTCAAAGTACTGGGATTACAGGTGTGAGCAACTGCACCTGGCGATTTTTTTTTTTAATAGTTAACAGCCAGTGCAGAACAGGTCAGAATAGACTCTGGCTGGGGAGCTGAGCAGGGTCCAAGTGGATAGAGCCCTGGGTTTGTGTTCTAGTCTTGGTTTGTGGCTAATATGCCATGTGACCTTGAGTAAATCACTTGACCTCGCTGGGCCGCAGTTTTCTCATCTATGAAAAGGGAGAATTTAGACTAGAAGTTGCAATCAGATGCCTACAGGGTCAGGCAATTAAAGTAAATGAGTGAGCTCAATAGAGTGAGTTTGTACTGGCTGTAATGTGTAAAATCCCTCTAAATAGGCAACTGTTGCCAGGTAGACCTGCTGGTAGAGCATCTAGGGCACTTGACTCTTTAAGAGATGCTGAGAATCTGGACGTTTATGTGAGATCTCCTGATATTTAAAATACTGTGTGAGTAAAAACTGGCTAAGTCAGTTTTAGTCTTGATCTAGATAATCCAGAAGGACCCTCCTAGCTTGAGTTTTCTGATTCCAAAATATATGTCTTCTAAAGAAGGTCCTTAAGACATTCCCTTAGTCATGGGAATTTCAGCTGGTGCAAAAGTGAGTGCCTGTGTGTGGGCTCATACTTGTATGCCATTGGGGTTTTGACTCCCCTCAAATGACACTTTCCCAATGGCCTTACCCCTCATCCCTCTCATACACCTGCAGTGGAGCTTGTTTGGTCCCCAGAGCCCAGCCCTGCGCCAGATGGAAGATGCTGTTTGTCTAGTGAGCTCATCAGCAGTAAACAGCTAGCTGTGCTGATGAGCTTGCCCTTCCCCCAGTGAAGGGAAGAGTGGCCACAGGGCAGTGGTTGAGACAGAGGCTGGCTGAGTCAGGCCTTGGGGCCTTGCTGCCTTCCCAGGCCTTTGCTGGCTACATTCCAAAGCTAAATTGGGACTTGGAATCATGCCTACATTATTATCAATCTGGGGCTCTTCAACATACTTGTATGAGTATGCTAGGGCCACCATAACAATGTACCTCAGAGTGGGTGGCTTGAACAACAGAAATTTTTTGTTTCATTGTTCTGGAGTTTAAAAGTCCAAAATCAAGGGTCTGAGGGATGTGAAAAAAAAGCTCTATTCCAGGTATCTCTCCTTGGGTTGCAGCTAGCTGTCTTCTCTTTGTGTCTCTTCATATCACCTTCCCTCTGTGAGTATCTCCCTCTGTGTCCAAATCTCCTCCTTTTATAAGGACACCATTCATATTGGATTCAGGCTCACCCTAAAAACCACATTTTAACTTAATTACCTCAGTAAGGATCCTGTCTCCCAATAAGGTCACATTCTGACATCTGGCTGTGGTTGCGGTAGGGGTGGTCAGGACTTCAAAATACAATTTTTTTTGTATGTGGGTGACAGTTCAACTTATTGTACCACTCCTCCACAGTTTCTCACTCATTACTTTAAACACCAAAACCTAAGTGACCTGCTCATGCCCCATTTCACCTACGACAGCTCAGTGGTTGAGGGTGGGGGATTTTTAAAAGTCTCATTTACTGTTGCACAGCCTCCTGCAAACCTGTCCTCTAGAAAGATGAGGAAGGTGAGGGAAATCTCATCAAGCACCTGTTAGGGTACATGCAGGACTTGAATTTCAGGTAATAACAAGGAATGCCTTCTTGTTCTCTGACGCAGAGAGTACTTTTAATCTTTATGCCAATAATAATTGCAAGTACATATAAAGCACTTGATAAGTGCTAAATACTGTTGCAAGCAGTTTACATGTAGTTATTGAATTCCCACAATACCCCTGGGGTAGTTACTATTACTAACCTCTTTCTACAGATAAGACACCAGGGCCTAAAAAGCTTAAGAAACTTTCCCAAGTCTGTAGTAACTGATGGAGCTGGGGTCTAAACCCCAATAGTTGGCTCCAGAGGCTATGCTTTTAATCATTACACGATAGTGATCAGAGGAAGCAGGAACTCCAGTCTGGGCAACATAGTGAGACCCTCTCTCTAAAAAAAAAAAAAAAAGAAAAAAAAAATTAGCCAGGCATGGTAGCCCATGCCTGTATTTCCAGTTACTTGGGAGGGTGAGGTGGGAGAATCACTTGAGCCCAGGAGGTTGAGCTATGATTGTGCCACTGCATTCTAGCCTGGATGACAGAGCCAGACCCTGCCTAAAAAAAAAAAAAAAAACAATTGAACTGGGTGCCAGTGCCTGTAATCCCAGCACTTTGTGAGGCTGAGGCGGATCCATTGAGCCCAGGTGTTGGAGACCAGCCTATGTAACTTAATAGCAAGACCCCATCTCAAAAAAAAAAAAAAAAAAAAAAAAGAAAAAAGAAAAAGAGAAAAAAGCAAACAATAACAAAAAAGGCAGGAATTATTATTCTCATTGAAGAGATGAGGAAACTGAAACCAAGAAGCTAAGTAACTTACCCAGGGTCACACGGGTAAGAGGCAGAGTAAAGGTAGAATTCTAGTCCTGGAAGCCTATGGCTTCCCCCAGACAGGACCAAGTGTCCTGGTTCTCTTCTTCATGTACAACTCCACTACACAGGCCCACGAGTAGTAGGGCCAACCCAGAATCTCAAAACCCTTATTTGTGCTTAACTGTCTGCATGCTGCAGGGTAATTATGGGGCGTGAAGGAGGGAGGCACCCTCTCGACTTAGATCAGAACTCCCAGTCGCTTCCAGTTCCCAGGACCACCAGCCCTGAGGCGTAAGGCTAGGCCTGAATCTAGGACTTTCTTAGCCGGAGTTAGAAGCGGAGGAGTAGGGTGCGACAGTGGGCGGTCGCCGCTGGGCCGGGTAGCCCAGGAACGCGGAGTGTCATATTTCTTGCAACTCGCCAATCCCGAACGCCGGGGGGCGTGGCCACACCTGGGAGGCGTGGCCGGGCGGAGGCGAGGGCTGCGGCGTCCTGGGGCGAGGCGCTGACGTGAGCTCGGCGCACCTGGGCCGGGCAGGTAAGGGCTGGTGCGGGACGGGGAGAAGAACCCGCAGTCCCTACTTGGGTAGAGCCAGGCGCCCCTTGGCTAAGACGTCGAGGAGCGTGGTAGCGACGGGTGATTTTCGCTGCGGACTTCGCTTCGGAGGGACGTCCGCTTCTGGTGGACAGATTGAGCAAAGGTGGGTACGCCAACTTCTGGGGACCAGCTTGAGGGAGGGGAGGCTCCCCCCTGGGTGGGGTAGGACCCGTCCCCGGAGTTTGTAGGGGGTGAGAGAACTTGCTTGGGGGCAAGTGTGTGTTTGGGGTGGGTACCCATTGGGGCTGGGTGCCTGTCGCCCTCTTCCAGATAGCTTTGGGGCGGCCTCAGTTCTGTAGCGCTACAGGCCCCTCTCGAATCTACACTTGTGTCTACTCTCCCTACCCCCACCGCCGAAGCGGAGGGCACTGCTCTCGGCCCCCAACAACCCCACTATCTGGTAGAGCTAAAGCACCGCGCCCCCTTCAGTCTTACCAACTTGCCGCTGGCCCCTGGGTCCCAGAGAGGGGACTTCCCAGGTCCGCAGGCCCTTGGTCCTAGTGGGCGTTTTGGGAAACTGGAGTGAGGGTGGCCAGGAGCTTTGGAGCATTGGCGGTTTGTTTTCCCTCCCTGAGTCTGTTTGGCACAGTTAGGCCCTTCGCCCTGGGCCTGGGAGACACCCTTGGATTTCCAAGGAGCGGAGCTAGGTGCTAGGGAAGGTGGCGCTGGGGTGTGGTTGCTCTGGGGGTGGGCCCTCTTTGCCCGAAGGGGCTGGAGGGTGGTGTGGAGAATGGGGAAAGTCTCCCAGGCCTGACTTGGAAAGGAGGCCTGAGGTGTCACTCTTTACAGGGAGCCTGCTTTGTGGTAAAGGGGTCACCCTGTCCCAACCTGTTCTCTTGGTGGATGTCAAGAGTGGAAGTGAGGGAAAGGAGATGGATAGGGAGAGGAAGGCGCTTGGGTGGGATTGGTGAAAACTGGTTTGACCCAGGAGCGTGGTTTAGGATGAGACGTGTGTATGATGTATGACAGTGGCACTCAATACCTTGTAACTCCCGTTCTCCATCCCCCAGCTTCCATCCAGCCGAAGGGAAGGGTGTAGGCATTTTGCTTAGAGGCCCGGAGTTTACCCCTAAGCAGGGCTAAACTAAACAGGGAAGCCTGAGGAATGGAACTTAGAGGATGGCATTTCATTTCCTTCAGGAGAAAGGGAAGAACTGGGACTGCTAAGATTTGTCTGCAAGAAATGGCGTGTGTTTTAACCTTTTGTGTGGCAGTGCCCCTGGAAAGTAGTCTGGGGAGGAGCTATGGAGGTGGCAGTGAGGGTGTTTATGGAGGACCTGCTCCCTAGAATAGGGGTATGGGAGAGGACAGTTAGTGCTCGGAGGAGGCTGAAAGTGTCCCTCTTCTATGCTCACTGTGAGGGGAATAGATAGGTTAGCATCATTGTCCTTTGGCTGGTTAAGTACCTGTTAGAGACACAGGCCTTACATTTTGCTGTGATGGCAGCTAGAGATACCAAGATGAGTTCAACTAGGCTGAGGTGGTACTGCAGGCATTGGGATTTGGGTGGCAAGCATGTTTAGAAAGAGAACTCTGATTTAGGTGTGTTTGAGAGTGGATGTTATGCAGTCTCCACCTCAATCACTTTATTGGCCCTCTGTGCTGCTGGGATCTTTGTTGATGTTTTTAGTTTACTTTCTTGGTGCGCAGAAGATGAGAGGGACATGGAAGACAAGGTGCAGTGGCAGGGTTTGGTACAGAACACTCTGACTTAGGAAATAAAGCACCTCAGCCCAGATGTAAAATGGGGATAGTAATATCATATTCAGGTTCATGAGGATGAAATCAGACATGTTAGGTAAAGGTTCATGTAAAAATTGTAAAGCCTACACAGATACAAAGGATTGTTGTTACCATCCTTCATAAGAAATGTCTTATTGTCCTGAGGTTAAAAAAAATTACTCGTAGTTTTTTAAATTATAAATTGAAACATATCATTGTAGGAAAATGTGAATCATATATAATGTATATAGGAGAATGTAAAAAGCACCCATAGTTCCATCACTAGATAACCATTACAAATATTTTATTGCATTGTTGTATTTATTTCCTTTTTTCAGTTCTGTGTGTATGTGCACATGTATGCAAGTATATGCTGTGTTACAAGATGGAGACAGTGCTACACAGTCAAGTCGTATGCTATGTTTCCCCCTGCCCCCACAACTTCTTATTGTAAACATTTCCTTGAGTATAATAAAAATTCTGACACCTGTTGTTAATGGCTACTTAATATTGCAGCCTATGGTTGTGACGTAATGAACTGTTTCTGTCTTGGTCATTTGGGTTTTCAATTTTTCCATCTCTGCCTGTTTTTAGAGTTGTAGTTACTGGGTGGTGAGTGGGGGAGATCTTGGCTGACTTTCAGAATGTGGAGAGGGTTTACAGTGAGAGAGGCAGGGCATGGGCTTGGAGGAGGGCAGGCTGGGGCTCCTTCCATGGGGCTGAGGCAAGGCTGCTCTTGTGTAGTCCCATCTTAGGAGAACACTGAGAACCCAGGGCTCTAGATCTTAATCACTGATCTCTATGGGTGGCTGCTTCTCCTTTCCCGTCATCAGGTGCAGCTCCTGGTCTTGGCCTGATTGCCTTAATTTTTTCATGGTGGGCTTTGGATCAACTACAATAAGTCCTTTTGGACTTTTCTTCAAGTCCACTATCGGTCAAGAGTTGGATTTTAATGTCTGACAGGCCCAAATACAGCACTTACCAGTATTGCAATGGAAATTCTCAAAAGCTCTTTACTAGATTGACTGGTTTGGTGCCTATTTCCCTATCCTCTTTTTCCTTCTCTTGCTCCATCCCCCTTTCAGTAGTGATGGGACTGGGGAGCAGAAGGTAGAACTAGCCCTTGAGAGAATATGCATTCCCTCCTCCTTATAAGGTGTAAATGCACTCCATGGTTTGATGGTTTCACATGCTGCCCTACAAAACACCGTAATTCAAGGCCAACTACGTGGGGGCACTTGAACATGCATGCCAACCTGACCTACCCAGTATGCTCCCAGGGGGAAGGTTTCAGTTGCAGGACTTGGTAATTGGGTCAGAAAGCTCAGGTGAGAGCAGGTCTTGCCTTGCTCTTAAAGTGCCAGATGCTGAGTTGGGTTTGGGTTTTTCACATTTGTTGGGAGTCTGGCTGGGGAGAGAAGTGGTGTTATGGGCCACCCCATCAGCTAAGCTCTTCTGAGTAGGAGCTTTCAGCTGACCCTTTTAACCTCTTTTCTTTCCCACCTGGCACAGTTTATTCCCATATTTAGCTTCTTTGCTGTAAGGTTGTTTGGTTTCAGAACTGTGATCCAGGTAGGGATCTTTCTGGGTATGAAGGTGACCTATTTATCTTCCACTCCTCCTCAGGCCATTGTGGGGCTTGAGAAGTTCCAATGTGGAGTTTCTCAAGAAGGAACATGGAGCTTTAGTGTTTAGTAACTAACACCGTGCTTGGCACACAGTAGCTGATGAACGAATATTTGTTGAATGAGTGTTCTTTTTCCAGGCATCTCATTTTCATCTTAAGTAAAAACAAAATAAGAACACCAAAAAATCCAAACACAGCATCTCAGACAAACAATTCTCCAGTGACTGTTTTTTTTTTTTTTTATCAGTCACCCAATCTGGGAAGGCTTTTGTTTTCTGCTGTGAGTGCCAGCTGCTCTTGAATGTTATCTGCTATGCCCATGTATTTTTACGCGAATCAATTGCAGACTTTACCCGGGCTGGCTCCTGCAACCAATCGGTTCACTCCAGCCTTCATTGGGAGATAAACAGACCCAAGGGAGGAGGCTGTCCTAGCCATGCAAAGCTTGTCTCATGACTGCTTTTAGTACTCGAAGTACTCTTAGTACTTTAGTATTTGGTTATTCTAGGGCTTCTGAGCTTTACCAGACTCAGTAGTGGAGACGTGTTCTCAGCCTTTGTCGCCAATGTTCCCAAGCCTTCTCCCAGACACTGGATTGTTGTACGGATAGCCAGCTGAGCCCCCCCACTTTTCTCCGTACAGAATCTTTGAGCAGTCAACGGAAAGACAAGCTGACTCTTCAGATCCCTGCGGACACACTGCCTGCTCTTCCATGTAAGTGAGGACTCTGGAGTCCAGGATCTACCCCTTATCTACTTCTCCCTCATCATGGTGGTGTCATTTATTTCTAAAATATTCCCATTCACCTTTAGTTGTCTTGTTTAAAAAGAGAACATGCGTCAGCTTCTCACTTATATAGTTGTTGCTGTTTCCATAACTTTTTTCTTCCCTCTCCTGAGATGAGATTGAAAAGAGCAATTTCCCTTCTTTTCCAAAGCCCTTGGTGCTTTAGGAAGGACTGTGTTCCAGCAGGATGACATCACCTTTTTATTTTTCCACTTCAGGATTTAAATAGAAGAAATGTGATCTACTTGCCTGATAAGTCTAATTTGGCTAGAGCATGAAGTATAAATGGCTTTGGAATCAGAATAAAAAGGACCTTTTAACCTCTTTTCTTTCCCACCTGGCACAGCTTATTCCCATATTTAGTTTCTTTGCTGTAATCTAATGAAACTGTAGCTCTAGTAGATGGGAAAGGTGGCTGGGAAGGGTTCCCAGTGGCTGGCCTAATTCTTCTCCTCTTCCCATTTCTCCCTCTGACCCCCCAGATCATGGCCCTCCACCCCCGCAGAGTCCGGCTAAAGCCCTGGCTGGTGGCCCAGGTGGATAGTGGCCTCTACCCTGGGCTCATCTGGCTACACAGGGACTCTAAACGCTTCCAGATTCCCTGGAAACATGCCACCCGGCATAGCCCTCAACAAGAAGAGGAAAATACCATTTTTAAGGTAAAGGACTTCTTCTACCATCAGACCTTCCTGGATTTTTTTTTTTTTTTTTCTTTGGCATGGGGAATATACTAGAGCTAAAACTCTGGTGAAACAGAGAGAATGTTTATGGGGGTGGCCAAACTCAGCAGGCATAGTAATTCCTCTTTTGGGGGCATGTCTGCAATGGTTGAAGCCGTTTATTCTTTGCCGCTCGTTGAAGGTACCCACTCACATCCCAAAGGATACCAGCTGGAGTTGGCTAAAACTCTCATTAGTGATTGTAGTGATGTGTTTGTTTCAAAAGCTAGCGAGGGTCAGCAGTTGACTCTTCCTCCTCAATCATTCAGAGCTCTTGCTATGCAGAGAGGTGCCTGGGCCTGGGAATGGATACTCAGACCAGGACAGAACTATCAGGTGTTAGCAGGCACACAGTATAGCCTATGTGATTGGCATAGAGGGCTCTCAGCAAGTTTTTCTTTCTTTTTCTTTTTTTGTGGGGTATGGTCTTGCTCTGTCAACCAGGCTGGAGTGCAAGTGGCATGATCATAGCTCACTGCAGCCCTGACCTCTTAGGCTCAAGCGATCCTCCCGCCTCAACCTCCCACGTAGCTGGAACTATAAATTCACACCACCATGCCTGGCTAATTTTTGTATTTTTTCTGTAGAGACGGGGTTTCACCATGTTGCCCAGGCTGGTCTTGAACTCCTGGGGTCAAGTGATCCTCCCTCCTTAGCCTCCCAGAGTGTTCCGATTACAGGCATGAGCCACTGCACCTGGCAAGCTTTTCTTTTCAGTTAAAATATTTCGCCCCATCTATAACTGCTGCTTAAAAATTAAAGGTGATTTAATTACAAGTTTTAATTTTATAAATGTTTTTCAAAAATAAGAAATAGCACTGATATGACAGTCATTTTATTTAACTGAAAACAAGATTTAATCACATAGCATTTTACAAAATTAAAGTGAAACCAAAGCTTGACTTAAGACAGAAGTAGGTGGACAGGCTTGTTGTGGGAAAGGTTTTCACATGGTTTGAAACCCTGGAGGCTGTGTCTCTGCTCCAGACCAGCTTCTTTCTTGGTCACTTCCATCTCATGAGTAGCTTTAGTTCCTGCATCCCAAGACACTGAGAAGTTAGTTTGTTTGCCCTTTTCTTCTTTGAGTATAAGCTAGAAGTCGCAAGCGAAATACAGTCTCTACTGTGGGTCTCTCAAGATTCGTGCCTTGGGTCCTTGCTGAAATTGGGTTGGGAAAGGGCAGAAAATGTAAGCGCAGGGTTCAAAAGAAAGCCATCCTTAGGATATTTCCCACCCAACTCAGTTCTGTCAGGTATAGAGAGGATAGGCAGAAAGAATATTGACCTGAAGGTACTTAGAAGGTAAATGACTGCTCTTAATTTAGATTTTAAATAACAATATAAAAGTTGATAAGGTTAGTACCTATAAACCAGCATCAATTATTGGAGTTGGCATTGAGAAGGGCACGGGCCCATCTTGGCCCAGTTGGCCTCTTGTGGCCATGGTCTGAAACTGGATTTGCTGTTCAAGTGTCAAGACAGTGGCTGGCCCTGGGGAAGAGGCTATTTCCTGAAAGCCCTACTCACGAGAGTGATGCTTTGGGCTTGCATGCTTGGGGCTTGAGGAAAATTGGGCTGTGGGGAGGTGGCTTTGTTTTAGTTATATCTGTGCATCTGTTTGCAGAGTGCAGAGGGAGGTGCTTTCACAGATACCAAGCTCTGGTGGTCTTTAGCAGAATATGAAGGTGGGGCACTAACATTAAATGGGTGTCTGTGTCCATTATCTCTTTTAATTCTCATGACAGCCCTGTAAGGGAGGTATTACCTTCATGTTGTTGATACAGAAGCCAAGTCTTAGAGGGGCTGAATAACTTGCCAAAGTCACACAGCCAGTAAGTGGTGGGGGTAGGATTTGAACCCATGACTTTCTGTCTGCGTCCCACCCCCCATTCTACTGCCCTTTCTGATCAAGAACTGGAAGACCTGGCCTCAAATTCTACTACCATCAACTGCATGTGTAGCCCTGACCAAGTTAACCTCTCTGGGCTTCAGCTCTCCCTTTGGTAAAATGGGGATGAAATTAGTCTTGCTTGTGAGAATCAAGTGAAATAACGTATGGAAAGGGATTTGTAAAGCACTATAAAAATGCAGAGATTATTTACTCTTTAGGAAGAGAAATAAGGACCTGCACAGTGATCAGAATCTCTTGCTACAAGACTCAGAATGGGTTTGAACAAGCGATGTTTATAAATCACAATGATTGCCATGTGGTTCCTCCTAGGCTCTCCTTTGATTCTTTTTTTTTTTTTTTTGAGACAGAGTCTTGCTCTGTCACCCAGACTGGAGTGCAGTGGCACGATCTCGGCTCACTGCAATCTCTGCCTCCCGGGTTCAAGCGATTCTCCTGCCTCAGCCTCCTGAGTAGCTGGGATTACAGGTGTGCACTACCATGCCCAGATAATTTTTGTATTTTTAGTAGAGACGGGGTTTCACCACGTTGGCCAGGATGGTCTCAATCTCTTGACCTCATGATCCACCCACCTCAGCCTCCCAAAGTGCTGGGATTACAGGCGTGAGCCATCGCGCCTGGCCTCCTTTCTTGATTCTAAAGTTCCAGTCTTAAACGATATGGCTCTTCACTGCATCAGACTTAGGTGCCCAGTGCAATCTGGGTGGGTGCTGGGGATGGCTGTGTGGTGAGCAGGAAGGCTGGGGCTCTGGTTCTGGGTTGGTCTGGCTGCTCTCCATGGAGGAGCAGGGCTTTAGGGAACCACAGAAATGTGCAGAGCTCTGCCAAAGTCTTCATAGCCCGAGTCAGCTGGGTGGGGCCAGAGTTAGCGTGGGCACACAGAGGATCAAACAAATGGAAGGGAAAATGTGGGGAGGCAGCAGCCAGGTACTGCCAGGTAACTGGAGATAGGCCTTCCAGATACCAGTGACCAGTGAAGTTGAAATCTCCTGTAGGGAGTTGGATAGAATGGAGCAGCAGTTAGGCCCCCTAGTGTCTGCTCAGCCACCTGGGGCAGCAGAATGTTGTCAAACTTCTTCATTCCGTATCACAAATCAAATGGAGGGACCCAAATCTGAAAAGATGGTAAGAGGAAGTGATCTGAATTGGAGGAGGAGGATTTAGATTAGCTTTTGAGGAAACTTCCTCATGACTGTGAGGTTCTTCAGGGGGCGACTGAAGGAGATCAGAGCTCTCGAAGGATGGGGCAGAAAAATTCAATTTCAGCTTAAAGAAGCCTATGATCAGAATCAGAGGAAGGGTTTGGGTTTGGACAAGTCATATACCCTGTTAGCTTGAAAACGTTGGTGCGTGCTTCCTGTCATGAGTTCTCTGCTAATGGTACCTACTTTTTCGGCATCAGAACAAGTTGTACTCCTGCACAAAGAGATCAGAGAACTTGTTAGCAATGGGAGAGAGTGGCTATCCCATGAGTAGAAACAAGAATGCCTGTTAGAGCTGAAAGTAGGGCTAGGTGTCTACTCCCTGCTTTGCTCCTGAGCACCTTGGTCTATGACTTGAGCGGCTTAGATTTTTCCTTTCCTCACTGGGGAGGCTAACTTCTTCTTGTCTGAGGAAAGTGCTGTGAGTTTCCATATTTGAAAACCAGAGAGAAGGAGTCAAAGTGGTTTTAGTCCGTGCTGCCAGCCACTGGTGTGGTTGACAGCATGATGTTTCTAATGAAGTAGAAGTTTGAGGGGATAGGGAAAGGTAAGGGGTGTGGAGTTTTTAGGACTTGAGGCCCTCAGCCAGTGGGGCAAGCTGAACCCCTAGTGTGTTTCCTCCCCTCCCCTCCTAAAGGCACTTGGTTTCTACAATTCCTTTTTTTTTTTTTTTTTTTGAGATGGAGTTTTACTCTTGTTGTCCAGGCTAGGGTGTAATGGCATGATCTTGGCTCACCACAACCTCCACCTCCCGGGTTCAAGTGATTCTCCTGCCTCAGCCTCCCAAGTAGCTGGGATTATAGGTATGCACCACCATGCCCAGCTAATTTTGTATTTTTAGCAGAGGCAGGGTTTCTCCATGTTGGTCAGGCTGGTCTCGAACTCCTGACCTCGTGATCCACCCAGCTTGGCCTCCCAAAGTGCTGGGATTACAGGCACGAGCCACTGCACCCGGCTTACAATTCTTTATTTATGTATTAGATTGAAGACTGACAGGAGGGAACACAGGAGGCCAAACTCTTCATATCTTCTGCCATGCCTCTTTTATCTTACCTATTGTTGTATAAGCAATTCATGTCAAAAATGAATAAGCGAAGAAAAAAACTTACTTGAAATTCTGCTATCCAGAGTTACCATCTACAGTTTGGTGCATATTTTCCCCAGGCTTTATCTTCAGCCCTTCATTAGAGCATTGTCGTCTTGATGAGTGCTGGTACCAGTGCTTGAGATAAGGCTCCTCCTTTTAATATATTGTGTTTGCACATGGCTTTATTTCCCTTAGGCACCTGTCTTGCTTGGTCCTAAGGGCAGTGTTTCCTGCTGCAGTCTCTGTAAATTAGGGTTGGGATGGTGGGGCAGTCACGCAAGAGTGTGTGTGTGTGTGTGTGTGTGTGTGTATGAGAAAGGGTAAGCACACGCTTTGCAGTGGCTCTGGGTAATGATAGGACTCACTGTGGTTTCTTGTTCTCAGGCCTGGGCTGTAGAGACAGGGAAGTACCAGGAAGGGGTGGATGACCCTGACCCAGCTAAATGGAAGGCCCAGCTACGCTGTGCTCTCAATAAGAGCAGAGAATTCAACCTGATGTATGATGGCACCAAGGAGGTGCCCATGAACCCAGTGAAGATATATCAAGTGTGTGACATCCCTCAGCCGCAGGGCTCGATCATTAACCCAGGTGAGGCCCCAGGTGCTGGGGAGAAGGTGGGCAGTATGCCAGATTCTGGGCTGGACTCTTAAGAGATAGTCAACTTGAAAACAGCCTGATTTACACAGTTTAAGATGGATAAAGCAAGAAAGCCTTTCTCTGGGAAGGACCCAGAAAACAAAAGACGCAGACTAAGCAAAATCTTGCTTACTTAGGGAAATGTTTTTTAGCCTGGTTACTTAAAGCATTAGGAAGTGGAGGGGTATACAGTTCTACTGTAAAAGTAGCCTCTCTTGGGATTCAAGAGGCCAGGTAGTTTTGAAGGAGAAGGGATTAAAGCTTAAAAGGTTTGCGTTCTAAACCTGGCCCTTATCACTTTACTACTTGTGGGACTTGAATCAAGTCATTTTACCTCTTGTGAGCCTCAGTTTCTTCAACTCTAAAATATGGGATCTCAGCTTTCCTATTTACTTCAAAAGCTATTGTGAGAATCAATTAACATGATCTGTAAAAAAAATTTTTTTTAATTGACATAATAATTGTACATATTCATTGGGTATATAGTGATGTTTCGGTACATATAATAGTGACAAGATCAGGGTAATAAGTTGTTTATACATATTGGGTAAGTGGTCGTTTAATTCATACGATACTTTGACTGAGAGAATATCTCCTGATCCCTCCAATTAACTCCATACTTAACAAGTACTAACAGCCAGATAATTTAGACATGTGCTCCAGTGAATCTAGGGAGGTCCTTCCATGAGAGAAGTGTTCGTTTCCTTGATTCTCACTCTTTTTAGCTAGGACATTGAGGGTGTGTACTGAACCTGAGGAGCCTCTGGGTTAGCAGTCCCTAGCTTGAATGGTGGGTCAGCTGCGCAGGTGGCAGTGCAACCTGAATGGCTCACCTGTGAGCTTGTGTATCTTGGGTAGGATCCACAGGGTCTGCTCCCTGGGATGAGAAGGATAATGATGTGGATGAAGAAGATGAGGAAGATGAGCTGGATCAGTCGCAGCACCATGTTCCCATCCAGGACACCTTCCCCTTCCTGAACATCAATGGTGAGTGGGGATGATGGTGGTACAGAGACATATGGAGGATGTAAGGAGTTTTGACCTTGGAACTGTCAATACATTGGCCACCACTGCCCTGAAAGCAGGATCGGTCCCTGCAGCCAGGCTGCTGGACTGTTAGCAAGTGGGAGTCAGAGGTGAGGAACTCCCTGCTGGCTCAGTTATCCCAGTAGAGTTGGGTGGGTTCCAGGCAATAGAACATCTTTGGAAGCTTATGTGCTAATTCAAAGAAATAAAAAATTTGAATTCATTCTTAACCCAACATACAAATATATCATCAGTTACACATTTTGCCAATTTTCTTCAGGCCAAGTACAGTGTCATTTTTAGGAGTTATGGGCAAACTCTTCTAATATTTCCCTTGGTATAAATTCTGTGTCACTTCCTTAACAAGGACTACTCTGTATCACGGGAAACTTGTGATGTCTGTAGCTGATAGTACTCGGCTCCGATAGGATTTATCTGCAAGAGACTTTTCTCTTACGGGCTTTTGAATCCAGCTTCCTAGGAAAATTGAGTTGGGAGCTTGAGAACCCACTGTGTGACAGAGCAGGTACTGAATCTCCCACTGCATTTTCTGAGGATACTTGAACACACGTTGAATTGCTCTTCTGCAGCATCTTTACTTCATTTGTCCACTGAAATGCTCCTACTCAAATGACTTGCATCCAGCCAAGCAGTTTTTCATTGTCTTTTTAGTACCACCTGGCTGCAATGGGTCAAAATGAGATAACCTGTGCCACCTATAAAACTTAGGATATCAAGATGATTTATTTAGGATTTTCCGGTACCCTACTGTAGGTGATGCCTCTACCTTTGAGAATCAGGAAATGACACTTGTTTGTCCACTGGCCCTCCTTCATTTATCCTTCCGCTTATATCTTTTCAACCAAGTAAAAGAGAAGTAAAGAGAAGTTTCATAGAGATCTTGCAGATCAATATTGCCACATGTTCAATGTCACTAATCATTAGAGAAATGCAAATCAAAACCACAATGAAATGCCATCTCACACCAGTCAGAATGGCTGTTATCGAAGTCAAAAAATAACAGATGCTGATGAAGTTATGGAGAAAAGGGAACACTTATATCCTGCTGGTGGGAATGTAAATTAGTCCAGCCACTGTGGAGAGCAGTTTGGTGATTTCTCAAAGAACTTGAACCAGAATTACCATTTGGCCCAGCAATCCCCTTATTGGGTATATACCCAAAAGAATATAAATTATTCTACCATAAGGACACATGTACACTTATGTTCATTGCAGCACTTATTCACAATAGCAAAGACATGGAATCAAATTAAATGCCCATCAATGGTGGACTGGATAAAGAAAATGTGGTACATATATACCATGGAATACTATGCAGCCATAAAGAAGAGTAAGATCATGTCTTTTGCAGCAACTTGGATGTAGCTGGAGGGCATTATCCTAAGTGAACTAAAACACAGGAACAGAAAACCAAATACTACATGTTCCCACTCATAAGTGGGTGCTAAACATTGAATACACATGGACACAAAGAAGGGAACAATAGACACTGGGGCCTCCTTGAGGGCGGGGGGTGGGAGGAGGATGAGGATAAAAAAACTACCTATTGGGTACTATGCTTATTAACTAGGTGACTAAATAATCTGTATACCAAACCCTGGGACATGTAATTCACCTATATAACAAACCTGCACATGTATCCCTGAAACTAAAATAAAAGTAAAAACAAAAAATTGCCACGTTACATTCTCACTTAGTGAAATGGAACATCTAGAAATGTGGGATCCTTTCCCAAATGTCTAGCTGACTCATTCTGTTATTCTCACCCCCTAAAAGGATGCAATTTATTTCCAGGATCCTTATTTCTATTTCTGTTGATATTTTATTAAAGCTAATATTTGTGTGTCCTTACGTTTTGAGCTGCCTTTAATCCTTTTTTGGAAAGTTGTACAATAGATATTGAAAACAAAAAAGTAAAATGGGAACATAAATTTAACCAGACTTATACACAAAGGGTCAAAGAAACATCAACCTTTGTGATTTCAAAGCTGTTGGGGCAGAGGATGAAGAATTGTTGAAGAATAGATGCCTAAGAGGTGAGGCTAGGAGGAGAAATCTGTAGACTTTGGAGCAAGTCAACTTTGACAGTAGCAGGGAAATACTCTTTTTTTTTTTTTTTTTTTTTTAAAAAAAAACCTTTTAATTGGATCCCTTTGAATAAATAATACTTTCACATGGTTTACATTCATAATGGTACAAAAAGGTAAATCAGTGGAAAGGTTTTCCTTCTATCCTGTCCCTGAACCTTTCATTTCTTTCCCTGGAGGAGTCAGATCCTTCTAGGTTCTTGAGTATCCTTCCAGACATTTTATGCATGTAAAAGTATTTGTTTGTTTTTAAAGGTATTTCTATGCATTAACACTTCCTCGAAGCTAATCAGCTAATTCAGCTGAGTTCGTTTTATGGAAGACAACCAGCTTCTATTTAATTGCTGGGGCCAAATTTTACAGTATGGAATGTCTTACTCCTTGTAATTTAACCCCCAGAGAAAACTCACTTGTCTATATTAATCTTCAGCAAACAAAGGTTTTTAAAACTATGAATTTATGGGAGAAATAATATGATTAGGAAGCAGGAGCAAGGGAACCTGCAGGGGAACCTTATTTCTTATTGTGTTAGTTATAGGAATCACTGTTGGGCTGGAAGATCATACTGGGTCAGGGTTCAGTGTTTAGTTCTTGTCTACTGACCTTGTGAGTTCTCAGAGCATCAGCAATTGATGTGCATGTGTGGTACCCCTGTCTGCTCACCATATGCTTTTGTTTTAGGTTCTCCCATGGCGCCAGCCAGTGTGGGCAATTGCAGTGTGGGCAACTGCAGCCCGGAGGCAGTGTGGCCCAAAACTGAACCCCTGGAGATGGAAGTACCCCAGGCACCTATACAGCCCTTCTATAGCTCTCCAGAACTGTGGATCAGCTCTCTCCCAAGTAAGTGAGACTTTTTCTTTCTTGCTGGGTCTTCTGCTTCTATTATAGACTCTTTCCTGTCCTGCTTTCTAACTTCATTTCTTTGCCATGTATTGAAAAACTACCTGTCTCAGAGGCACCCTCTGTTTCTGTTTCCTGGCTGGTCCATGAGTCACCAGGGAAGAAGTAAAGAAACACTGGCCTAGCTGGGTGTGGTGGCTCACACCTGTAATCCCAGCCCTTTGGAAGGCTGAGGTGGGAGGATCACTTGAATGCAGAAGGTCAAGGCTGCAGTGAGCCCTGATCATGCCATTGCACTCCTGCCTGGGTGACAGAATGAGACATGATCTAAAAAACACAACAACAACAAAAAAAACATTGGCTGATACTTACTTGCCCATAGGGACACTCTGATTGGTTACAGCTCCAGCTCCAGGTTATTCAGGTCTTAGGTGGGTAGGAGGCCCAGGTTTATTAGTCACACAGGGGGATTTAGTGACAAGGCCAGTTGTGGAACAGGGAGGTTAATGGCCATGGATTTGGTAGAGGAGGCTCTTGGATTTTGAGAGGCTTTAGGACCTACAGAAAAAAACCTCTTTCTGAATTTGGTACAAATTTATCTCAATGAAGAATCAATGTCATTGCTTGGGTCTCCCTTTCACACTGCACATGGTAGCCATGTGAGTTCTATTAATAAAATTTTGTCCAAGAGGCTAAGTAGCTTTGATAAGGGCCGTTGGGTTCAATGGAGATTTTTTTTTTTTTTTTTTTTTTTGAGGCAGAGTCTCGCTCTGTCGCCCAGACTGGAGTGCAGTGGCGCAATCTCGGCTCACTGCAAGCTCCGCCTCCCGGGTTCACGCCATTCTCCTGCCTCAGCCTCTCCGGGTAGCTGGGACTACAGGCACCCGCCACCACGCCCGGCTAATTTTTTGTATTTTTTAGTAGAGACAGGGTTTCACTGTGGTCTCGATCTCCTGACCTCGTGATCCGCCCGCCTCGGCCTCCCAAAGTGCTGGGATTACAAGCGTGGGCCACCGCGCCCAGTGGGTTCAATGGAGATTTGCTGAGTAAAAATTAACTTTGATGTGAACTGTGTCCTTTTATGGTATATTATTAGAGCAGATCCCCAGTGTGTGTGCTCACATGTCATTTTCAGAAAAATTGTTTGGTATTGCTTCTTCTTCCTCAATTTTCTTTAAACAATAAGCTAAAAATGATACACAACCCAGATACGTTAGTTTTTAGCTCCTTCCAATGACCATTGGTGTGAAGACTCAGTCAGTATAGCGTGGGGATACCAGGACCACTTTACTTGATGAAATTGTAGCCCTTGGGGTGTGGTGATTGAACAGAAATAGTTGAGATGGACCTTGAACTGTTTGCTTTCAGGCAGCCTTTTGAGTGAATATTCCAGGGATATGTTGATGTCTCCCTTTATTGCAGGAAGGATAACTATGGCAGTGGCCTTCCTGAATGCTGGTTGAAAGGTGGCTTGATCTTAATGGACTTGCATGAGTCACAGGGATGAACAGGCAGAGCAGTGAAGCAGGACTCTCACTGTCATCTCTAACCTTGCAGTGACTGACCTGGACATCAAGTTTCAGTACCGTGGGAAGGAGTATGGGCAGACCATGACCGTGAGCAACCCCCAGGGCTGCCGACTCTTCTATGGGGACCTGGGTCCCATGCCTGACCAGGAGGAGCTCTTTGGTCCCGTCAGCCTGGAGCAGGTCAAATTCCCAGGTCCTGAGCATATTACCAATGAGAAGCAGAAGCTGTTCACTAGCAAGCTGCTGGACGTCATGGACAGAGGACTGATCCTGGAGGTCAGCGGTCATGCCATTTATGCCATCAGGCTGTGCCAGTGCAAGGTGTACTGGTCTGGGCCATGTGCCCCATCACTTGTTGCTCCCAACCTGATTGAGAGACAAAAGAAGGTCAAGCTATTTTGTCTGGAAACATTCCTTAGCGGTAAGTCATTTCTCAGAAGGTTGATCGTGGGAATCGTTCTCTGGAAGTACATTCCTTCCACTATCCCTGTCTTTCACCTTCCTGCTTTCCTGGCATGGCAGAGATCTTAAAAAATTTAGTATGCAGGAGGTCAAGGGAGAACAGAGCTTTGGTTCTAAAAATTGGAGCTGACCTAGGCAACAAAGAAGGGAGTTTCACTCCAAAGCTATGTACTTGGAAGCTATTTTTAAGTTGGTTGTGGCTCCTTCAATGGCAGAAGAGGGAGACAGCCCTATCATTACACCTCAAATGTTACCAGCTTGTCTTTAACTTTGGAAGGTAACCCTGTTTGTCATATTCAGAACAGCACATATTCTTTTGGGAATTATCTGAGTGGTGAATTCAAGCAGGCAGTTTTAGGGAAAGCACTGAGATGTGAATTTTTTATAATGTGGTTTGAACTGCAAGTCGTGATCAATGATGTCCAAGAGAACCCTCTGTATAATTTGTACTGTTCAATATATTTGTGCTATTCAATATGGTTGTCACAAGCCATATGTGGCTATTGAGCATGTAAATGTGACTAATGTGACCCAGGAACTGTTTAATTAACTTAAAACTAGTGAGCACATGTGGCTAGTGGCTATTGTAATGGACAGCATAAAAGATGATATTTGTTGAGTGGATGTGGAATGACCCAGTACACCAAACTTGCTCTTCCATTTTCTGCAGATCTCATTGCCCACCAGAAAGGACAGATAGAGAAGCAGCCAGCATTTGAGATCTACTTATGCTTTGGGGAAGAATGGCCAGATGGGAAACCCTTGGAAAGGAAACTCATCTTGGTTCAGGTGAGAAGATAAGGCTGTGTCAACAACTCTTCATCTTTTTGCCAATGTTTTAGCCCCTAGGTCTGGGTTGAGCCCTCATCAAGCATCCATCAGCCCATGTAGGTTTCAGTCTCATCAGATGGGGTAACAGACTCAGGTTTGTGCAGTAGGACCCATGCTGGAAAAGGCAGGGTCCTTAAAATGGGTGACTGATTTAGTGGAGATCTTATCTTTCATTCTGTTACTAACCTTAGAATCTTGCTGAAACTTCACAGGATATGACCCTTTCCAGCTTTTCTTCACACACACACACACACACACACAATGTAAATTGCACTTTTTTTTTTTTTTTTTAGAGACATGGTCTTACTATGTCGCCCAGGCTGGAGTGCAGTGGCACCATCTCAGCCCCACTGTGGCCTCAACCTCCCAGGTTCAAGTGATCCTCCCACCTCAGCCTTCCAAGTAGCTGTGACAACAGGCACAGGCTACCATGCCTGGCCTAATTTTATTTTTAGCAGAGATGAGGTCTCACTATGTTGCCCATGCTGGTCTGGAACTCGTGGCTTAAGTGATCCTCCTGTCTCAGCCTCCCAAAATGCTGGGATTATGGGTGTAAGCCACCACACCTGGCCCTTTCCAGCCTTCTTAGAAAAACCTTTTTAGTTACTTTTAGGAATATAAATTTATTCTAGGAAGTGGCAGCAAGGCCACTTGGGCTTTGCCCCTGGAGTTGTGTAGCAAGGCAAGCAATAGATGATATTTTGTAAAAAGTCTTGCAAAGTAAGCAGTCATTTATTGAGGCATGTGATGTAATGTTACATCTAGGTCCTTTACCTTCTTTTGAACCAACTTCCACAGTGAGCCTTGGCAGAAGGATGGTCCAGAGAGATGAAGGCATATCCTATATTTAGACATCAGAATGGGGGGCTTCCTCAGGGCCTCTTTGGTCTGTCCTTCAATCTTGGGTCCATCATGCTATTTAAAAATACCTTTTCCTCAGAGGATACACCTGTGTTCTGTGTCCTGAACAGGTCATTCCAGTAGTGGCTCGGATGATCTACGAGATGTTTTCTGGTGATTTCACACGATCCTTTGATAGTGGCAGTGTCCGCCTGCAGATCTCAACCCCAGACATCAAGGATAACATCGTTGCTCAGCTGAAGCAGCTGTACCGCATCCTTCAAACCCAGGAGAGCTGGCAGCCCATGCAGCCCACCCCCAGCATGCAACTGCCCCCTGCCCTGCCTCCCCAGTAATTGTGAATGCCATCTTCTTCCTTCTCTTTTTTATAATATTGTACATATGGATTTTTTTTTTATTGTTTAGATTTAACCAGCTTTTAAATCTCTCTTTTCTCTAACAGAAGTCTGTGATTCTCCAAATATGCCTAGATTTAAAGCTGATTTAATTTATGGAAAAATCACCCTTCAGACTTTGCTTTTCTTTTTCAAATCTCCTAATGGTAGTATGATATAGCATAGTAGAAGGAGATTTGGCCTGGGAGTTTGGATACCAAAGTTCTAGCTGCAGCTTTGCTTCCAATGTGGCCTTGAACAAGTCCTTTAACCTCTGGGCTTCAGATTTATTGCTTATAGAGTGAAGAGATTGGAGTAGTGCCTGAAATTGCATCCAGCGTTAAAACGGACTCGATGACCTTCTTCTACTTGTACAAGGCTAAACTGCCTGGAACAGAATCCTTCTGCATTGTTCTTGTACCACATTTTTCCTTGGTTTTGTTAAAGTTTCCTCAAGCACTGATTTGTCCAGGATCAAGCTCTGTTTGACCTGTTCTGCTGGTATAGTAAGCTGGCTCCCTGATGGGGGAAGTGAGAGGGAGAGGAGCTGGCTGGCTGGTTGCTTAGAAACTATGCTTGATATCTAAATAGAAATGGGTGCCAAAGTCTGAAAGTCACCCAGCCTGTGGAGTGAAAGCTCACAAATTTGGCTTCTAAAGGGAAGCTGTTGACACAGAAAGCCTAGGGATTCTGTGGAAGAATAGGTTGTCAGGCATTTACCTTATTACCACTCAAATCCCAGTGTGTGTGTGTTGGGGGGTGCGGCGGGGAGAGGGGGTAGGTGACAGTATGTGACTCAGGTGGTAACTTTAAGAGGAAAGAGCTCTATTTTTCTTATTTTCTTCTCTGAGCTAGACTGAGCTGGGGATCTAAGATACACTTCTCTGACTACAAAAGGGACAGTATCATTTAGATTTTTTGCAGATGGAAGAAATGGGCTGTTGAGTGTGTTAAGGCTGGGATGAAGAAGGGCTGGACAGTACTCTTCTGGAAAGGCTCACCTAGCACAAACCTGCTTGTCTCCCTTACTAGTGGAGGTATCTGAGTGTGAACAGTGAAGGTAAAGAGTGATATAGAACAATGCAGCTCTATCTGTCACCAACTGGTCTTATCTAGAAACATCTGCTGAGTCTCTAACCCTTTCAGCTTTCTCTTCTTTTTTGAGACAGAGTCTTGCTTTGTTGCCCAGGCTGGAGTGCAGTGGCAAATCACCACTAACTGCAGCTTTAAGCTTCTGGGCTCAATCAATCATCCTGCCCCAGCCTCCTGAGTAGTTGGGACAACAGTCATGCACTATGATGCTTGGCTAATTTTTTTTTTTATTTTTGTAGAGATGAGGTCTTGCTATGTTGCCCAGGCTGGTCTTGAACTCCTGGGCTCAAGCAGTCTGGGACCTAAATGGCAAATAAGATGCTAATCTGTGGTTGCAAGCCCTAGTCCTCTTGAATAGTGATGCCTGTCTGTCTGTGTCGAAGACGTAGTAAGGAAGGCCATGTCTAGTCTGGTACCTTTAAACCAGGCCATCTCCTACTTTTCAAAATGACTCAAAAGTTGAGCTAGCCTTATTTTAAAAACTAAAAGTTCAAAATCAGTGGTGACATGAGGACTTATTTATTTAAATAAGTGCTTAAGCCTTGGTTTTAGAGTTTCTAAGAGACCTAGTGGAATTTGCTATTATGAAAAGCATGAAAAGATTAAGAAATCTGGCTAAAGATCAGGTGCTCAGCTTCGAGGAAAAGTTGGGCTTTTAGGGACCAGGAAGCATTAAAGGCACAGAAACTTTACATTTTGGGGTCATTTTGTTGAGTAGGTGAAGTGAGGGATTTGGTCTTGGTATTTGGCTGCCCCATCTCTATGTGGGAGCTCAAAGTTAAAAACCCACTGTAGGTAAATTAGAAGGGCAGCTCTTGAATCTGGGCCAGTCTGTATCCCTTCTGTGAAGTGCTAACAGCCAGGCTATCTGTAGCCTGGGTGGGAGCCCAGATAATGTGAGCTGGTAAAAGGTACTGGAAAAGTGCCAAGAAATACCAAGCCTTTGGTTTGTAACCACTATAAAAAGTTTATGAACGTGTCAGAGGAAAGGATGAGTGATTTGTGAGGTCTTAACTAGATACCCCGGTTTCTTCCTTGTTTTGGCTCCTTTTCAGAATGCCGGGAGAGTGCATGCAGGGATTCCATCTGATCACCCTCAGCACTGTTTCTCTGGTCCTGCTGGATAGATTTAGGTTTCCTTTCTTTTTTTAGGGCCTCTGCTATCTCCTTTGGTGGCTACCACCACTCACTCCCTTGATATCTTCTACTCCCTTGCCTTCACCTTGCTTAAGCCTGAGAAGGGAGTTAGATTTTGTCACTAGCTCTTCTTTTTCCTCACTGTGTACCCCACCAAACAAGATTAGTTCAAGTTAAAAAGAACCTATTGGAGGTAAACTGGGAGAGCAAGTGTTGGATCTGGGCTGGTCCCTTTCCCATATAATTAGGTCCCTGGTTATATGTTCCCGTAGCACCCCATACTTCCTCTCTCAGAATAATCATTTCCCTTGTAATGCTCAGCATCCATATCCTGCTTGACTGCAAACTTGCTGAAGGTAGGGATTGTTTGTCTTGGACTTCGCTGCCAGTCCTTAGAACAGTGTCTGGGACACAGTGTGTTCTCAAATATTTGTTGCTGGAATAAATGAATGAACTAAATCAGTCTTTTAGGGATTTATTGTTAACCACCATGGGAAAATTAAATAAATGCAGGGAAGGAAAACATTCTAAAATTAGAAGACTACTTTCTGCTCTCAGCTTCTGACTCCCTCTGAGCTAAGAACCAGACAGCCTTAGGCTGGTAACTCCTATAAGCTGGTCCTCCTCCCATGCTGACCCCATCTTTACTCTACAATTCACTTTTCACGGTCTGAAGGCACCACCAAGATAGATCCAGGAGTGACAACTCCAGTGTAGGTGTCCACTGTTCCCTTAATCTCTGTCCTGCTCCAAGTATAAATAAATTGGGGCCATTTCCTTAGATATTGGGGTTTTCTCAAGAAATCCTTTCCCTTCGTGGCATGGGTCAAATCGCTGGTAGTTAAAAAGGTGTTAACTCTTATGTGAAATAACACTTTTTCTTTGTAATGACCTGACTGGAAAGCCTCTGTGTCGTCACTTCTCATTTCTTATTTGAAATCAGCAAACTAGATTCAGTAGACGTGAACTTAAGCCCCATGAAAGTGGGGGTTTTGTCTGTTTTGCTCACTGCAATACCTCCAGGGCCTAGCAGCATGACTGGCACATATTTGTTCAAAGTGAATACCCACACCTTCACACCCTCCCTAGAGAGCTGTTCTTGTAGGCCTCTCAAATGTAGGATTTAGGGAAGTCCAGTTAAAAAAAGTTAAAACGTTTCAGCACCACCCACAGGTGAGGCTATTCTGCAAAATATATTGTCTTGAGGTATGTTTCGCCTGGACAAAACGTATTTCCGCAGACACAAATCAAAGGTGTTTATTAAGTGCTGTGTGCCCTGTTTCTGGATTCCCAGTCAAGTGGGACACCAGACGTCATAACACAGGGAGGACGTTCGGCGAAGCAAAATGAGGGCAGCAGCGGGAAACCAGTTTCACCAGGTTCCGCCTTTTCTCGTTTACTTCCGCTCTTCCCAGTTCCTAAGCCGACAGGTGGGGCAGGGTTCCGTCTGGCCGGAAAGGGCAGGCCGCACGGTGGCCCAAACTTCCGGCGCGCAGCAAGGCGGCCTCGCTAGTGGGTCTAACGCGAGGCGCGCGAGCGGCTGGATGACGTCACGGAATGGGGGAAAAGAGGGCGGCACTCGAATGGGTGCGCATGCGCAAGAAGGTGCCTGCGGGACTGGAGCAGAGCGGGCTGCGAGGGTCTTCCCAGCGCAGGCGGGCTTTCGAGTGTTACTTGCGGCTGGGCGTGGGGGACTAGCTGCCTTTCTGGCAGCAGGCAGGAAGCCGCAAAAAGTTTCTGAGCCCGCGAACCTGTAGCGGACGTGGAAAAAGAACGTATGTGAGAGAGACTTATGCCTCATTTAGCAAATCACTATAATATGCTCTGGTGTGGGGTGTGTGGATCGGAGAAATCCCATCTTCCGAGGGTCCTTGATGTCGGACAGAAAGGGAAGGCGGGGCCAGCAGAAGTTAAAATACTACCCTTCTGTAGTTCTAGCGGATTTCATTCATTCATTTTTATGTGTCAGGGTGAGATGGTTGTTAGTCCACATTCTGGTGTATATTAATCAAATTACTATTCTTATAACTATTCTCTGGCGGGAAGAGTAGGGGAGTTGTCAGTGGAAAGGATATATTTGGAACTTGGAGCTCTGTCCCAGAAGGGCTTTCGAGCGAAATGCTGTGAATTTTGCCAAACACTGCCCCGCCTCCGCCTCTACCCCAAATTCCTTTTGGTTTGAACCAGAGAACGTAATTTGCAACAGGTAAAATTTAGAATAAAAGCCAGAGTGAATGTAAATCTAGCTATAAGGCTAGAAAAACACACGAATTTAAGATTGAGGGAGACCAAGTCAACTAGAAAAATCAAGCAGCATTGGTGATCCTATCTTGTTTGGGCTGGGTCACCATTTCAAAGCAGGGAGGGACAGAATAACCTTTGGAAGATACCTCGATTTAACGGGAAGGCTGTTGGCAGGTTTCCTGGTGTGTCACTGGCTGTTAATAATTCCCTGCTCCTGCTTTGTTTCTAGACCCCTCCTCAAGTGTCTGGCTGAAAGATGCCACCCAGGGAAGGGAACTCGGGCTAGCTAAGGAGGCCATTCTTGATGTTGCTTCTAGATCTCATGTCATCACCAAGCCCTCAGCTGCTGGTGGCAGCTGCTCAGCAGACCCTTGGGATGGGAAAGAGACGGAGTCCACCCCAAGCCATCTGCCTTCACTTAGCTGGAGAGGTGCTGGCTGTGGCCCGGGGACTGAAGCCAGCTGTGCTCTATGATTGCAACTGTGCAGGGGCATCAGAGCTCCAGAGCTATCTGGAGGAGCTGCAGGGGCTTGGCTTCCTGACCTTTGGACTTCACATCCTTGAGATTGGAGAAAACAGCCTGATTGTCAGTCCTGAGCGTGTATGTCAGCACTTGGAGCAGGTGCTGCTTGGTACCATAGCCTTTGTGGATGTTTCCAGCTGCCAGCCTCACCCTTCTGTCTGCTCCCTGGACCAGCTTCAGGACTTGAAGGCCCTCGTGGCTGAGATCATCACACATTTGCAGGGGCTGCAGAGGGACTTATCTCTAGCAGTCTCCCACAGCAGGCTCCATTCCTCAGACTGGAATCTCTGTACTGTATTTGGGATCCTTCTGGGCTATCCTGTCCCCTATACCTTTCACCTGAACCAGGGAGATGACAACTGCTTAGCTCTGACTCCACTACGAGTATTCACTGCCCGGATCTCATGGTTGCTAGGTCAACCCCCAATCCTGCTCTATTCCTTTAGTGTCCCAGAGAGTTTGTTCCCAGGCCTGAGGGACATTCTAAACACCTGGGAGAAGGACCTCAGAACCCGATTTAGGACTCAGAATGACTTTGCTGATCTCAGCGTCTCCTCTGAGATAGTCACACTGCCGGCTGTGGCCCTCTGACTTTAACTCTCCTCCCATATAGAAGGTACTCAGTAAATGATCATCTCTAGGTTGGGGATGGCAAATAATCATCTCAACTGCCAATTCCAAGTGTCTTGAGTACACTAAGGCACAATGCTGTAATCAGTTAGTCACAAATGCAAAGGGCATGTAAATAGGTAATGGTGGTGCTAGTGGCAAATTGGTAGATAGTACATACTTGCCATTTCTATACTAGGAAGTCCTCTTAGTGGAGATGTTTTCATTTTCACTGGATAAAAGATAGAAGGAAAGAGATGATAGAGGAAAAGCAGGGTGGTGGAAGACAAGCCAAACACTCTTGCATGGTAACCTTGTAAATATCCGTCCTCTATGTGGGTGCTGCCTGCTAGGAAAGTAGGTCTGGGGGCTTTTCTGCATGTTTATATGCCTCCAACTGAATTTGAGGAGAGCAGACCACCAGTATGCTTAAATATGTGATACTTGTTAATGTAATACACCATTCAAGAATAAACTGAGAGTTCTGAGGAACAATCTGGTCAGGTGAAGTTTATTCACAGTAGGTTAAGAAAATAACAAAAAGTCAGAAATCCTAAGTCAGTTGGAAAACCCAAGCTGTAATGTACCCAAACCTTCTGAGTTTTTCGTTGAGTTGCTTTCTTCTGATTTTCACCCAAGGCAGTTGTCACAAATTATTCAGATCATCAGGTTGTCTTTATTGGCCAGGAACACTGCCAGTGCTGCAGCAACCACCACCATCAGCACTGGGAGCCATCGCCCATATTGCCTCTGTAGGGGGACAGGGAGACAGAAGAAAGTGGCCATGAGTTGATTGGAAAAGATATACGCAAAAATCTTTCTTCTTCCTTCTCTAGCCCAGTGGAAAACCCTGGGTTGGTGGTGGAGAAAAAGCTTTTTACTCTGTCTCCCACTTTGTCACCTGTCTTGGGGTAAAACCACTTAACCAATGTTCTCTGGCCCAGGGAGCCATATCCATCAGGGACCAGATATATAAATACTGATATGAATAATGAAGGGTGGAAAATAACCCAGCAAAATTATATTCTTTCTTTGTATTCCCCAGTACTTTTGTGTCCTTCTGTTCTTGCCACCACGTGTATCATCGGCTAAAAGAACACCCTTTCATACTTTAGCTAAGAGTAAGTCTTTCCTTCTGGCATTGAGAGTTCTGTGAAAGTTGGGCTTTGATGCACGAGCCAGTGTTTTTTTCAATGGTTGCCATAATGTCAGTATAGTATAAACCAAGCACAGTAGGACAGGATGGCCAGTCGTTGGCGTGGGCTGATACATTTTATCTGCAAAACTTGGTTAAAGAAGGAATCGTCCCATCATCCAGGGCTTTATGGGAAGGAGAGACCCTCTTACTCTGGGAGGCAGCTGCTGGCTCTGGTTCAGCTCTTCTCGGCAGTGCTGCAGCTTACGCAGGCAGGAGAGATACTCGTCACTGAGGTTGTCTAACTCTGAATGCAGTTCTCTACACTGGGGAGAACATCACCAAAGTCATCACTGTCACTTCTGTCTAGGACGGAAGTCTAGAAGTCTAGAGCCCAGGCAGGGGAGACCGCCCTTTGTAAGTTTCACTCATTTGGAATTTTTACCACCATCGTCCCTTCCCAACCATTCTCAGGGATTTGTTTGTCTTTTGACTGTCTCACATTGTCAGGAATGTGTTCATTTAAATGATTGACAGTAGTGCATATTATAATATTACATTTTATACATTGAAGTTCTTTCATATGACTTTACATGCAAGTGCTTTGCAAATGAGAGACACCGAAAAATGACGTTCTTATAGAACAAACGACCTAGAAGTGACCTTAGTACAAGTTTCTTTCCCAGGAGCTAGTTGCATATCAATACTTCTGGGAATGTGTATGTTTGTGAGTATGTACAAAGGAAGAGTTTTACTCTTTAAAGGACATATAAAGACTTAAGATACTCAATGTGGGACGACATATTGAGAAGTTAATATTTTTATTAAATGTGTTTGAGTTTTGGTCGACTTTCTAAAAGGTAACCATTTAATAAAACCTTGAATAGGAGTTGGTATAAATAAGGAAGAGAAAAGATTGACAAGTCAGCCCAAAAGCACAGACACTTTATGTAGGCAAATGAGTGTCTGTGGTTATCCATTCACAACTTAAACTTTGAAATCCCTGCGCTTTGGCTGCCTCCCAGGTTTCTCTGCTATCCTGCAAATGAGCCCTTACGATCTCAGGTCACCCTCTCACCTCCTTTTCCTTGGCCTGGAGCTGCAAAGTCTTCTTTTGCAGCTGGTCTCTGAGATCCCAGTCTTTCTCCTTCCCTGTACCCTCAGGCTCCACTTCGTTAGGGAAGGACTTTGGACTCCACACGGGCAAAGCCTGATCTAAAAAAGCAGCCAGATTCTTGGTGACGGTGAGGCCCACACCTCTGAGGAAGGGCCCTGAGGGTGAGACCACTAGGAGTGGGGAGAGGGGAGGGAACTTGGGAGGGTGTGCTCTTGGCTAGACTGATGGCATTCTCTGACATAAAGGTTAACTTCCAGTAGGCCCCTGCTAAGCTTGGACAGACAGCTGGAATCTGAGCTCCTTGAGGGCAAGATTGGCATCTTTTCTTTGTATCCCCAGTCTTATCTAGTGCTAGATAGTTTCAGTGAATACTTACTAATGTAATGTCATTGGTTGTATGTCATATTCTTCCTAGTTTGTCAAATAAGTTTGGTGGATGCTTTAATATAATCCCTTTTCCCTGATGTCCTCATTTGAAAGTTGTGAAGATGGCAGTCATATCCTAAAATTTATCTTCATATGGTTAAAGATGGTTTTTTAGCCACCCTGCAGTCTTAGTCTTGGTGAAAAGAGCATGGACTAGGAGTCAGAAGTTTTGGATTGTTGTTGTAGCTGTGTTGTTAGTTTGTGTCACCATAGACTTTCATGTTCTTATCTATACTATGTGGGCATAAAAATTTCTGCCTTATCTATTATATTATGCCCAATGATTGTGAGGAGAAAACAAAAGGTCGTGTGTAGTGGACAGGTGAGGAGCTATTGCCCCTCTGTATACACAGTGAATTCTCAGGAAACACGGACAGTAGACTCTAGGGCTAAGAGTGAGTTGACTCTGGCATGCTATGTGGTTTGGGGCTGGGGAGTTGGATGTGATTTGGAAAATCAAGTGTGTAAAAATTGACATGAAATCCTGAGTTCAAAATAAATTTATTGAAATGTTCAACACAGACATGTGCTTTCAGAGAGAATAGAAACCCTTTTTCACAGTTTATATACTTCAGGATAGAAGGCTAACTAGTTGAAGTGTCCTCAGAGCCAATGATCAGTCCTTAAAAGGCTCCCACACATCCCAGACTTAACAGACTCCCAGAACTGGCTGGGACTCCAGGAGGTCATGCAGTCCATCCCGCTGCCTTTAGGCAGGTAAGGGAAGAGCAATATCTTAGAATTTGTGGTAATAAATTTGCTGACCTTTCTTTGTTAAGAGTTTCTCCTGTTCTTGAAGCTGTAAGGATTGATTCTGAAGCAAACCTGTTGGAAAACACAAGGAACTTGTCTATGCTAGCATATTCACTACAAAGAGTTTTCTTTTCAGAACTTTGCTTAGAACCTTGGTTATTAAATATGTTCCCATCTGCTATGTGTTGAATTTTGTCCCCCAGAATATATATGTTGAAGTCCTAACCCTCAGTACCTTAAATTACGACCTTATTTGGAGATAGGTTCTTTAAAAGATAATCAAGTGAAAATGGGGTCATTCAGGTGGGCCCCAATCTAATATCAGTGGTGTCCTTATAAGAAGGGGAAATATGGACACAGATATGTTCATGGGAAAGACAATGTGAAGAGACCCAGAGAGAAGACGGCCATCTACAAAGCCAAGGAAAGAGCCCTGGAATAGATCTTTCCCTAAACGCCCTCAGAAGGAAACAACCCTGCTGACATCTTGGATTTCTAGTCTCCAGAACTGTGAGACAATACATTTCTGTTCTTCAAGGCACCCAGTCTGTGGTACTTTGCTATGCATCCTTATATCTCCCCCTACCATGTCTCTATCTTCAAGTCTTTGCTTGAAGATTTTCCCTTTTCCCTGTGGTTGCTTTACTCTCTTAATAATCATTGCTGTTTGCATGAAGCTTCTCTATCAGGTGTCAGAGGTTAAAGTGGTGGGCAACCAGCAGCCGTATGAATTGAGTCAGGTTCTCCAGCTTTTCAGAAACTGCTTTTCTTCTGAGAAGTCCCTTTTCCTCTTTGGGCCCAATATGTAGTTTTGAAGTAGATTGAGGCACGTATAGTATAAGCTTATTTTCTAAACCATCTCTAGTGACAGGTCTATGTGACACATTCATGTACATAAATTAGAATATATAAAATAAGAACTGCTTTAGGAAACCCAGTACTTAAAAAAAATCTGCAATTCTAGGGGCAATGTAAGTGGTGTCATTGGCATGGAAGGAGAAAAGTAGAAAAAAAAGAACAGAGGCTAATACATAATTTATGGAGAGCTATGTAAATGACCTCACTTCACAAGAAGAGGGTCGGAAAATGCACAGAGTTAGAGCATATGCCAAAGACTGGTCCCTTAGTCCCCACTCTGGGTGCCTTTTGTGGGCCAGGGGCCCCAGGAAAACCCTGTGGACTTTCAGAATCTGGAAAGTGAACTTACTCTGCAACTGATGTACTCTGGTCACCAGGGTGAGTCTCTCCGCCTCTGACCTTTTTAGTTGATCTGGAAATGCAATAATGCAAGCCAAAATAAAGGAACGCAAGACTTAATGAACTCAGTACTTAAGGATGGAAATTAGTAATAGATGCTGTCTTGTCGCGGCCTTTAACGTGTCTGTTGGAAGTTGCTCTATCTTCGTGTCCCAGTTCTGAAGAGGTAAACCAGAAGCCAAGTACCTCAGGTTTTGTGCATCAACAATGTTGGGTTGCATTGAGGCTTGTGTTTACACACTGTCTAGTCTTCTCTATCAGCGGACACAGAGGGTGTGACTGAGAGACTTTCTCTATACCTTGTGTTTCAACTGACCTTTCCCTTTCAAATTAGGACTGTGGCCTTGACATATGTGACTGATGTGGGAGCAGCTGTGATCTGGCCCAGAGGGATGGGCTAAAAAAGAGAGCTCAGACAACAAGATACTCTATCTAGTACAGTGAAATTAATTTTCAGTTTTGGATGATTAAAACAGTCCTGCCTCTCCCTCAAGGTAAAATGAGATTATAAAGCCAATCAACCAATCAAGCAAACAATTAAAAGGCTGAAGCCTTTCTCTTAACTCAGTTTCTTTTTTCTTAGCTCACTTGGCCATGGCTGCCATGCGCCCAAGGCCTCCAAGGAGAAGAGTACCTTGTAGGTCCTGGGTATCCAAGCTGCACAGGTCTCTGTCCCCTTGCAGGCATTCAATCTTGGCCTGCAGTTCCTGGTGCTCATTTTCCAAAAATCGCAGGGCCTGGTTCATCTGTAAGTCCCTGCTATCTGCTCCCTGTAAGGAGGAGGAGGGGCCAATATAGAAGGAGGTCAGTGTTGGGGTGGAGGTTGGGGGGCAGGTACCATGGAAGAGGAAAATATAGAAAATTCTGGAATTTTAGAGATAGAAGGAATGTTAGGGAGATGAGAAAATAGAGAAGTCTTTCTTTTTTCCTATTCTTCCCATTGCTTTGTTCCTCACATTTATAACGGCAGATTAGACTTTTGATATTCACAAGGAACTCGTGTCTTTTATTTATTTATTTTTAGAGATGGGGTCTCACTTTGTCACCCAGACTGGGGTGCAGTGGTGCCATCATAGCTCATTGCAGCCTCGACCTCTTGGGCTCAAGCAATCCTCCCACCTTAGCCTTCTGAGTAGCAGGGACTGGGTGTGTGCCAGTAGTTTTGAAGTGGACTGAGGCATGTGTAGTGTAAGTTTATTTTCTAAACCATTTCTAGTGACAGGTCTAAGTGACACATACATGTATATAAATTAGAATATATAAAATAAGAATTGCTTTAGGAAACCCAGTACTTTAAAAAATCTGCCATTCTAGGGGAAATGTAAGTGGTTGTCATTGGTGTGGAACTCATGTCTTGACACTTGGGTAAATCACCAAATTAAGGAATACGAAGTCATTAGTTTTCTAGATGTTTTCATTTTCTCTTTTTTTCTTCTTCTGGCAGTATCAATTTTTTTTTGGTTAGGGTCTTTTTTTTTCCACAAAGATTCAAAGTTAAAAAACGCCCCACAAAAATCTTCATAGCAGTTGCCTTATAGGTGATGGGAAGAAGAGAACAAGTGACCACCACGCAGAGTGACCAGCTGGGCTCACTCCTTTGATAAGACTCATATACTCTGTCTCTTATCAAGTGGGCTGTTCTGAGCCCTGCTTCAGGAAAATTACAAAGATCAGCTTTTGAGATGGATCCTTAAAATTCCAAACCAGGTAAATAAATCTATGCAAAATAATAGCTAATATTTACTGAGTGCTTTTATGTGCCAGGCATTGTGCTAAGTGCTTTACACGGATTGTCTTACTTAATACTCAGAATCACCTTATGATGTAGGTACTATTATCCTCATTTTAGAGATGGGGAAACTGAGGCTTAGGACAGATTGAAGATGATGGAACCCTTGAGGATGCCAAGAGTTTAATTATAATTGCTAAATGTAATTGCTTAAAAAACACATTGGCAGAAAGTGTTAGTTAGTACTCACCTGTAAATAAATTAGTGACATTCTTTCTGTGCCAACAGTGGGCAATTTTGAACTGGATGCTTTTTTGGGATGGAGTTTGGAGAGTGGGTTGGGATATGACATTAGTAGGCTGATGAATATTGCAGCCAGTTCTGTTCATTTGGGTGGTCATGGTGTCATTCCAATGAACGCTTAGTTCATTTGCATGGCAATACAGACATCCTTGCTAAACTCACAACTAGATTTCAGAGCCAAGACAGTGAATTTGGTACAAAGTAGGTGGTGACCGAGGAACTGAAAGCCAGATGCTGTCAGCTGCCTTTGGAGTCCCTAATCCAGAACAGCTTCTTTCATCACCACCCCTCCTCCCCATACCCTGTCTTCCCTCCCCACCCCCAGTGCCTGGTACCTGCAGTTTGGACTGAAGCACGTGGAGCTGGCTCTCCAGCTCCCTGTGCTGGGTCCCAAGGGTCCTCCAGTCCTCCTTCAGAGCCTCATACTGGCTCTTCCACTCTTCACACTTCTGCTCTGCCAGGGCCAGGGATCGCTGAGGGAAATCAGAGAGGAGAGGGTTCCAGGGAGTTGTGCAGCTGGCTCCCTTGTTCCCCAAGCTGCCTGGAGTCCCCAGCCCCATGGTCTCTGTGGCATCCCCATACCTGTGTGCTCTGTAGTTGCTGTTCTGCATTCATTTTCTCCTCCAGCACTTTCTGCAGTGACTCCTTGGCCTTCTGCTCATAGCTGTTTTTCTGGTCTTCCATCTCCAGTAGTACTTTTTTCATTCCCCAAGGGGAGTATTTCTGTAAATTTGATGCAATTCAACAAATACACATTGAGCTTCTGTGTGCCAAATCCTGAGCTGGGATACAGAAATGAAAAGAAGTTGGTTCTTCCCCCAGGCAGAGATACCAGTAATCTAGTGAGCCATTTCTTTTAGGGTAGAGCTAGCAAGGGGAGTCCCTCAGGCAATGAGAGATGAGTGGGGGGCATAATAAACAGTGCCCTAAGCTTGCTAGGCGTTGTATCCGAGGCCTTCCACAAGCTCTTGAAATCCGACATGTCTAAACAGGACTCATCTTTCTAAACATGTTCTTTTTTCTTGGGGTTCCTATCTCAGTGACCAGAATCATCATCCATCCAGGCTTTTCCAAACCCTAAACCAGGGAGTCAATCTTCATTTTCTCTCTCACTTCCTCCCAGTAATCAGTTGGTCATTGAGCCTTGACAATTTCCTTAACAGTTCATATCTGTCTCATCTCTATCCCTACTGCTGCTTCCTTAGTTCAGGCTCTAGTAGTAGTGTTATGTGGATGAATGCAACAGCCTCCCTTTCTTCAAATATTGCCTCCCTTCAGTCCCTTTTCAGTCCTGCATTTACAGGGTTCTTTCTAAAATGCAAATCTGATCTTGCCACTTCCTGCATAAATCTCTCCATGGATTCTCGGCATCCTAAGAATCACATCCAAACTCCTTGTCATGGCTCCACTTACACACCTAGACTTTCATCCCATGCTACTTCCACCTAAGCTGAGATGTTTGCAGATCCCCCAGCACTCTGTTTTTTGGGGCTCTGCCTTTACCCATATAGCTTCTTCTGCCTACAGCTGGTTAACTTCTACTCATACTCAAGATTCAGTCCAGTATCATCAGTTCTGATAAACTGACCAACTATCGGCATCCCACAATGTCTTATGGATTAGGTAGCTTTTCTTAGTGTTCATAGTGTTCACATAGTATCCCCTGTATGCCTCTATTATTCTACTCTATTGACTCATCTGTCTTTCATACTGGATTGTAAACTCCTTTAGGGAGGGAGCATACTGCTGCTGCTTTAAAAAAAATCATTGTAGCATCTCTACAATGCCTAATGAACTTAATGTTTTAAAATTAATACATTTGCATTATAAAATTCCTCCTGGCTGCAGGATTAAGGAGACACAAGCACAGCTTTGCTAATTCACTGGGGGTCTTGCCTTCTACCTTTCTTTCATCTTTATGCCCTGTGATTTCGGAGAAGGCAGGCAGATTTTACTGTCAATTCTGGATTACCCACTGTGTAAGCAGTAGACCAGATGACAAAAATTTAGGGATCAATATGAAATCATTTCCATTTAGCTTTGGAATTGTCTGAAATTTTGGATTTAAATTTGAGTGGGTCTTACAGTTTTGGAACTTTCATTAAAAACCAGATCCAGGAATTAACCTGGTTGAGGTCATATGTAGGGGATGTCCCAGTTATTGGACATCCGATGACCATCCGTGCTGGGCACTGGTTATGTGTTATTCTCTGTTGAATAGACTGGCATTCTGGATTATATATTAGTCTCCTGTGAACTTGGTTGGCATTATTTAGTCCTGACAAAGCAAGTTGTACTGAAAAAATGAAAGTTGTAGACCAAGAAACTTATAGACTCCATAAACTCTCTTCCCCTGTAAGACGCCATCAATGTGGCCAGGACTGTCTTCTCTCTCTAACTCCAGATGGGAGAATTCTGCCTGTTTCACCCCATTCTCTTATTTGACATCTTCCCACCTGTCATGTATCCATCACTTCTCAAATGTGAAAGCTGACTTCTTTCTATCTCTTGTAAACCAAGATTAGGCCAATCAAGAGATTACTAATGCTGGAAAATGGTGTTACAGAAGAGCCAAGTAAAAGAGCTTTTACATTCTTCCAGGGGTTGCTAGAAAAAACAGAAAAAAGTTGCCCATGGAATGAAAATAATTTTCTAAGACTTCATTATAACATCTAACTCATCTGTTCGAAGATTAGGATGTGTAAATGTCTGTCTGGGTGGTGTGAATCTTTACCAAGGGCCTTTCCCTACACTGTCAGGTATTCTCAAGGTTCCCCTGGAGCTGACAAAGTGGATAGTGCTGGGATTCCTCCAGGGTGCAAAGAGAAGGATACTGGGAGAAAGGGAGAGGAAGAAGGATGAAGACAGTGATCTAGTGAATTAGAAACTAAAGTGTAAATGGCCAAGCCAGAACTGGGTAAGTAGGAATGGGTGTGTTATTCTCCATCTGGTGGCATTTCTTGAAAGTAAGATTGAGGTTCAAGCATTCTTCTCATTTAATTCTAGATTCCCGAGATGGAAATATCCTTCAGAATGCTTACCTGGGTACAGGTGTACAGCTGGTTTTCTAAGGATCTCAGTTTCCCCTTCAGTTTGTCTTCATTAAGCTGTCCCTGGAGCAAATGGGATGAGTTAATGAGCTTGGGCCCAAATCTAGTCTGCAAAGAGTTTAACTCTATATTCCCATCCTACTGCCCAGCACATGGTTGGTGCTCAAACAGTGAACTCTTTCAGGAGGCAGGCAGGAGGAAAGATGACAAAGGATGCTGGATAGAAGAGGATCTTCTCCTGTTTCTCTGGACTAGGACAAGAAAGAATCAGACTGGCCTCAAGTCCTCTTTTTACCTCGCTTTTTATCAAATGGCTCAGGGTAGCATAGCAGGGGGCCCTGGAAGGAAAGCTTTTAAGCTACCCTTTCGTTCACTATCTCCCTCCCCTGTCTAGGCACTTCTGCACTCCTCACCTCTTCTCAGTCTTGTACATTGACTTTTCCCTGTAAAATGTAGGCCAGTGAGGCTAACCCAGTCTCCCCTCCCGGGAGAATGTTTATTCCCTCCCTTGCCCTCAGTTATGAGCTCATTTGTATCTCCTCAACATTCCTATGTTGAAGTCCTAAGCCCCGAGTGCCCCAGAATGTGACCATATTTGGAGACAAGGTCTTTAAAGATGTAGTTAAGTTAAAATGAGGCCATTAAGCTGGGCCCGAATCCAATATTGATGGATGTCCTTATTAAAAGAGGAGATCAGGGCACTGCGGGAAGGCCATGTGGAGACACAGAGAGAGATGACAATCTGTAAGCCAGGGAGAGAGACCACAGGAGAAACGAACTCTGCTGACACCTTGATCTCAGACTTTAAGCCTCTAGAACTATGAGAAAATAAGTTTCTGTTTTTGAAGTTCCCCTGACTGTGGTACTTTGTCATAGCAGCCCTAGGAGATTAATACACTCCCCTCCCTGCCACACACACCTCCACATGCACACGTACACTTCCACCTGCACACATACACCTCCACCTGCATACACACACCTCCACATGCACACGCACACCTCCATGTGCACACACACACCTTCACATGCACACACCTCCACATGCACACGTACACTTCCACCTGCACACATACACCTCCACCTGCATACATGTATCTCCACTTGCACACACACACGTTCACATGCACACGCACACCTCCATATGCACACATACACCTCCACCTGCACACACCTTCACATGCACACGCCCACCTCCATATGCACACATACACCTCCATCTGCACACACACCTTCACATGCACACGCACACCTCCACATGCACACACCTCCATATACACACACACCTCCACCTGCACACACACACCTTCACATGCACATGCACACTTCCACCTGCACACACAGCCCTCCACCTGCACACACACACCTTCACGTGCACACTTCTACCTGCACACACACCCCTCCAGCTGCACACGCACACCTCCACATGCACAGGTACACCTCCACATGCACACACACCTTCACATGCACACGCACACCTCCATATACACACACACCCCTCTACCTGCACACACACACCTCCATATGCACACACACACCTTCACATCCACATGCACACCTCCACCTGCACACACACACCTCCAGCTGCACACATGCCTCCACATGCACAGATACACCTCCACATGCACACACATTCTACCTGGACACACACACCTCCACATGCACACACGCACTTCCAAATGTACACACACACCTCCACATGCACACGCACAGTTCCACCTGGACACACACACTTCCATCTCCACACACACACCTCCACCTGCATACGAACATTTCCACATGCACACGTACGTACTAGACTCAAGGTGAGAGCTTTAAGAAAGCAAGAAACGGAGAGATATTAAAGCAGAGTGAGGGCGGCAGGGGGTGTAAGGGAGCTTCCCAGAAAGTCACGTTCTATTTATTCATAAGCTGGGGCTGTCTAATGGTATTTTGGACATTCCAAGAAAGATGCTAATCTCAAGAGCGAGAGGGGAGCAAGGCCGACATGAAGAGCCAGTCTCTGTTTCTGTTTTTCAGTATTTCAGCTGATTAGCTACAGCTTCCCTGCTACTTTTTTGTCCCCTCCCTTTGTAGACTTGCCCCTTTTGCCCAGGTAGGGGTTTTGTTCTTCCAGCCTGGAGTTTTGTGTAGGGTGTATGTGTGTAGGGGAGGGGGCCGGGGAGCCATCAATGAGAGCAAGTTTTCCAGAGAAAGGGCAGTGACCGGTTTTCCTATCCTTTCTCTGGCTTTTTCCAACCAGGCTAAGTGGGACGCTTGTGAGGTCTTGAAATTCCACCTCTCTTTAAGCCCGAGACGCCATGGGCCCTCTCAGCCAGATGGCCTGGACGTTTCCATCTCTTATAACATTTCCGGTCTGTAACGGTCTGGGGGTATAGGAGGGGGCTCAGCTTTGAGGTCCGCCTCCCTCAGTGAGTTTCAGGGTGCCTGGGGGAGGCAGGAAGTGGTATCTCGCAGCTCCTGTTTTGATCTTGTTTGGCTTATTCTTCTAACCATGGGAGCCAGGGGGTGCCCCCACCCTTTCGGCTTCCTGTGTTACTCAGCTGGGGCTTGCAAAAGCAAAAAGCGTTGCCAAAAATAATTTTTTAAAGTGCCTCCTGCTATTAATGTTTTTCCTAACGTCTCATGTGAGGGAGAGCAGAGAGTCAGGGATTTGGCATCTACAATAAGCACAGGGCTTTGGGACCGATGGAAGATGTGGACAAAGACTTCTACTGTTTGAGCTTTGAAGTAACTGGTAAAACGGCTGCATTCCGCTGTGGCCTGTTCATTGTCAAATCCACAGGTCCTGAAATCAGCTGGCTCTACACCTACCTCCTCTGGTTCACATCTTCCAGCTCCACACATTTGCCTTTGCCCAAACTCTTTCTATGCAGAATGCAATCAAACCTACCAAGTTTAAGGTTTATCTTGCTATATTTTGGGAAGAAAACAGGCCTAAGGCAATATTCTTAAAATGTTCCCAGTCTCCTACCCTTTTGGGGTATCTCCTCTCTCCCCATTCCATAGTATGGCTTTAATCCAATATTTTGCCTCTTTCAACTGTTTTTATATTGGCCCAACCCCAGATTACTTTTCCATTCGTGTTGCAATGGAAGACAATTTACGATAGCCCCTTCAGTGGGGATGAAGGGCCACCCAAGTCTGGAGCTTGAACGAAACCTCTTTCCACAGCTCTGCTTTTCTGGACTCCCCAAAACATCACAAAAGTCGCAGCCAAGTTGTTGCAAATCGGGCATGTAGTTTCCTGGTCTGAGCCCCAGGCTCCCCACACTGAAGCCCAGTGTTACAGTATCTGGGAAGAAGCACTTTTTACAGGCCTACTGCTGACATTCTAGGCAGTTTGACCCCGGGAAGCGAGGGCTCAGAGGGCATATAACCCCCAGTGAAGAGAGGAGCAAGGTGGAGGCCATACACACCTGGTGCCGGTCTGAGGTCTTCAGCTCCTGCTTCTGCGTGGTTTTCCCCTGCCTCTGATCTGCTCTCCAGAAACACCACCACCTCACCACAGAAGCACCAGCCCACAGCTCATCTCTCTGCTCTAGTAGAGGTTGCTTAGGGCTTCAGCCAATCCCCACTGCGCTGTCATCTCAAGATCTTAATTCCAGGATGGAGATCTTCAAACCCAAGGCTGCCCTGCTCTCGTTTTTGTATTGCACAATATTGAAAGCTTGCTTTCTCTGCTAGTAGAGGTGTTTCTGCCCTGAAGGTTGGACCCTCCTCAGGAGTCTCAATAGTGCCCCAGGGCCTATGGTATCCAAAAGGCCCAGAGATATCTGGAGGTGAAGCCAGTGGAGGGAGCTGATCCTTGGGATTCTAATAGGGAGTTTGTGGTAAGTTCTCAGCATGTGAATTTGGAAATTCAAATTTATGAAGGTCAAATGGCAAAAATAAAGGTCTGAACCAGTTCTGGCCACTTTCTTCCAATTATTTTTCCCAGATACCACAGTTTGGGGCTATACTTTTATTGGAGTTGAGGCTTTCATGGAAGAGATAGAGTTGAATTGCCTTATTTTAGGGGAAACAATAGCTGTTAACTGAAAAAGTCTGAGACTGTTTTTCTTTAAAATTGGAAGCTAGGGGGTTGGTGGGGAGGAGGGACGAAGAAGAGAAGGGTGAGGATTGGGAGGGGTGAGAAGAAGGGAGGGAGAAAACCACAACCAAGGGAACTTCTGCTCTTGGGCTGGAGCATGGGGTGAAACTCCTTGGAGACAAACCCAGAAATGTCTCTTAATATATCCCCCCTCATTCCCACAAAGCTTGCTTTGATTCAAGCTCTGGTTCTGTCTTAACTGGGATATTACAAGAGTTTCAACTCCCCCAACCCCCGCTTGGAGCCAGGGTTCTTATTGCTACAAGTTAGAGAATCCTTGAACCCTCCCCCCTCTTTTTTTTTTTTTTTTCAAGACAGGGTCTTGCTCTGTTACCCCATGCAGGAGTACAGTGGTGCAGCCTGGACCTTCTGGGCTCAAGCGATCCTCCTGCCTCAGCCTCCCAAGTAGCTGGGACTATAGGTGTGTACCACCATGCATGGCTAATTTTTTTTATTTTTAGTAGAGATGAGGTCTCACTATGTTGCCCAGGCTGGTCTTGATCACTCAAGTGATCCTTCTGCCTTGGCCCCCCAAAGTGTTGAGATTACAGGTGTGAGACACTGCATCCAGTTGGAAGTTAGAGAACCTTTTAAGACACAGATCTGATCATTCACAAGTCATTTCCTCAGATAGTAATTGCATACCTTCTAAGGATGAGCCAGACATTGCTAAGTGTAGGACTTTAAACCTCAGTAAAGCATAGTTCCGTTCCTACTCAGCTTATTACCAATAGCAGTGTTTCTCAAGCTGGGTAGCATGCATTCTAAAGGATCTCTGCTTTTATATGTATACATATATGGGTTTCCTTTAAAAATGGGTCCATGCATTATTCAAGTTTGAGATACCTTGTTCAACAGAAAAAGTTTAAGACCCATAATTCTAAAGACCTGTCTGAGATCCTTTCTTTGGCACTACTCTGGCATACCTTCATTTCAGCCATACTCTGCTATAGCCAATTCTTTGCCATACATAGGCCTGTAATCATTCCAATTCCTAAACCTTAAACATTCTTCTACTTTCTGCTTTTTCCCTTCATCATCACTCTTGCTTCTCTACTGGTTAGCTCCTACTCATCCTTCAAGATTCAGCTAAAATGGTTTCTTTCCTTTATTTTTATTTTTTGAGACATAGTCTTGCTGTGTCACCCAGGCTGGAGTGCAGTGGCACAATCTCAGCTCACTGCAACCTCCACCTCCCGGTTCAAGCAATTCTTGTGTCTCAGCCTCCCGAGTAGCTGGGACTTCAGGCATGCACTATCACGCTCAGCTAATTTTTGTATTTTTAGTAGAGACAGGTTTTCGCCATGTTGGCCAGGCTGGTCTTGAACTCCTGGCCTCAGGTGGTCCACCCGCCTTGGCCTCCCAAAGTGCCGGGATTATAGGCATCAGCTGCCATGCCTGGCCAGGTTTCCTTCCCTTAAAGACTTCCCTATTCCACCTTAGGTGGAATAATTGCTGCCTTCTTTCTCTTTTTCCTGCATCATGCTGTATGCACTGCTGCAATAGCCTTATTATACTGTTTTGGTGTTATTTATTACATGTCTCTGTCTTCATGGCTGGACTGTGAGCTCCTCAAGAGTTAGGACTGTAATGCTCTTTGTCCCTGTAGCACAAGGCCCAGCACAGAGTTGGAACTTATCAAATGACTGTCAAACAAATGAGTGAGATGATCTCAATTTAGTTCGGGACCAGAAACCACCTCACATGCACAGCTGTCTGCCCCAAGTTCCTACTCTGTCAATGAAAATGACCTAACAATCAGGATCTCTGACCATAGACTGAAAAATCCAGGTACAATGTCTGACGTGAGGAGCAGGGCTGAGCTTAGGAAGTCCTCTTTACATCACTGCAACTTCTCAGTTTTGTTCCATACTCTCCCATCATCTTTCTTTCTCTGCTCAAGCCATCTTCAAGGTAGGGTGAGATGTCACACAGGCCATTGAGGTTGTGTGCTCCATCTCTTTCCACCTGGTGCTTTATGCTTTGGTGGTGTCAAGCTGCTTGTAGCTCGTACTAATACATGAATTTATAGTATATACTAATTTACAGGTTTCAACATGGGGATTCTGAGGAACCTTGGGAATCCCCAAGACCCTTTTAAGGGATCAGCAAAGTCTTACTTTTTGTAATGACATATTTGTGTGAGACTGGATTTTTCTTTATGTTTAAACCAATAGATTGAAAACAGAAGCAAATATGAGAATCTAGCTGTCTTTTTTTCAGCCAGACATTAAAAATATTTGCAAAAGTGTAAAGCAATGACACTCCTGTCACTAATTTTGTTTTTGAAAATATAGTTCTTTTTCGAGACAGAGTTTCGCTCCCGTCACCCAGGCTGGAATGCAGTGGTGCAATCTTGGCTCACTGCAACCTCCACCCCTGGGGCTCAAGAGATTCTCCTGCCTCAGCTTCCCGAGTTGCTAAGACTACAGGTGCATGCCAATGTACCTGGCTAATTTTTTGTATTTTTAGTAGAGACGAGGTTTTGCCATGTTGCCGAGGCTGGTCTTGAACTCCTGAGCTCAAGTGATCCACCTGCCTTGGCCTCCCAAAGTCTGGGATTACAGGTGTGAGCCACCGTGCCCAGACCGTTTTTCTTAAAACATGTAATTTAGGTTAGCATGAAATATTTTACTATCATTATTTTAAAATTAATAATTCTTTCTCAATTTCTGTCTTAATTTTTCTTTCTTTTTTTTTTTTTTTTTTTTTTTTTTTTTTTTGTGAGAGGGAGTCCTGCTCTGTCACCTAGGCTGGAGTGCAGTGGCACGATCTTGGCTCACTGCAACCTCCACCTCCTGGGCTCAAGCAATTCTTGTGGCCCAGCCTCTGGAGTAGCTGAGATTACAGGTGTGCACCACCATGCCTGGCTAATTTTTTTTTTTTTTTTGAGACGGAGTCTTGCTCTGTTGCCCAGGCTGTAGTGCAGTGGCGCAATCTCGGCTCACTGCAAGCTCCACCTCCCGGGTTCACGCCATTCTCCTGCCTCAGCCTCTCCGAGTAGCTGGGACTACAGGCGCCCGCCACCACGCCCGGCTAATTTTTTGTATTTTTTAGTAGAGACGGGGTTTCACCGTGGTCTCGATCTCCTGACCTCATGATCCGCCTGCCTCAGCCTCCCAAAGTGCTGGGATTACAAGCGTGAGCCACCGCGCCCGGCATGCCTGGCTAAGTTTTGTATTTTTAGTACAGACAGGGTTTTGCCATGTTGGCCAGGCTGGTCTCTAACTCCTGACCTCAGGTGATCTTCCTGCATTGGCCTTCCAAAGTGCTGGGATTTACAGGCATGACGCACGGTGCCTGGCCGACTGTTTTAATTTCTCATATGGTAAATATAAACATTTCTTGTATATTTTCAATAATTTAAAAAGTATAAAGCAATCCTGAAATAAAAAAATTAGAGAACCATTTTACTAGACTGTGTCATGCCTTTAGATTTTTTTTTTTTTCTTTGAGATGGAGTCTCGCTCTTTTGCCCAGGCTGGAGTGCAATGAGGTGATCTCAGCTTACTGCAACCTCTGCCTTCTTGGTTCAAGTGATTCTCCTGACTCAGCCTCCTGAGTAGCTGGGATTACAGGCATGTGCAACCACACCCAGCTAATATTTTTGTATTTTTAGTAGAGACGGGGTTTCGCCATGTTGGCCAGGCTGGTCTTGAACTCCTGACCTCAAGTGGTCCATCCACCTCGGGCTCCCAAAGTGCTGGGATTACAGGTGTGAGCCACCACGCCCGGACTTGCCTTTAGACCTTTGCCTGTACCCCAACTAAAATACTATTCCTGCTTCCATATTTTCCCGGCAGATGCTTATATAAGTATTCCCCTGGCTCTTTTCTTCTCTGGAGTCTCACTCCTTCTTGTATTTTCCTATATCTTGAAAACATTTCTTTTATCTTTCATGTTTTTATATTGTTTAGTCATGTGTCTTTCTTACAAAACCATGAGCCTTCTCAAAGCAAGAACCCTATCTAAATAATCTCATTATTTCTAGTGCTAGTCCAGTGTTCTGTATAGAGGACATAATCTGTGAATATTGCACATTGAATGGACTAAAATCAAAGGCCTGAATTTTAGTTCCAGATCTGCCACTAACTAGCTGTGTGACTTTTGGCAAGTTACTTGACCCCTATGAAACTCAGTTTCTTCATGGGCAAAATAAGAGTATTAGACCAGATTGTCTCTAAGGTCCCTTTCCACTCCGATATTTTTATTCGGACTGAGTGGGTACATGGCATGCTGGTTTGGATAAATATCAGTGTGAATCCCATACAAAAATATTTGACATTTACCATATTCAGTAATATAAACTATATTGGGATCTTCCTTCATTCCTTCCAACAAATTAAAAAATGGGAATTCTTGCCACTTTTGGTTCTGGGTCTTCCTTGGATATGTAGCACCATGACCCTCAGGTGATGACCAATATATTTATTGTGACCTGTTTGACTTCTAGGTCTGAGCACCATCCCCCTCATCTTCTGCCTCTTCCCAGCTCACTTTTCAGTAGTCAGAAAACCCCTTCTCTTACTGCGATGATGTGGAAAGAAAAATGAGATGGGAACACATAGAAGCCCATGAGCTTTGTTAAAAAAAAAATTTAATTCCCTTACCTTCCAAGAGCTGTCAGAGGCCTGAATCAGAGTGGACAGTAGGTCTTGGAGAATCACCATTTTCTGTTTTAGGACCAGCTCCCTTTGTAGGGCCTCCTGGGGTGCAGGCACAAAGTGCAATAGGGTAAGATTAATCTGGAGGATCAGGCAGTAGGTGGATGGAGGAACTGAGGGGAAGGATCACATGCCACTTACTTTGAGGTAATCAGAAAGCTGAATGATTTCCTGGAGAGAAAGAACAAGGGTTCAAAATGTCTGTAAGTCCCCTGAAACCCTGGGACATAGAACCAGAGCCTGGGTTGGTTTGTGTAGAGAAAACCTCTTTTGCTTTGGCTCTGACAGGGTCCCTTTAGTCCCCACGTCTATGTTCAGTACCCCCTTGCCATGCAGGAAGAAGATGCCCCTCCATCCCAGCCAAGTTTTTCATGGAATTCCAGAATGTCAGCGCTTAATACTTTCTGATTCGACCCCTTCAAAGTGAATACGTGCTTACCTTATCCAGAACTGCAACTCCATAACTGGAAAGAGAAGAAATTAAAAATAATGATAATGGACCAAAGAATCAAGTCAGGAGGCAGTGGGTTGATTCCTTCTGAAATCCCTTCTGAAGAGCCAGTAGGGTGGGGAAGGGCTTCCTCTTTCTTAATTAAGGTGGACATGGAAATTCGTTGTGTTCTCTCTAGAGAGGAATGGATGGGATGTGAGAGGGTTAGGGTCAGGAACTCACTTGGTTTGCTGACTGGCATCGTTCTTAATTGTTGGTCCTTCTGCCTTTGTCTGAGTACCTAAGAGATGGAGGATAAGTTGATTTAGAACTTATGGGGAGGAAGTGGGGGAAGTGGGGGAGAGACAGGGACTCTCCATTGCCAGTGAGCTGGGACAGCTGTCTCAGGATTCTCTGCGGGCCCTGTGGAGTGAGGGAGGCTCTGCTCTTACCACGGTGGTGTTTGGGTGGCTTCTTACTAGGAGCGTCCTGTGGAGGAAGGCCCCCAGCCTGTGAGGAGAGGTGGTCAGTCAGATCCCTGCAGATGCCTGAGGGAGGAGGATGCTGGGCTGGAAAGACTTCAGAGCTGGTGCCTGTCACCTGGAAGGCAAGTGGGGAATGCTGAAAACCACTGCCTGGAGCCTCTTGAAAGATTCTCCTGATGATTTCAGAAGGAAAAACCAACCATCATGTTTGTTATGGATTGAGTGTTTATTGTCCCCTCGCCCAAATTTGTGTGTTGAAATCCTAACTCCCAATGTGATAGTATTAGGAGGTGGAGCCTTTGAGAAATAATTAGGTCAGAGTGGGGAGCCCTCAGGAATGGGATTAGTGCCATTATTAGAAGAGACACGAGAGAGCTTGCTTTCTCTCTCTGCTCTCTGCCCTTGTGAGGACACAATGGGAAGAAGGCCATCTGCACAGTGGGAAGAGTGCTCTCATCAGACACCAGATCTGCAGGATCCGTGGTCTTAGACCTCGACTCCAGAATTGTAAGAAACAAATTTCTGTTATTTAAGCCACCCAGTCTGTGGTAATTCATTACAGGACGAAGACAATGTTTCAGATCCTCAAAACCAAAGTAGCCCACTCAAGCTTTCAGAGCCACACAGGCTTCTCCTGCTCCTGATATCCTTGTCCTGACTGGCAGAAATGGTCCTCCTCAGGCCAGGCATATGTGGAGCTGTACTTTTCTCCAGGTTTTCTCTCTAGAATCTCTAGTTGTTGTTTTTTTCTCTCTCTCTACCTTGTTTGGTTTTGGCCACTTGCATAGCCAACATGGTATGTGGAAAGAGAACTGGTCTGAGTGGGGAGTGAAGGGATCTGGGTTCAGATCCCATCTTTTCTAGGTCTCAGTCTTCTGTCTGTGTAGTGAGGAGTTTGGAATAGATAATCCATAAGGTTCCTTCCATATTCAAAGGAAAGCTTCCTTCCTCTTAGTAACAGCTAGAAAATCATTGAGGTTTTGTGTGAAGACTAGGTAAAGTGGGGAGTTGTGGGAAGGTTTTTTGCTTTAGTATACAGTTCGTTTTCTTTTGCAACTGGGCTCTAGGATCATTTCTCTGAACAGCATCTCCTATTGAGCATAACAGATCCACTAGTTAAGAAGCCCTGATGGAGTACCCACTCTCGGTAGGGAACAATGCCAAGCATTACCATGGAACATAGTGGACACGTCCCTGCTGTCAACATGCTCACAACCTCAGTAGGAAGATGGTTTGCTGGCCAAGGTCATCTCAGCCTACCCTGGTTTTTGCCAACGTTGTTCCTTTCCAGGCCAGACTAATGGGCCCTCTAAGGGTTACACAATCTTAGAAGATTTTAACCTCACAAGGCCCATAGACAGCAGAGGTGGCCTGGAGAAGCCAGGGAAGGCTTCCTGGACCAGATGAGGCTATAGCCAAGTGATTTAATAGAATTGGAATGTCACAAGAGAAAGTGAGAAGAGTGGGCACAACAGCCTTGCAGAAGAAAAGAGGACAGATATGTCTGTGTGTGTGTCCAGAAGACTGGCCTGTGTACTTGGCATATAATAAGCTTTCAGTAAATATTTGATGACTGATGGATAAATGAATGCTATAAGATAGCTGTAGAAGATATGTGTATATTGCCTAAATTTGAATTGATATAGGCATTAGCTTTGGAATTATTTTTATTTAAGTTTTTTAGAGATAGGGTCTCCCTCTGTTGCCCAGGCTGGAGTGCAATGGTGTGATCATAGCTTATTGCAGCTTCAAACTCCTGGGTTCAAGTAATCCTCCCATCTTTGCCTCCTGATTGGTTAGGACTACAGGTGTGCACCACCATGCCTGGCTAGTTTGTAAAGTTTTTGATAGAGACAGGGTCTTGTCTCTATCAAAAGGCTGGTCTCGACCTCCTGGCCTCAAGTGATCCTCCTGCCTTGGCCTCCCAAAGTGCTGGGATTACAGGTATGAGCCAACATGCCCAGCCTGGAATTGCTTTTAAAAATTATTTTTTCTCTCTTACAAGTCAAGTGCAGAACAAAAAGAGCTAAACAAACGAAAACACAACAGCAAAAATCTCTGAATAAGTAGCTGTTGGCAACTTCACTGTATGACTGAGGAAGAAGGACTTAATTTAGATCACTTTTTAGTGACCTTGAGCCCACCCACCCTCCTTGTCCAGAGAGGGTCCCAGAGCACAGAGCAGTATGTCCCTTGACACAGCCCACCTGCTCTCTGGGAGAAGAGATCCTGCTGGCACAAGACAAGGGTTCCTTGAGGACAGTCACCTGTCCTGGCCGCCTGGAGGGCCCTTGCTCCCTGGCCTGGGGACGCTGCGCTTTGCCCTTCTCCTCTAGCTCCAGGTTCCTCCTCCTGAAGAACTGCTGCAGTCGAGCTCTCTGGAGCTGCTCTCTCTGCTGGATCCTCAGCGTCTTCCCCACCTGGCGGCAAGTGGTCACATTGGGACGGCAGCGGCGGCTTTCACGGGTCTCTTGCCTGCGCTCACACTTGGCCTCATAGCTCTCGGCCCACCGGGCCAAGCCAGGGGAGGGCCTGGGGTCTGGGCTGATCATGATGACCTCCAAGCACCTGTTGCGCTTGGCTTCCAGTTCCTGGAATAGATGCCTGGATCTGCCAAATGCCAAGAGGGAGGAGAAGGGGAGGGGTCAGAAGATGGGCAGAAAAATGACTATCTCCCTAGACCAGGGGGCAGAAATAGCACAGAGTTCCATCCATGTGGGTTGAAAACTGAGGACATGGTGGTATCAAACTGGGAGTCAGGACTCTTGGGCTCAGTCTCTAATGAACTAATACAATCTTATAAAAGTGAATTCCTGCTTTTCTCTAGCCGACGTTTCCCCTTTGTAAAGTAAAAGGGTCTCTATGGCTGCCACTTACTCCTTGACTGAACATCTTACCATGCCTCTAAGTCAGGGGAACATGAGAAATAATTGATTAAAATCATAATGAGCTTATAGCCTCTTGGATGGCAGGTGTGTGTTCATTTTCCAGACTTCTAGAGAAGCAGCTAAGTTGAGCCAATCTGCCCTCTTATTCCCCAGTTGAAAAGGAAAGTCAGTATCTTTACTGCTGTCTTGGTCCAAGCTGTTACTAACATAGTTGAGTGACACTTCTCAAGGATCTGGAGGGCTAACCACACCCCCCTCAGGTGGTGACCAGTCCTGTGACCAGCACCCATTGCTCTCTTCTAGACTTTAAGCAACTAGCTTGTGAGCCTGGACCTGGCATGGTTTAGGAGGGAAACCCTACCCTAATTCCTCCAACCTGCTGTCCTGACAATGGTCCATGGGCCCCCCACTCCAAGCTCAGGACTGGGCTCTGTCTCTCGGGTGCAGATCAAGTCCAATCAGTATTGACTGAGCATCTGCCACATGCCTAGTGCTGGCCAAAACCCATTTCAGAGCATCTGGCTCCAATACTCTTAGGGCTGAGGGTTCCATTTCTTTAGGATTACCTCCCTGTCAGGGCTAATTCTGGTGCCAAGTCTGCTTTCCTTAGCCCAGACACAGATTGTGCCATCCAAACCCATAAGCACATGAATTATACCTCAATAAGGCTGTTGCAAACAGAAAAGAAACAAAACAAAAACAGTAATCAGAAGTTTCCAGGGAGCCAGGCTTGGTGTAGGGGCCACAAGATGTACCTTTGCATGGCCTTACCTGATATCACATAGCACCCAGACGTGAATCCCCTTTTCCTTCTCTGTGCCTTTCTCTTTCCTACTCTTCCCCACCTACCTTCTGTAGTTTATCCTCCTAGAACCTTCTGGTCACTTTGCTGAGTTGGACTGGATTTGGATGAGCTGGATTCTGAGCATTGGAAATTCTGTGTCCTGCCTCCTCTGATCACTGGAGTCAGACCAGGGACTGATGAAGGAAGAGGGACTCCCCCTCACAGCTGCTGCTGCTGCTTCTCTTCCTCCCACGACCTCATTACCCACCACCCTGGGAGGAGGGTATCTCAGCTTCACCAACCAGCAGGCATTTGCTAGCTCTAACCCCTTGAGGTTTATTTATAGGCCAAACAGACTCAACAGGTAGCAGACTCTCTGCCCCTTTACTGGGACTTTGCTATCCTGGCTCAGTCTGGAATTCTCTGCATGATTCTTGTTTTCTCTCTGATCCTACCACTCATTCCCCAGGGTCATGGGTGGGACGGTCTTCTTCCCTGAGAGGAGTTTTGTGTGGTCAAGCCCTGGACACTCAAATGCCTGACTCTTGAGGGTTGGAGGGGCATACTCTGGTGTCACGCAGCATTGATTCCAAGCAGAAATGTGAAGTTGTTAATGTTTGTCCTCTACAGACCCATTCCGAATGGCTCTCTTCTTTGTTTTTCCTTACTTCTTCTTGGATAAGGGTGGGAGTGGGCACAGGGGGTGGTCCCTTGACTTCCTCCCTGCCACTTTCTTTATTTAAAGACTTAAAAAAAAGGGTCTGAGAGACCCATGTCTATTGTTATAAATGACTGGATGGTGGAGACCCAGGATTATGTGCATGTGAACTCCATGTCTAGAACCTACATTCACAGCATCCCTGAGCCACAGCCCCTGGCTATTCTGCCATGGATTGCAGTGGAGAGCCCTGGCTCTTGGAGTCACACTGTGTGGACTCATGTTCTGGCTCTGTCACCTACAACCTGTGTGTGTTTTTACATAAGCTATTAAACATCTCTAAGCCCCAGTCTCCTCATTTATAAAATGGGGCTAGGACCTGCCTTGTAGGTTATAAGGATTAAATGACAAAATGCTGGCCATGCACCTGGCATGGAGCACACAATAAATGTTACCTTTTGATAATAAAGACATAAAGTATTCTTATTAGGTTGGTGCAAAAGTAATTGCGAATATTATCCTTGTTATGCTGATGTTGGATATTGAAGACTTGGTGCTGTAAGACAAAGGCTCCAAGCTAAACTAGCACGTCCAGGACCAAGAATGCCTTCTCTCATCCTCTCAACCCTCTCTCTTTGACAGAGTATATTGTTTACCAGATTGAGGGGATGCTGGCCCCATGCTGAAGTCACATTTACTTCTGACCTCTGGGTTTGGACTCTGACCTCTGGGTTCCTCTGACCTCTGGGTTTGGGCTATAAGGAGAAAGGGCTTCTCTGTGGTCTGGACATAATCGCCATCCCAATTACACCAAGCAGAAAGGTAAGGAAGAGATGAGGTCTGCCTGCGTCACACATAAGGTGTGAGGTCCCCTCCCTGTTTGGCTCCAGCTCCCCCACAGGTTTTGTATTGGAGACAGAACATTGAGAATCCTCCTACCTTCTTGCCGCGAAGAGGAAAGGGCTATGGGGGAGAAGAGAGTGCCCGAGATGAGGTCTCTCTGGGCTCTCCACCCAGGCCACCAATCTTAGTCCACTGAAACACACAGCTGCTCTGCTGTCTGCTTCCTTGGGGCAGACATTGAGCCTTCTTACTTAAAAAAGAAGCTGCAGTGGAAATGCCTCCTTAGAGAGGAGAGTGTTCCCAGATGGCTTGGCTACCACACCTGCTAGGATTTGGTGCAGCATGCTGCATAGAACCCTACCCAGGTTTCTGGGATATCTGGACCCTACTGACTTGCTTGAAAACAAGAAGGTATGTGGGACGGCTGACAGGGATAGGCTGCTAAAGAAAAGGGAACTGGTCCCCGTAGGGTTCAAAGAAAGATCACTGGGCCACTGCCCAGGATTTCTGGCATCTCTCAGGTTCCCCCCTGGCAGCATGACTGGGCTCACTTAGAGCTTGGAGGAAGAAGGGTTACTGGCTGGGAAGGCTCAGCCTGGTCTCTCAGGCTGTAGAGAGAGAACAGGGCACAGCTCCTCACCTGACTGTGGCTTGACATGCCTTTCTGAGTCTCGCTTTTACTTCCTGGCCATGTGTGCAATGGAGACAATGAATGGCTTCCTGCATGGGTTGGCCTTCCTGGCTCTCAGTGTGAACTGAGGGGAGAGGGGCCTGCGCTTAAGCTGCTGGGAAGGCAGTCTTGTGTTCAGGGATCCCTGCTTTGAAGAAAACTATAAAAGGTCATTTAATTCATGCCCATATCACTGGGTAGCCTGAACTCTAAGTCGTTTGATTCACTCCTAATCTAATGTAATCTAATCTACTGGAACAGAGGAGTAGTGCAAGCTGTACCCTGTGCCATGGCTAGCGCCACAGGAAACCAACACAGGATACTTTCTTGGTTACCCAAACCCCTGACACCCTTAAACTATGCCACCCACTCTCTCTTCACCCAGGGGAGCTGGGATGGTAGAGCATCTTCTGCCCTACCCCAAAGTTGGAGTTCCCAAACCTGGACACAAAAGCATCCTCCTTCTCAGTTACCTCCAAGTCCCAGGCTCCAACTCAAGCCACTCAGGAAAGCATTCCAGCTCCTGGGCAGATCTTGGCTCTGGTCTCAGATGGAGCAAGACAGCAGATGGGTAAAGCACACGCTTTCAATCCATAGGTCTGGGCCCCATTAACACGTCCCTTCTTGGTACCGTCTTTCTTTTTGCACAGCAGCCTTGCTGAAACAGGAAACAGACAAAACCACAAGGTTCGCAAACCCCAGTTCCTCTCTGTTGCTCTCTGGTATCATCTGAGTGGGCCCCTGAACTCTGAGGCCTCCAGGGCTGGGCTCAGGAGCTCCTCCCATCAGTAGGCACCCCGGCCACCCTTTCTCTTGCTACTGGATTGGTCGGAGCTCTTGGACAGTTTCAAGTCAAGATTCCTTTCCACGATTAGAAAAGGATAGTCCTCTGGGTCAGATTCAGACCTTTGTGGTTTCTATGAGAGGGAAAAAAATGCCTTTCTGGTGGTAAGACCTAGATGAGATGTTCTCAGTGTAGGCTTTCATGTGTATCAGGTAGTTCTTTGTGCAAGGATTTTCCTTTTTCTTTAGCCACCTCTTCCCAATCCTGGTGTTGTAAAGAGTTTCTGCTCTTCTGAAGTAGCTGGTGTCTTTCTCAGATTCTGGAATGAGGCCAACTCTGGATTTGCTCCTTTCTGGAGCAATGAGAAGGGGGTGTAAAGGTGGGTAGCTGGGGGATGAAGGAAGGAATAGAAGGCAGAGTCTTCTACACATTTTTTATCCAGTCAACCGGACTAGGAAATTTAGGGAAAAACTAAAGGGAACTGATTTGCATGCATTAAGATGAAGCCATCACAAATGATGCAGCCAGGAAATTCCCAAGAAGTTCAGGCTAAAATAGTGGAGAGGAAACTGGGTTGGGACGTTAACCGAGCAGCTTTGTAACCTTGTAAAATTCACCTTGTCTGGATGCTACTCACTGTGGTAGTTGGGTGATGTCCGTGGCACTTTGGAATTCTAAGGTTTGACACACGTGAGGCAGGTAATGGGACTTAAAAATAGCTGTGATCACATTTATTAACATGTGGAGAGTTTGTCACCATTTTCTCTGCTTCTGCTTCTTTCTCTGTTCTTTGAGGAGAAAAAGGACAAGGAATTGGCAGCGAAAAGCAGAGGATGGATTCTCAAGTACTAGGACTGAAGACAAGTGGCATTTACTCAGGATGAGAGACAACAGCTCAAGGCCCTGTGTCTGGAGCTGGACACATAGAGATGGGAATGAGTAGAGGACAGAGGGCTTGGGGAGCCCAAGATGTCAGAATAAGATAATTTTGGCAGGCACAGTAGCTCACGCCTGTAATCCCAGCACTTTGGGAGGTGCAGGTGGGTGGATCACTTGAGGTCAGGAGTTCAAGACTAGCCTGGCCAACATGGTGAAACCCCATCTCTACCAAAAATATAAAAAATTAGCCGGATGTCATGGCATGTGCCTGTAAACCCAGCTACCTGGGAGGTTGAGGTACGAGAATCGCTTGAACCTGGGAGGCAGAGGTTGCAGTGAGCCAAGAACGTGCCACTGTACTCCAGCCTGGGCGACAGAGAGAGACGGAGATTCACTCTTGTTGCCTAAGCTGGAGTGCAATTGCGCAATCTTGGTTCACTGCAACCTCCGCCTCCCAGGTTCAAGCAATTCTCCTGCCTCAGCCTCCCGAGTAGCTGGGATTACAGGCATACGCCACCATGCCCAGATAATTTTTTGTATTTGGGATTTCACCATGTTAGTCAGGCTGGACTCAAACTACTGACCTCAGGTGATCCACCTGCCTCGGCCTCCCAAAGTGCTGCGATTACAGACATGAGCCACTGCGCCTGGCCAGAAAATTTTTATTGGCATAGAAGAGTGAGAAGATTCTGGGAGTTCAAGGCATTAGAGCGTAAAGAAAGACAGGAGATTTTAATAGGAATTCCGGTAGAGACCTACTATTTGGACTCCATTAAACATCAGAAAGAAATGTCCACAAAGCTCTACAGTCATTGGATACTACCCCCACGGTAACTGGGATTTAGAGCGGTCAATGATATGCTCAAGATCACACGGAAAGTGTTGGACCGAGGTTTGCTTGACAGTAGGTTTGAGCGCTTAACGTTGTGTTCCGAGAACAAAACAATTAATAAGGTTGTCATACCTATCTATCTATATCAAAAAAGACACACATACACACACACAGAACTTTGAGAATAGAAAATATACCTTATTTTCAAATGCCCATGAGACGTTAAAAAAATTGACCATATTGATCAAAAAGCAAACCTCAGTATATGTTTTGAAAAGTTGATCTATTATAGCAGGATTTTCTGACCATAGTACAATACAATTGAAATAAATAACAAAAGGTGGAAGAAAGAAATACTTTAACTTCTTGGAAAAAAATTATTCCCATTTACTCTGAAAAGATAGAGGGAATTTCAGATCTGCAATTAAGAATGCATTGAAAACGGTGATAGTGGCAACATTATGAGCAAAATCTGTGAGGTATGGCCAAGCAGAACTCAAGAAAAATTCCTAGCTTTAAACATTTTCATTACCTAAATCAAGAAGATTACAAATAAATTTCCTATTCATTTGTTTTCAAACGAATTGCTAAAAAATGATCAGAAAAAAATAAAGTGAGAATTTTGAAATGATAAAAGGGGAATATGTAATAAGAATCCTGTTTAAAATTGATAAAAAAAAAATTCAGTTTTGTGTGTGCATCTGGCAGGGGGAGGAATTGTAGACATACAAATAGAAAACAAAATCAATAAAATAAACTATCAGTGAGCCAAATCAATTTAAAAAAGAGAAAAGACATTATAAAAGTTTAGGAATGATACATGGAAAGTAGCCACAATACAGTGGAAATTAAAATAATTGTGGAGAGTCATTTGTGTAACTATGCTAATGATTTTTAAAATCTAGATAAAATGGATTTAAGAAAATGAATTTACCAAATTAGGCTCAAGCAGAGATTTGTAGTGTAACCAACAGCTGGCCTCCAATGGAGGGTTTAATTCAGGCTGCTCTTGAGCTGGGCAGCAGGCTTTTAGTGGCCAGTATCCTTTGCTTCTCCTCATCATTTCCAGATTCAATGGGAACAACGGCTCTCTTTTTTGATGGTCATATTCTGAAACAGTTTACTTGATAGATGCTGGGCCCTGTGTAGTCCCCCATGAGGCGATGAGTATGGGGTAAGCTACCCTTTGCTTTATAGCCTGGTTGCTTCACAATACCACACAAACGTGTAAGATTATCAGATTTTATTATACAGTTGGGGTAACTAAACTATCTGCTAATATGACTTCTCCCATACTCCAAGAGACAGCACTAACGAGTTAAAAAAAAAATTTTTTTTTCTTGAGATGGAGTTTCGCTCTGTTGCCCAAGCTGGAGTGCAGTGGCGTGACCTTGGTTCACTGCAACCTCTGCCTCCCGGGTGCCTCAGCCTCTGAAGTAGCTGGGATTATAGGCGTGCACCACCACGTCTGGCTAATTTTTTGTATTTTTAGTAGAGATGGGGTTTTGCAATGTTGGCCCGGCTGGTCTCAAACTCCTGACCTTAAGTGATCCACCTGCCTTGGCCTCCCAAAGTACTAGGATTACAGGTGTGAGCCACCATGAAGTTAAACACTTTATGGGGGTCTCCTCATGGGTGTTACCAGTTCTAATCCCACTCCTCTTTCCACTCTACTGGGTGACTCCTACCTATCTTCTGGGAAATGGCAACCTCATTCATAAGAGTTGTTCTTGCCTTGGAATCCTTCCCTACACACCTGACAAGGTTTCTTCAGCACCGCATTCCTCAAGTCTAAGTTAGTCATTCTAGAATAATGCTGCAGACACTCTTAATAGGATAGTCCACAGTGGCCTTGGCACTCCAAGTTTTGCAGAACAGCTCATGGTAGGCATACTTAAGTCTGTTCCCATTCAAGTTCAAGTTCTCCTTATCAGGTGACTTGCAGACTCTCCTCCTTAGTCTTCCAGGTGTCTAGCTGGTAACTGTTTACTCAGATGTCCACACAAACATCCCAAGGACAAATATTCATTCTCAGAGATGATACAGTCTAAACTCACCAGGAGGAAGATAAGTATTTCCTTGACTCCTATGTTTGCAAGGTTGCTGCTCTGTCGTAGAGTTATGACTGTACATTTGTGGCAGGACAGAGTTCTAAGTCCTCCTCTTGTCTTTGCTTGCTTTGTATCGTCATTGTTGGTAGAGAGCCTTTTCGTGTAATGAGACCTCAAATTTATGCTGTAAGAGACATTCAATATTAGCAAGAGATTTATCTGTTGTTTAGATTCTAAGAATCTGAAAGGCCTGACCATAAGGCACAAATTAACTGTGGATCCATTCTTGTGGGTCCAGCATTGAGCAAGGGACAAGTTACTTTTTGTTGTAGGCTCATAAGAAAGGTGGTCTCACTGGCTGTGACGTTGAAGGGCCCTGACAGGCTGCAGCCTCAGGCTTGGGGGTGAAGGTGGGGTAGGTATAGAGGTAGGAGTGTATGTATATTAGGAAACAGAAAAGGAAAGAGTAATGTAGAACGAAAAAGGGGGGCCTCCCAGGCACCCATCTCTATTTGGACGGAAAGGACAAACCACAAGTTAATCTTCAGAGAGCTTTCATTTCTCTTCTTTATCCTTCATTTCAGTTTCTGTCCCCTTGAGTCCTTCCAGAGTATGAAATAAGGCTGTTCCTGAGTTAAATATCATAATGACTTGTCTTCTACTCATATAATGCCCTTTTCTAAATGAAAAATTACTGCGTTTTAGAGCTCAGCCGAAGCACCACCCTCCTCTCCCCAGTGTATGTGTGAGTTTTCCAATAAACAGGACTCCTAGTTTGTGGCTAAAAAATCACATTCTTTTTTGAGATGGAGTCTTGCTGTGTTGCCCAGGCTGGAGTGCAGTGGCACGATCTTGGCTCACTGCAACCTCTGCCTCCCAGGTTCAAGTGATTCTCCCACCTCAGCCTCCTGAGTAGCTGGGATTACAGGCACACGCCACCATGCTGGCTAATTTTTGTATTTTTTAAAGTAGAGATGGGGTTTTGCCATGTTGGCTAGGCTGGTCTCGAACTCCTGACCTCCAGTGATCCACTTGCCTCGGCCTCCCAAAGTACTGGGATTACAGGTGTGAGCCACCGTGACTGGCCCACATTCTTTATGTAAAAGAAATTCTTATGCAAATTGCTGAGTTTCCAAAAATTATCATTCAACAAAAATAAAAAATATGAGGTTTCTGTTAATTAAAATATACTTCTACTTACTTTTTGTATGTCATGTTTTTTCACATAGCCTAGGCAGTCAGAGCCATGATCAATGTCTTTAGCTAAGAATTCTGAGAGCCTCAACACTAGTAAATGTACTCATTAATACTCCGATATTGGGGATGTTGGCTGTCTAACAAAATTAGGTCATGTAATATTGTGATCCTCTTTCTGAAACTGACAATTTTCTTTCCTAGTTAAATTGTCATCTCTTGGCACAGCCTCAGTTAAACTATCCTAATTATGTCACAAATGCCTTCACATTCCAAACTGAGGTATCTTCCAGAGACTTTTCTATACATTTTATACATTTCTACACAAACTTTTAGATTTTGTTTTGTACTCAGTACGATTTATCATCCATAACAAAGAATATTAAATTGATTCTGTAACAGTGAACCAAACTGATCTCACCAAAAGTGCTCACATACTAGATTGCCGTCAGCACTCCCCGCACATGCCCTCGCCCCTGCCTGCAGAGAGCAACTTTAGGGCTTGCTTAGAAAACTAAAGGCAGATGGACAGAGAAATGAGTTGGAAAGCATTTGGATTTTCTTTTTTTTTTTTTTCAGATTTATACAAATTTTAATATAATATTACTAAAAGATTTTTAAAATAGAAAAATAATCATCTTAACCCTACTACCCAAAGACAAATTAGTTTCATATTTTTCACACTACCTTCTAGTTTTTGATCATATGCATTTCTTTTTAATAATATTTTAAGCATAGTGAAATCTACATTTTTGTAATATGTAATTGTATGAATTATATGTTTGTTTTTTCACTTGATACTATATTATAAATATTTTTTGTTTTTACCTTTTTTTCCATGTTTTTAGCTTTTCACATCGTCATGGTCTTTCATAATATTAGTGTACCACAATGTGTTTAGTAATTTCCTTATTATTAAACAGTAGCCACGTGACCCAGCATTGCTCAGGATAATTATTAGCCACTGGCAAATACAATGCAAATACAACTTAATATACATAATAAAAATTAATATGTTAGAATAATTTTCTGTAATTGTAATAATTCAGAGCTGTGATTATGTTTAACTTTGTAACAGGATTACTTTATCTATCACATCTGTCTTCTATACTTCAAGATTGTTGCTCACTCTGAAGCTGTCCTGAGTGGCAGCCTGGGGCTAGATGGGCAGGGACACCAGAAGTCAGACTGCCTGGGTGTGAAGCCTGGCTTTGCCCCTTACTATCTGTTTGAGCTTAGAGAGCATGAACACTATGTTTGAGGTCTTTGCATCTCAGTTCCCTCCTCTGTAAAATGGCTATAACCAATAATATCTACTTGACAGAATTGTTATAGGATTACCAGATATAATACTTGTAAAGCACTAAGAAATGTGAGCTATCACTATTCGCAACACCTGCAATTTGGAGCATCTGTCTTGTGATTTATTAATGGTTATGATGAAATGGACTCGCAGATCTGTAGCTGTGTGAAAATGGAGGAGTAGTTTCAGTGAGTCAATGCATTTTGTCTGATCTAATCTTGTAAGTTTTAAAACTCATTTAACTAAGTTTTTCAAAGAATGTGTCTTACACTGTTCTCTATGGAAGAAAAACATTTGAAGTGGCTCGTAGTGTTTCTCACTATGTGTCATTTAAATTCTAAGTTAGACCAAAACAAATGTGTTCTGACTAATAATGGGAATCATAATAGCACCTGTCTCACAGGGCTCTTTTGAGGATTTAAATTAGTTAATATTCAGTAGAATAATTCCTAAATATAGTAAATACTATGGAAGTATTTGGAAATACAATAAAGTAAAAATAAAAACATTCCAATGTTGCAGTGAAACTCGTTTTAGTTTGCATGATATAATTAGGAATTTTATTCATGTGGAAATTATATAGAGGAATTTAATTTTATTTAATTATATGGAGATTTTTGTCATTTCTAACTTTTAGGTTTTACAGATAATGCTGCCAGCGGGCATCTTCATGCATGCATTTATTTGTTTTTCTTCTTTTAAAATACTTTCTTTAGGATAAAACGTTGGAGTGGGTTTGCTGGAGAAGTTTAGTGAAGAAGTAGTTTAGTTCTGACGGCAAAGATTTCCAGGAAGTGGGTGAGAGGGAATCAAGCTGGGCTTTAAGGGCATCGTGGAGATGGCAGAGTCAGTAGAGCTGGGAGGCTCTCTCACCAGCTTGAGAGCTCAGTGCATTGGGTGTCAGCAGGGGGCAAAAACAGCGTGGTGTGGGGCAACAGGCAATGACTGGAATCCAGTGAGATAACTTTTAGATCCATCTCCACCTCTCTGTTGAAATGCAAGGCTGTTTTGCCCCTGTGGGTCTCCGTTTCTTCTAAAGCCTTTCCCAGTATGAGGGTCTATGAGTTCTTTATTTCTTAAATATGAAATACCTTCTAAATGCCTAAAATTGTACTCAGTACTAGAGATGCAACAATGAGTAGAATATAGTCGGTATCTTCTCTTAGTTACAGACACACAAGACAATTTTCAGGTAAATTTAAAAAGTGTGATAAACTCAAGTGATAAACAAACACAGAAAACTGTAGAGGCATGGGATAGAGGTGGGACCTCACTTGCCCCAGCCTTGAGAGGTGGACCGGGTGGAAGGGAAGGAAGTTTTCCTGGAGGAGGTAATGGTTGGGCTTAACCTTAAAGGAGGCCCAGGAGTTAACCAGGCAATGGGGAGAGGGAAGAGCGCTCAGGGCAGAGGAGATGGCATGGCCAACACACAGTAGGATCATCAGGGTGCGTCAGAGGACCGGCAGTTCTTTGTCCTTGGGGAATCAAAAGCAAGGCAGGTGGCCCGAGATGTGGCTGGAGAGGCAGCCAAGGCCGTTGTACATCACTTTAAAGCGTTTGGGTTTTCGACAGACCATTTTACCCAAGAGTGGCTTTGGAAATGTGCCAGCTTCTACTCAAGGCCAATAATCTGTCCTGATTTCCCCCTATCTTGACAGTGCTTTCCCCGCGAGGCTCAGAGCACCTTGTTTTTGAGGGTGACCACTAGCTGTCGCTATTGAACAGGTCTAGTTCCCCACGGCTCAATGCCAAAGGTAGGCCCCAGCAGCCGGGCGGAGTTACCGGACGCCGGAGTCCAGCCCCGCCTCTAGGTCAGTTCAGGGCCCTAAGCGATGACTCACTGGTAGGCACGCTGGCGTGCAGGTGGTGGCCGCCCTGGGGTAGAACCTGCTACTCACTGGGCAAGGAGATTGTGTGAAGCGTGGTGCACCACCACATTCAGCCACGGGGTGGCGCTGCCACCCTGACGGCCCAAAGGGAGGCCGGCGAAGAGGCAAAGACTTTCCTTAGGACAGCCTTGCTCTTTGGTGGTCCACGGTACTGTTCGAGGACGGTGTGAGGGAGCCCCTGACGCACACCACCCCAGCGGTCCCCGGGCAGCCAGTCGCTCAGCAGAGAGATGCTCGAACGCTCTGCCATTGTGTCCCTTGGGCCTCAGCCCCTCACTATTAAGGGTCTTTTGGGCCAGTCCCCAGTTTCCACCCTCTGATTCCAGGTTATGAGGTGTACCAATGTGTCCTCCCCTAGGGTTGCTGTTTCCTATCATCCTTTCCAGAAAGCCTCCCCAACTCAGCCAGTGTTCATCTGGTACTTTTCCATCTTTTAAAAATTGATTTTTTGATATACAGTCATGCATAGCATAATGACGTTTTGGTCAATGAGGGACCGTATACACGATAGTGGTCCTATAAGATTATAATAATGTATTTTTACTGTCTATGCTTAGATATGTTTAGATACACAAATATTTGCCATTGTGTTACAATTGCCTGCAGTATTCAGTATGGTAACATGTTGCACAGGTTTGTAGCCGAGGAGCGGTAGGTACACCATTCAGCCTAGGCGTGTGGTAGGTTCTGTCAGCTAGGTATGTGTAAATACGCTCCATGATGTTGGAACAATGATGGAATCAACTGTGATGCATTTCTCAGGTCCTATCCCTGTTGTTAAGCCGGGCATGACTGTACATTTACATAGTGAAATAATGGCTACAGTCAAGCAAGTTAACGTATTCATCATCTGACATAGTCACCTTTTTTTATTGTGGTAAAAGTATGTAAAATCTACTCTGTTATTTCCAGTATATGATGCAATACTATTAACTATAGTCCTCGTGATGTTTCAGGAGTTAAAGATACGCCATTCTGGCATATTGACTGTTTGAGTTAAGGGCACTTAGAAAACAGCAAGTGCAAGAAGATCACTCTGACCTTTGAGCTGTTTCTTAAAAGCAGATGACATTCTCATGGGAAAGACGTCCTCCCTGTAGTAGGAAAAAAAAAGGAACAGTCTTATCATCAAGGATGAGAAGCTGAAGCCAAGAGAAATCTGTACAAACAAACCTTGTTAAACTAACCCTTATCTTCCTAGTTGCATCTCTACCCAGTTAAATAGCCTAGCCCAAGCCACTTGCCTTATCACATTTCACAGTGTGCTATTCTTTGTCAAATTCAATATACTGAATTTGTAACTGACTCTAACTGCTTCTTCGGGTCTTTATTTCCTTATGAGGTTCTCCTGTGCCATGTAAAATTTCTATTAAATAAATTTGTTTGCTTGTCTTCTGTTAATCTGTCTTATGTCAGTTTAATTCTTGGGCTCAGCCAGGACCCTCTGAGAATGGAGGTGGAGTTTTGCTGCCCCTTTATTTTACATTAGATCTCTAGGCTTATTTATTTTACATAACTGAAACTTTGTGCCCTTTGACCTCTATCTCCCCATCATCCCTCTACCCCAACCACCTTTCTACTCTCTGTTTCTATATATTCAAGTTTTTCTTTTTTTTTAAGTGAGATAATGCAATATTTTTCTTTCTGTATCTGACTTATTGGAGCTCGCCCTAAGCCAAGGGAAGGTTTGTCCCATAACTTACATCCCAAAGGACTAATTAAAAGCATAACATATGCTGACTTCTTTCTCTAATACAACTTTAGAGCCATAGCCTCCAAAGGGGGACATGCAGGAGAACTACTAGGATGGGCAGAATATTGGAGTTTCTGTTTAATTAATTTAATTTTTAAAATGTTTTATTTTCATTTCACCTAATATGTATACACAGTTATATAATTTTACTTAGTGAAATGTTCATGTTTTAGGTTCCAAGAACTTGGCCAAACTTGAACTCTGGAGAGAAGCGAAATTCACTCCCTGGCTCTAGAAAGGGGAATTTGGTAGAAGAGGTATCTCATCCTTCCAATTTCTTCCTCTCGGGTAGTTTTCTGTATATGGAAAAGAATTGAGCTTAAAATTATTATGTGTTGACAATTCTACTTAAGAACTTAGGAGACTATCATTTCCTCAAATTAATATGGCAGTTTCTTGATTGAAGAATTATACTTTTAATTTTCCTGGCTGCCTTCTTAGGAACAAATATACATTTTTAGTACAGGCAACTTTTATTGTTTCATTGCCTCTAAGTTAAAACATATTTGCAGTATAATAGTTCACAGTGTTTCAGAGTAAAATAGTTTGTCATTTTCTACCATAAAGGAGGCAGACTCTAAAACAAAACAAAACATGCTTTTAGAATCCATTCAAGCTGTCAGCATCATCAACCACAGTAAGAGCAGCCAAATAGAACCGTAAATATATTTGTCAACCCTTGGAGCCTACTAATAACAGGTATGTATTACCTAGATATATGGTAGCTCCAGGGGAGTGCTCAAAAGAGGCAGCCCATGTGCTTGGGAGGTATAGCTATCTTTCACAATGAGAATCAGCCAGTCATGTCCTGTCCCATTTTTTATTATGTATTTATGTCTTCTCCTCGAAGAGGCCAGAGCCTGCTTCACAGGCCACATTGAGAACAGGCTGTGCCCTGACCTGCCCATTCCCATTATTGAGATGAGTCCAGCAGTGAACATACCTGTAAATAATTTTATGAAAAGTATAGCAGGAGTCTCTGTTCCAGCGGTCATAGACAATGCGATTGACAATCAAATTTGCATGTGACAGGAGAATGGTCATCTTCCTTGCCCACTTGGGCTTATCTTTAGCCTGAGCTAGCTGAAAAAGAGTGACACAGTCCATGGTGCACACTGGTAGCGAGCACAGAGCAAACATCCCCACCATCACAGCCAGCGACTTGGCTGTGTATATCTCCCGCTGAAGGGTGGTCCTTGAGTGGTCCATCGGCTCCACGTACTAAAGCTGCCAGCAGGTCACTGTGGAGAACTTGATGGAGATCAGCCACATTATGAGCGGTGGGGGCAGGACTTACCCCCCGCCAAACCGAAATATACCATGTAACTCATGGGTACTGCATTCTAAAAGAGACACTTCACAAGGCAGCAGCTTTCATTCATGGTTCCATCCCAGGGCTCCATGCAGTTGTTAGAGGTACTGTCTTTACTGTTCCACTCCAGGAATGGGGTCAGTCCAATGCCAAAGGCAAGGACCCAGAGGACAGCAGTAACCCCTCTTGTTTGGGTCCCAGTGACTAAACTTTTATGCCTGAGCTGGCTGTGGCTGGCCAGGTACCTGTTGATGGCCATGGACAGGAGGCTGAAGATGGAGCTCTGTGTGGGCACAAGCATGAAGCAGGCAAGGAAGAGGTGGCTGTGGAAGTCAGTGCAGAACCCAGGCTGATGATGATGATGGCAAAGGGGAAGGCGAACAGCCCCACGGCCACATCAGGGACAGCAGGAAGGAGTTGGTGGACGACCGCAGTGCACTTGGCATGCCAGCCCTAACACCACGAACGGGTGCACCCTGCACCTCCAGCAGCATGGCCCGGCCAGCCAGGCTCCAGGCCTCATTTACCTGGGCCCATGGCCCATCTACTAGGGCCTCATCTACCATGAGCCTCACGTGGGACAGTTGTGTGTGCCCGCACTACGCCTCTGCCAGCCGCATCTCTCTATTTATTTGTAGCTTGTCCTTTTAAGATTTCAATTTCTGCCTATGTTTTATGCTAGTAAATATTATATGCATATATTAAATAGTAACTATATCTCTATTAGCAGCACACATGCTTAATCATTTTTTTCCGTCTTGGGGATCTTTTGAATTCCCCACGTGTAATCATGTTTTAATAATGAAGTATGCGATCAAAAGCTTTGGAGAACCCTGCTCTAGAGAGTCTTTGATCCAGTCGTCCTTTGAAATTTGCCGTGGACTGTGCTCTGGGGTGGGTTTCACATGCTGGCCCAGAGTGGTCCAGCCAAGGAGAAAGGTCCTGTCAGTGTGGAGAATAGTAGCACAGAAGCTCTGGAGAGGGACTTGTTGGTGAGGGGGGAACTCAACTGTCCTTGAGAAGGAGATCTCTGGAAGAGCAGCTTGGACGTCTGTCCCCTGTGCCAATGTGTGCTCCTCCTCTGAGGTCACCTCCTCAGGGCTCCCTCCTACTGATATCTAGGCCTTTTCGTGACATTCTTTACTGAAGAGAGGGAATCACGATTTCTCAAAGGGAAATTTGCAGATGTGGGAGGCCTAGGATTTCCTCCAGCGCGGGTAGAACTGTGGTGCCCAAGTAGGACCTTGCAAATGGTCACTGAGAGTGGATGCTGTCAGCATGGTTAGGAGGCTGATGTCTTCAGACCTGTGTCCTTCTGCTCTGACTGTATCGCCCTGCTTCTCTGGTGATTTATACTTATGACAAACACTATTGGTTGCTGAATAGAACCACAGTTTTGTGTGGCGTGGCAATGTGCCCAGTTGAAAGCTCCATTTCTCAGCCTCCCCTGAAGGGAACAGTGGCCACATGCCATGGCTGTGGGCCGTGAGATGTAAGCTGAAGTCTTTGGATGGGGCTTCCCAGTGTGCTCATTATCGGGGGTCAGAGTCAGCTGGTGTGCATCCTGTACCCTTCACCTTCCTCCTTCTCTTGCCAGAAACACTGAGTGATGCTGAGGGTGGGGCCACTGTCTTGTGAACACCCAACAACAAGGAGGAGGATGGAGAGCTGAGTGGAAAGACAGAAGGAGCCCAGGTCCCCGAAGGCCCTAGTCAGCTCCACCCAGACTTTTTGTTAGGAGAGGAAAATAAATCCCTGCCTGATTCAGCCAGCCACTGTCAGACAGTTGGATTTTCTGTTACTCCCAGGGGAATGCAGTGCTCACAAACTTGAAAGTCATGACTGCAGGTCTCCCTGACACTTTGACCGAGGCTGTTGACTTCATGCAGGATGCTGATGCCCTTAGAATGGAAGAGTGTGAGCATCCCATGTCTTCAGGAGCCCTTGCTGCCTCTCCTTCCCTGGCAATAGTATTATAGAACGTAGATGTCTTGTCACTGCTAGTCAGCTTGGCCACGCTTGCTGACAGGAAAAGAAAAACAAAAAACGAAAAACAGAAAACGCCAACTTGACTCATGCTATCAGAGTTTGATTTCAAGTCCTGGAGGAGGAGAGAGTGAACTGTCTCCTTAAGAATAACGAATTCTGTCAGGAATGTGGAAAGTGAAAGTCATGATGATGTGCTGGAGCCAGTACACACGCTTGAGAGAGCCGGGGGTGTCCATCTCTTCCCAATCCACATGCTGTGATGTCCTGTTGGTGACTCGAAGTTGGCCACAGTAAGAATCTTTACATCATAGATACAGGCAAATGCTACAAATCAGCAAATTAAGGCTTTATTTCTTCTTTTTCTGGAGAGTTAGTTGTTAAACATTTATCAGCACAGCCCTGGAAAAGACCAAAGGTTTAGTTTAATATGAACTCATAGATACTGGCTATTAGTTTTCATATCTTCTGCTCTCCTAATGCTATGGAGGGGTGAATAAGCCCAAAATTAGCAGAATCAGAGAAAGGCTGCTTTATCCTGAACACGGGCTGAAACCTTACAATATCTTTGGGCCTAAGGAGAACTCTTACATATTCAGACTAAAGGCAAAAACTAATTTTAACTTGACTTTGGCTATCAATTTGTCACCTGACCATGTTTCCGTCTCTGCACTCATTTCCTCACCTCCTCATCAGCCCTCCCACTCCTGTCCTCTTGACAATCTGCAGGGCCTTGGCTCCTGCAAACCTGCCTTCTTGCTGTGTTTATGTGACCCTCAGAAGTTTCTGATTCTGGGTCTGGCACAACAATTTGTCACTTGCATCTAGATACCTCATGATCTTCTCTGGCCCACACGTATGTTCCAGGTGCTTCTCCAGGTGCTGGGGGCACACTGCACTAAACAGAAAAAACTCCTGTCCTCGTGAAACCAACATTCTAGAAGGGGAATGTGGCAGATGGTACTTTCTAAAGATGGCTGCAGCAATTTTTAGCCCATCCATCCCACATGCTCTTCTTACAATGTGACAGTGACAGTCCTCCATCAACAGGTGGGGTCTGTATTCCCTTTCCTTGAAATGAGGTGCATCTTCAGAACTGCTTCGACCAAAAGTGTATGGTCAGTCCTAAAAGGCAATATAGCTTCTGCCTGGCTCTTTCTCTTGGACACTTGCCTTTGGAGATCTCAAGTCCTCCAAGCAGTCTGGCAACCCTAAAGCTGCCATTCCAAGTGACCATGTGGAAAGATCACACAAAGATGAGAGAGACTCCCACTGTGCCCTCCCTGCTCAGCTCCAGGTGCCCAAGGAGCCAGGCACCTAAGGTGCCCTACCTGTTGCAGAGTCCAGCTGTTCATGTCTTCCCAGGGCAGGCACAATCACGCTTTCAGGTGATTCTAGTTCCTGACCTTTGAGCACCCAATCTTGCTGAGTGGAGCAGAAATTAACTATCACTGCTGAGCCTGCTCAGACTACAGATTTGCGAGCAAAGCGAATGTCATTTTATGTTTTAAGCCACTGAGTTTTGGGATGATTTGTTATGTCACCATAGTAACTGGGACAAGGACAGATAATAAACAAGATAAATGACCAACAATATAGATAATAATAAGTACTAAGGAGAAGAAAGAAGCAGGGAAGGCAGACATAAAATTTCAGGGCAGGCCCGGCATGGTGGCTCATGCCTGTAATCCCGGCACTTTGGGAGGCCAAGGCGGGTAGATCGCTTGAGTTTACGAGTTTGAGACCAATCCGGGCAACATGGCAAAACCCCGTCTCTACAAAAAATACAAAAATTAGCCAGGCATGGTGGCACATGCCTGTGGTCCCATCTCTCTGGAGGCTGAGGTGGGAGGATTGCTTGAGCTTGGGAGGTAGAGGTTACCGTGAACTGTGATCATGCCATGGCACTCCAGCCTGGGTGACAGAGAGAGACCCTGTCTCAAAAAACAAAACAAAAAGAACATTTCAGGGTGAGTTTGAAATTTTATTTAGGGTGGCTAAGGAATGCTTCATTGAAAAGGCAACTTAAAAAATTTTTTTTTATTTCCATAGGTTGTTGGGGAACAGGTGGTGTTTGGTTATATGAGTCAATTCTTTAGTGGTGATTTGTGAGATTTGGTGCACCCATCACCTGAGCAGTATACACACACCCAATTTGTAGTCTTTTATCCCTCACCCCCTTCCCACCCTATTCCACTGAGCCCCCAAAGTCCGTTGTGTCATTCTAATGCCTTTGTATCCTCATAGCTTAGCTCCCACTTAGGAGAAAACATACGATGTTTGGTTTTCCATTCCTGAGTTACTTGACTTAGAATAATAATCTCCAATCTCATCCAAGTTGCTGTGAATGCCATTAATTCATTCCTTTTGAAGGATGAGTAGTATTCCATTGTGTGTGTGTGTGTGTATATATATATATCACAATTTCTTTATCCACTCGTTGACTGATGGGCATTTGGGTTGGTTCCACATTTCTGCAATTGTGAGTTGTGTTGCTATAAACATGCATATGCAGATATCATTTTTGTATAACAACTTATTTTCCTCTGGGTAGACACCCAGTAGTGGAATTGCTGGATCAAATGGTAGTTCTACTTTTAGTTCTGTAAGGAATCTCCACACTGTTTTCCATAGTGATTGCACTAGCCTACATTCCCACCAGCAGTGTAGGAGTGTTCCCTCTTCACCGCATCCATGCCAATATCTATTATTTTTTGACTTTTTTGATTATAGCCATTCTTGCAGGAGTAAGGTGGTATCACATTGTGATTTTGATTTGCATTTCCCTGATCATTAGAGATGTTGAGCATTTTTTCTTTTTTTTGAGACAGAGTCTCTGTTGCCCAGGCTGGAGTGCAGTGGTGCGATCTCGGCTCACTGCAACCTCCGCCCCCCAGGTTCAAGTGATTCTCCTGCCTCAGCCCACTGAATAGCTGGAATTACAGATGCTGCCACAATGCCCGGCTAATTCTTGTATTTTTGGTAGAGATGGGGTTTCACCATGTTGGCTAGGCTGGTCTTGAACTCCTGACCTCAGGTGATCTACCCAACTCAGCCTCCCAAAGTGCTGGGATTACAGGCATGAGCCACCATGCCTGGCTGATGTTGAGCATTTTATTCACATGTTTGTTGGCCATTTGTATATCTTCTTTTGAGAATTGTCTATTCATGTCCTTAGCCCATGAAAGGGCAACTTTTTGAATGAATCTGAAGGCAGTAAGGCAGCTGGCCATGTGGTATAGAGAAGTAGAAGCATATTTGGCATGCTCTGGAATAGATAGGAGGCCAAGCGAGGCCTCCTGGAGTGCTTGAGCAATGAGGGGAGAAGAGAAGGAGATGCCGTCTCAGAGCCAGTGAGGACCCAGATCATGTAAGATTTTTAGGTCTCTGTAAGGACTTTGGCCTTTACTCAGAATGAAATGGGATAATTATGGGTTTTGATGGAGGTATGACTTGATACTGTTTTAATTAGATCACATTTGTATGTCAGGATTCCTAGAAGTAAAATTCTGAGTCAAGGAGTATGTACCCCTTGCCTTGTTTCTCTTGGTGGCCCAAGATTATGATGTTATCATAATGTTATGATTATAATATCATAATCTTGGGCCACCAAGAGAAGCAAGGTAAGGGGTACATATCCCTGTATTAGGGATCCCTAATACAGGGATTAGGTTCCTAGGGCTGCCAAAAAAAGTACTTCTTCTATTAGGTTCCAAAGGCTGCCAAAGAAAGTACCACAAACGCAGTGGCTTAAAACGATAGAAATTTATTGATCCACAGTCCTGTGGGCTAGAATACTGAAATCAAGTTGCTGACAGGGCCATACTTCTACTGCAGCCTGTAGGGGAGAGTGCTTCCTTGCCTCTTCTTGCTTCCTGATAGGGGTTTTCAAGCCTTGGTGTCCTTTGGCCTGCGGCTGCATCACTTGCATCTCTGCCTCTGTCAGCACAAGGTGTTGCCCCTGTGTGTCTCTGCCTTTATGTGGCCTTCTTAAAATGACACTAGTCATGTTGCTTGCCTGAATCCAGTGCAACCTTGTCTTCACCTAAGTAATTATATCTGGAATGATCTATTTTCACATAAAATCATGTTCTGAGGTATTAGGGATTAGCGCCTTAATATGTCTTTTTGGGGGACACAGTTCAACTTACAACACTGCCAGTTTGAGAATCACAGGTGTACTCCTGGGAAGAAAGCTGTTCCTAATTTTCTCAGGTCTTACAATAGTGCCTTATGCTAGTTAGCTTCCCCATTCCATTCACATGGAATCCACACATCCTCATTCCATGAGTGTGTGTGTGTGTGCGTATAACTTATTAACATAAATGGAATTATATTATGCATCTTTGTAAGCAACTTGTTTTATACACTTAACAGTATGCCTTGGAATTCCTTCCATGGATGTACATATAAATTGACTTGATCTCTTGTTACCATGACACAGTGATTTCATAATATTGAATTTAATTGCTATAATTTAAACATTTCCCTATGGGTAGACATTAAGGTTGTTTTCAATTGTCTTGGCTACTACAAATGTAATATTTGGTGAAGGAATTTCTTTGTGGGAAGAGGGCATTTTTGTTAAAAAAGATATTGCGGGATAGCCTCAAGCTAGAGTCAGAATCAACCATGCATAATAAATATATGAGGGAGAAGAAGGAGGCTGGAGGCTGGATTCTCTGGGGGTCAAAGTTAGATTAAGAGGGGAAGCCTAAAGGAAGCACTTTGAGGGCAACATGGCCAAAGGGGATCTTTTGAGTTAAATGATGCACACCGGGCTGGGCACGGTGGCTCATGCCTGTAATCCCAGCACTTTGGGAGGCTGAAGTGGGAAGACTGTTTGAGCTCAGGAGTTTGAGACCAACCTGGGCAACATAACAAGATCTCATCTCTACTAAAATAATTTTTAAAAAATCAGCCCAGGTACGATGGCACATGCCTGTAGTCCTAGCTCCTTGGGAGGCTGAGGCCAGAGGATTGCTGGAGCCCAGGAGTTCGAGGCTGCAGTGGAGCCATGATCATGCCACTGCACTCCAGCTTGGGTGACAGAGAAAGACCCTGTCTCAAAAAAAAAAAAAAAAAAAAAAGATGCACACTGCACACTGAATGAATATAAACTTAGTCTTCCTTCTCCCCTCTGAGATACTCTACCTTGCATATTGCAAACACTACCTTGCTTACTTATACTTTCAGTGAGAATATAATTACTTTTGGAACCTACGAAGAGAAGCTGAATTTTTGTGTTAATGTGGGTGAGAAGTGAGTGATGCACATCTGGATTTCACATAGGATGTGAAAATGGACGTCCTTGGATGTATATTTTTGAGCTCATGATAAAGTGAGCTAGGAAGGCTAGGTTCTTTTAAGTGGAACTAGTCCAAAGACAAGGGTCATTGTATTGCTGGTGCCACTGAAACTGGAACTTGGCTCCAGCTGCTGGAACCCCTGCCGCTCCTGAGAGATGGGACAGATATTTAAGGGGCAGGGGAGCCAGGTTAGGAACTGGATGAGGACCCTTAAGAGGACCTCTTAGGAAGGACTTGTTGAATGTTGGCTCCCTAAAAAAGACCACCAAAACAACCTGTTGATAAAGCAAAGCTGGAGTCTTGATGGAATCTTAGTAGACTCTGAGAGTGGAGAGGGTAAAGTCAGGGTCTTTATGGGGCTTTGAAGTCTAGGTTAAGGCGAGACTTAAGCATGGTGACTTTATTTGAATTGGATAAGGATTGTGATGCCATAGTTGGAGACTGGTGAACACAATGAAGCTGGGGTTTGGAACTAAGGGTTCCAAGCAGTCTTAAAGAGAAGCAGTCATTTGATGCTATCTGTTGAAAAGTTCAGCACTTTTAAATGGGCTTGCAACATTTATCTTTGCGGACAAGAGTTTCTTGGAATAGTAAAGTCATGCTGATAAAGAGAATGGAATGTTAAAATCATGTTAATGAAGATAATAAGCTATGTGGGTGTAGATGGTTTCAGTTCTCAGACCTACTTTTTGAGATCTTCCCCTTTGGATTCTGAAGAAAGTCTCATTTAGAAAGAGGTTTAACCTCTCCCCAAGCAAATTCTAACTCAGCTTTAATATTATCTCTACCTTTGAGTAAAGGAATTACTGCACTTCATCTCACTGTGAAGAAGGAGTCTCATTTCTACAAGAGACTGAAGGCTGTTAATCTGATTAATCAGAAACCAAGACATATATTAGGCCACGTTGCAAGTGTGGGTGCATTTCACGTCAGAAACCAGACTACATTTTTTGGCCCTTTTTGTTTTGTCTTGTTTTTGCACATGGATGCAGCCAGGTCTCTCCTGCTCCCTCGCACTGAGCATAGCCTTGGAAGGACCTCTAAGAAAAGTGCAGCCATATTAGCATGCTCAGATCCAGCCCTTTGTCCATGTGGCTGGCAGGCTCAATAGATTCCAATATGTTCTGCTGCCCAGCCATTTAGATTCAGAGGCGGGAAAAGAAAATTTCCCCTGCACTTTTAGGCACATGTCTCATGTCCCAGCATTACTTACCATGGAAGCTGTATGTTTGGGAGTGTTGGGGTTCCTGATGGATATACTCCATTCATTTCTCCAGAACACTCTCTACCCTTTTCCATCTGCTCTGTACATGGGGAAGCTGACCTGTATGGTCTATACCTATCTGCTCCCTTGCCCCTCTGTTCAGCTAATGTGAAACACTGGCCAGAGATCAGAGGGAGGGAAGAGTGTGAGGTGAGGCTAGGGTGTTTTTTCCCCTAGATACCTCCTTCACAATTCTTGGTAGGCTGGCTGCATCTCTTTTTTTTTGAGATGGAGTCTCGCTGTGGCGCCAGGCTGGAGTGCAGTGGCACAATCTCAGCTCATTGCAACCTCCGCCTCCCAGGTTCAAGCAATTATCCTGCCTCAGCTTCCCAAGTAGCTGGGACTATAGGCATGCACCACCACACCCAGCTAATTTTTGTATTTTTAGTAGAGACGGGGTTTCTCCATGTTGGTCAGGATGGTCGGAATCTCTTGACCTCGTGATCCACCCACCTCAGCCTCCCAAAGTGCTAGGATTACAGGCGTGAGCCACAGTGCCTGGCTGGCTGGCTGCATCTCTTAACTAAATGTCACAGCTCCTGCCATGTGGTACTCTCCACACAGGTCTTCACATCTTGAGGTTTTTGTAACAGGTCTCTTCTCTTGTCCCTGTGGGACTTATGGTGGAAACAGCTGCAACTAACCCTGAGATATCACTATCTTTTGTGATTTCCCTGTGCCTTGCCCCTTTTTTTATTAAATGCTACTAAAATTACCCAATTTGAGGGCGTCATCTCTTACTTCTTGGGCCCTGATCAATATAGGGCTTTGCTGAGTTGTTCCTCTTGCTGATGTTTTGTTTCCCGTTTAATCATAGTTAGGTGATGCCTAGTAAGTGCTTACTAAATATTTGTTGAATGAGTAAATGTCTAAATGAGTGAGTGGCAGGATTTGAACTCCAACTCCCCCTCTCCAAACTTTCAATGTAGAGTTTAGTGTTCACATGTAAAGTACAGATGCCTGATGTCCTCTGAGAGCAGTAAACGGGCATTGGGTCTGTGTCTCAAGTTTCTGGGACCTCCATTTCCCTGGGTTTGCCCTAGTTCCTTATGCCTAGGTGTCTTCTTTCCCAGAGGAGCAATATGAAATAATATGAAGAATATCAGAAATACACAGAAAAGGTAAAGACACAATATTCCCCACCAAACAAAGATTAGGGTGATTTCTTCCACTCAGGAACAGATAAAGAGTTCAGACCATAAAATAAGAAACAAATATTGAAAAATTTCATTTGTACAGTTTATGGTTTTAAAGATACCATCCTGAATAAGCTCAAGTTATAGCTACCAGGTATGAATTTATAAAGTTTATGTGGCCTTTATTATAATTAATATTGTATTAGTTATCACATTATATATAAGATATAAATTTAATATAACTATCTGGTAATTATACCTATGTTTACTAACAATTTTACAACTGCTGGCTGCAGCGGTGCATGACATTCATTATTATTACATTTCCATTGTGCAAATGTTAGAGGAACTCCTTCCATTTGTCAGGTGTGACCCATGACTTGCATGTCTCTGGGGACACTCTGGGAAGATGTCTTCATAGATAAGAGCTCAGATAAACATGAGACAGAACAGTCCCAAAATCCCTCAGCATGCCCAGCCCTCAGGGAGTTCCTAGTTGTTTATGAGTCTGTCCATATTATAGCTCGTTGAGTAGAGAAATTCCAGGATCTTCCTGCATGGATTTCTGATCAGAAGAGTGGTCCAGAGTGAGCTGTCATAATACACTTCTTCTTGGCGCAGAGCTCCCCCTTTGATGATCTCCAGGGCACATTCCTCCTTTGGAGCTGCTTGCATTTGGACTATCCCAGAAACTGCCTTCATGGCTGTTTCTATAGAATGACAAGGGAAGAGTAGGGTTATCCAACTAGGACAGTCTACGTGATGGAAGGCCTGGAGATATCAACCACTTAGCTGTCAGGGGCTTTTGGCAGTGTTTGCTCTGCAAGCCTCACAGGCGCTATAGGGAATACATGGAGAGACTGGGTATGTTAGAGTCTGTTGGGCAAAGAGAGGCCTTAGTGTTAATACGGGCCTTGCCTTCTTGGATGGAGATTGGTGGGAGCAGTTAGAGGTGATTGCTTGGGAGATCTGAATCATGCTTCTCTCCTGGGTATTTTGGTTGGAGGCGGAGAAGTAATACGGGGGAGCAGAATGAGGACAGAAGTCTCATAATGACTCAGTAGCTAATGGGAAGTGCCAGTGGGCAAAACCAGAGTGCTGTATGATAATGACTTACTATCTTGTAAAAGGAAGAGATACACAAGAATCCAGGCTTTTGCTCCCTTGTCACCACTTTCACTTCTCTCCCCTTCCAAGTTTTCATGTCCATCTTGCACAACTTCTCTCTATCTCCATTCCTTTCTTGTTTCCCCCTGGGTCTCGGTCTCTCTCTCTATTTCTCTAACTGTTGCTCACTTACTCTTCAAAGAGCATTTTCTTTTAATATCTGCCACATGTTTTAGATAAACTTGTATTTGGACTTAACAGAAAAGTTGTAAAAATTGTAGGCAGTACCCCCTTATATTCTACACCTGCTCCCCCTGGTTGCAACATCACACATAACCATTGCGCAATGATTTAGGACAGGTATAATAATAGAATTGATACAATATATTAACTAAACTACAGACCTTATTTTCTCATGAATGTTCTTTTTATGTTCCTGGATCTTATCCAGAATTCCACTTAGTAGTAATTTCTTCCCATTTTTCTTCCAATCTGTGACAGTTCTTCAGCCTTTCCTTGTCTCTCATGGCCTTGACACTTTTGAAGAATACTGACCAAATGTTTTATAAAATGTTCCTTGATTTGGTTTTGTGCATTGTTCTCTTATGATTGGAGTGGGGTCATGTATTTTGGCAAGAACACCACAAAAATGATGTTGTGTCCTTCTTAGCACATCACATCAAATAGTTCATGATACCAGTGTGTCTTATTACTGGTGCTGCTTTTAAGAAACACAGACTTGTATTTTGATAAGTCTCATATAGAAACGTAATGGCTGTTGAGTGTCCATGAGGACATAAGGTGTTCAGCAAAGGGTTAAGTGATGAATGTGGTGAGACCCAGCCACCTTGGTAATCAAAATGGAAAGGAGAGTCAAAGAGTAGCCAGAGCTTCCACTAGTGACAGAAATGCCCTAGTGCTTTCTGCACTGGTTTGTTTTTAGTGCATTACACGTGAGGTCAGGGAGTTCAGCACCCTTGTTTATCCACAATGGTAAGGCAGACAGTTCATCTGCAGGTCATTATTCAAAGTATTAAAAAACCAAACATTGCATGTTCTCACTCATAGGTGGGAATTGAACAATAAGAACACTTGGACACAGGAAGGGGGACATCACACACCGGGCCTGTTGGGTGGGGGGAGGGGGGAGGGATAGCATTAGGAGATATACCTAATGTAAATGACAAGTTAATTGGTGCAGCACACCAACATGGCACATGCATACATATGTAACAAACCTGCACATTGTGCACATGTACCCTAGAACTTAAAGTATAATAATTAAAAAAAAACACAAAGTATTGACCTTACCTGTGTCTATGAGGCCAAGAACACAGAGAGTGATTGATACATTGACCTTGGCCACTGAATATTCCTTTCTGATGGAGGAGAAGAACCCATCCAAAGCAAACTTGCTTGCAGAATAGGCAGCAACCATTGGATAAGCCACTTTCCCTAAATGATAGATTAAAGAAATGGGTTAATAAGGCTGCCCATTTCAGCTTCTGACAGAGCTGATCTTTATCTGTAGTAGGCTTTGTAACTCCTATGGTGTCCTTTTACCCCTTTGAGTCTTAGTTTCTCTATATTCCCCATGGAAGTTATACTGCTGTGTTGAATTTTGAAAACATTAAGGTCTCGAAGGCATAAGGTGGGATTGGGCTGCAAGACAGCCTTCATTGAAGAGGGACTGTTAGGGTTTTAGTAAGGGTGATAAACAAGCTGGGCTACAAAAGAGCCATGTAATTCCACAGCTGCTAACTCTTCCATCTCTGAACAAAGTGCTGGGGATCCAAGAGTTTGACAAGTGATCTCTGCCAACTCAGTGACCTGTTGACAATGGAAAGGGTATATTTTACTTTCCTTACAAAGGGATTAAAAAGCTGCCTGTCCTGGCCAGGTGTGGTGGCTCACACCTATAATCTCAGCACTTTGGGAGGCCGAGGCGAGCAGATCACTTGAGGTCAGGAGTTCGAGACCAGCCTGACTAACATGATGAAACCCCATCTCTACTAAAAATACAAAAATTAGCTGGGCGCATGCCTGTAGTCCTAGCTATTCTGGAGGCTGAGGCAGGTGAATCGCTTGAATTTGGGAGGCGGAGGTTGCAGTGAGCTGAGTTCGTGCCACCGCACTGCAGCTTGGTGACAGAGAGAGACTCCATCTCAAAAAAACAAAAAACAAAATCCTGTCTTTGCTTTTCTACCCAAAGCCGCTTTTTAAAAAAAACGTTCACCAGACTGATTAATTCTCACTCAAGTTGTTTGGAGGATATGTGGACATATGCCTAACAGGATAAACTATTATTAATACCCTTTTTAGGACAGGAGAGTAGAAGTGACCTGAGACCCTACAGTCTTTACCGAGCATTGTTATAGCAACTACTTTAAAATCCATTTTCTGCTAATTCCAGAATTTGGGTAATTTTAAGATTGATCTTCATTGATTTCCTTTCCTCCTAAGTATGGGTCATATTTACTATTCTTGTATGGGTGTTAATTTTGTATTGTATCCTGGATATTGTGAATGATACATTGCAGGGTGCCTGGATTCTGTCACATTCCTCCAAAGAGTGTTGATTTTTTTTTTAAGTGGCCAGTTAACTTGGGTGAAACTCTGTCTCTTGTAATAAGTATCAGCTGAAATCTCTGTTCAATTATTTGAATCTTAACTTGGCTGCTTGGTTTCTGTGTTGCCCATGCATTGTTCAGAGAACAACTAGAGATTTGGACAGAGCTTATGTATAGGATTCAGTGTTTCTCCACTGTAACTCTCCTTTCCAGCATATCCCCTTTGCATTCCAGCTATTGCGGTAACCCCAACCTCTTCCTTCTAGCTATTCATGTTGGCAAGATGGCAGGTTTCTATCCCAGATATGGCACTGATTGGGGCTGCCCTTAGGCATAAAGCTATACAATTGAGAAACTCGCCTGCTGTCATTTCCTTCTTCCAAGTGTCAATAACCCTCCATTTTCTATGTGCTCTTGGTAAATCTCCAGTGCTTTCAATGGTTGTCGTTGATATTTTGTCAAAAGTTTATAGTTGTAATCTGGGGAAGGATGGTCTTTCAGGTGCCACTCTGCAGTTATTGGAATTGGAATTTCTGTATGTTTCAAATATAATATGTTTTATGTCAAACCAATGAAGAAAGGATGGGTTATTTAATAAAGATGCTGAGAAAGATGGTTAACTAATTGGAAAAAATTAATTCTTTGTTTTATATCATATAGCAAAAAATATTCTAGATGGAAAATGTTAGTAAACAGTGTTATCTACCCAATATCCATTCCTCCTTCTTTAATAATAGAGTCTGATTTTGTTCAGGACAGCAACGTAATCATTTTAAAATGCTCATCTCCCTGAGATTTTCTTGCCCTAATAGGCCATGCGACGTAATAGTTCTGGTCAATGAGAAATCTAACAGATGAGGTTTCTAGGAAAGATATTGATTTCTGATAAATTAGATGGATTCAGGTGGCATGCAACTTTTACATTTTGCCCTTCTCCTTTCCTCCTAATGAACCTCAGATATGATGGCTGGAATTGTAGCAGTCAGTTTGTGAACTTTAGGAAAAGCTAATGTTAATTATAGTGGAACAGAAATGTGGAATGACCTTGGATTCTTGAAGACATCATGTAAGTCCACCAAAAGCAGCCCTAAACTATCACCTGAGAAGGAGGAATCTCTCTTTGTTAAGTTGCAGTGAGGTTTTTGACTTCTTTCTTTCCAACTGGGATGCCCTTTATTTCTTTCTCTTATCTAATTACTCTGGCTAGAACTTCCAGCACTACGTTGAATAAAAGTGGTGAAAGTTGGCATCATTGTCTTGTTCCAAATCTTGGTGGAAAGGCTTTCAATTTTTCCCTGTTCAGTAAGATATTAGCTATAGATTTGTCATATATGACCTTTATCATGTTGAGGTATATCCCTTCTATACCCAATTTGTTGAGGGTTTTTATCATGAAGGGATGTTGCATTTTACCAAATGCTTTTTCATCATCTACTGAAATGATCATATAGTTTTTGTCTTTGATTCTGTTGATGTGATGTATCACATTTATTGATTTGCTTATGTTGAACCATCCTTGCATCTTGGAGATGAATCCTACTTGATCATGATGAATGATCCTTTAAAACGTTGAGTTCTGTTTGCTAGTATTTTGTTGAGGATTTTTGCATCTGTGTTCATCAGGGATATTGGCCTGTGATTTTCTCTTTTTTGTTGTATCTTTAGTTTTGGTTTCAATGTTGGGACACATCCTTAAAGGGAGAAGCCAGTCTCTCCTTCCCACTCATTCGTCCTTCTTGGTGTCTGAAGGTGGATGTAGTGGCTGTGGCTCCAGACCTGTCTTGGACCATGAGGTAAAAGCCACTTGTTGAGATGGCAAAACATTTAGATAGTTTAGATAGAAGGAAGGAACCTGGGTGACCATGGAGCTGCCATACTATACTGGCCCTATACTGCCTACCTTCAGACCTGATTTAAATTTTAACTTACTTGTGTGTGTGTGTGTGTGTGTGTGTGTGTGTGTGTGTGTGTTTTCTGAGGCAGAGTCTTGCTGTGTTGCCCAGGCTGGAGTGCAATGGCATGATCTTGGCTCACTGCAACTTCTGCCTCCCAAGTTCAAGTGATTCTTCTGCCTCAACCTCCTGAGTAGCTGAGATTACAGGTGTGAGCTACCAAACCTGGCTAATTTTTGTATTTTTAGTAGAAACAGGGTTTCACCTTGTTGGCCAGGCTGGTCTTGAACTCCCGACCTCAAGTGATCCATCTGCCTCGGCCTCCCAAAGTGTTGGGATTACAGGCTTGAGCCACCATGCCCGGCCTAAATTCTAACTTATTGAATCCACTATTATTTTAGGTTTTCTGTATCTGAGAGCTGAACTTACTTATTGATAGTTATCCTCACTTCTATGCAGCCCATGTGCCAAAAGAAAGCTGACATCATTCCTAACTGTAGGTGTGAACTTATGTAATCTATTTTATCCCATTCTTCTTACTCATGATTGATACAGGAATGGCCATGTGGCTCATTTTGGACCAATGAGACTTGAAGAAAATTTTGTTGGAGTGTCTCAAAAAGTTATTGTTCTTCTGGAAGAGTTTCTGAGAGTAGCAATCCTCTTTTTCTTCTGACACATTTTTGTGCATTGATATGGGGGCTGGAATTGCTGCAGCTATCTCATTGTCAGCCTGAGGATGAAGCCACACATGGAAGAGAGCAGAGCCAAGAGAATCACGGGGACACTGAGCTTCAGCCAAGTCAACTGTGAAGCCCGCCCTACATCTGGACTTCCAGTTATGTCAATAATTTTCCTTATTGTTTGAGACAAAAATAGATCCACATTACTTATCAGAATAGCATAATAATTAAAAGTATGAGCTCTAGAGTCAGATGACCCAGGTGTGAATCCCAAGTATGCCAATTCTTAGCTGTAATATGTGGATAATAATATAACCAAGCTGAAGTAACCCATGTAATATACTTAGCACAAACTCTGGCACATAGAAAGCATTCAGAAAATGCTATTATTGTTAGCAGTATTAGTATTCAAATTGGTGAGAAAAGTATGAGCTATTTAAAAAATCATGTTGGGACAAATAGCTAGTTACTTGGAGGAAAAAAGTGCCATTCTAATAAATAAATTCAAATTAGATCACAGAGTATATGTGGAAAGTAAAAAACTAAAATAAGCTGTGGGTGAATTTCTAATCTCAAAGTTAGAGATACTTTTAAAAGCATGAAATTGGAGGCGTATACTATGAAGGAAGACATAAATAGGTTGGAATATATAAAATGTGAAAAGCCACAGTGTACTAGAAATGCTTGCCATGGCCTTCCTGCCCTCATCCCTTTCAAAGAGCCTTTATCTTTCTAGCCATGGAAGGTTGGCCCAGTTATCACGAATATGCACACTGGCTTGAACACACATCGTGGTCTCTCTTTCAATAAATTGAAATAAGTGACTAAAAGATTCTGATTGCTGCTGTTGGATTTTGAATGAAAAGGTCATGTAAGGTTGGCACTGGGGTAGCCATTTCAGCCATGGAGAGGGATAAGTAAGCGGAGACAAGTATTCTACAAAAATAAGCAAGCATATGGAGCAAACACAATAACCTCTGAAATTGAGCTAAATAGGAGCTAACATTTATTTAGCTCTTATGTGCCAGTGTAGAGTCTAAAGGATAAATGCTCAAAGTTTCAAGGTTAATGAGTGGGAGAAGCAGGATTCAAACCAGGATTCAAATTTGACTCTAGTGGCCCACACTCTTGAACACTAGGTGGTACTTCCTCTACAGAAGCCACTGTTCTTTATATGAGTGTTTTCCAGGAGCCATGTGTTAAATCCAGTTCTTCCTGCGTTGGTGAGGATTCTCTCTCTTTTGATAGTCGAGTCCAAAATAGGCAAAATTTATGAATAGCAGTATTATTTTCACTTCTAAGCTGACAGATGAGGATACCCATAAATAAACAGGGCTAGTCACTCCTAGTCCCTTTGTATTCATTTCCCAGGGCTGCCATAACAAATTACCATAAACTTGGTAGCGTAGGACTACAGAAATGTGTTCTCTTACAGTACTGGAATCCAGAAGTCCAAAACCAAGTTATCAGCATAGCCATGCTCCCCCAAAAAGCTATAGCAGGGAATCCTTCTTTTGTCTCTTCTAGCTTCTAATGTCTGCTGGCAGTTGGAGCTGAGTTGTGCTGGCAACTCCAGTCTCTGCCTCCATCTTCACATCACTTTCTTCTCTTCTGTCTGTGTCTTTTACTCTTCTTATAAGGTCACTTGTCATTGGATTCAGGGCCTCTCAGATAATCGGGGATGATTTCATCTTGAGATCTTAGTTACATCCTCAAGGACTTTCTATGTGTCCACTTAAGGTCATGTTCACAGGATCTAGGTGGATATATCTTTTGGGGGAGGACCACCATTCAGCCCATTACACACCCCTAGATGACAATAAAGGTATTGACTATGACATTTAATGTGTTTGTTTAGGTGGCAACAGAGACACAGAAGCAAGATATCCTGTGAAGTCATAGTCTGAATTCCTAGAGCAGTTATTTTTATACCAGTTATGGAGCTCATGCATCACATTGCCTATCCTTAGTTATGCCTCAGGTTATGCTCAAGGTACATAGAAGAATCCTAAATGGTTTTGTAGGAGAAGGAGGTAAGTAAGAGAAGAGAGAAAGTGAAAGCAGAAGAAAGGAGAGAAGTAGTGAAGGAGCCAGACATGTCAGAAGACCACCTGAAAAATTCATGACATGGATGCATGTATGGTTTAAAAAAGTTTTTTTTGTTGTTGTTGTTAGAAACAGGGTCTCACTCTGTCACCCACCCAGGCTGAAGTGCTAAAGCACAGTGGTGAGATCATAGCTCATCCTCCCACCCCAGCCTCCTGAGGTGCTGGGATTACAGATGCATGCCACTGTGCTTGGCTAATTTATTTTTTATTTTTTGTAGAGACAACGTCTCACTATGTTGCACAGGCTGGCCTAAAATCCCTGGCATCAAGTGCTCCTCCTGCCTTGGCCTCCCAAAGTACTGGGATTACAGGCATGAGCCACTGTGCCCAGCCTAAAAAAGTTTTTGGTTTTTTATTTATTTATTTTTTTTACGGAGTCTCATTCTGTTGCCAGGTTGGAGTGCAGTGGCGCGATCTTGGCTCGCTGCAACCTACGCCTCCCGGGTTCAAGTGATTCTCCTGCCTCAGCCTCCTGAGTAGCTGGGACTACAGGTGTGTGCCACTATGCCTGGCTAATTTTTGTGTTTTTAGTAGAGACGGGGTTTCACTGTGTTGGCCAGGATGGTCTTGATCTCTTGACCTCGTGATCCGCCCACTTTTAATTGGTGAAAAAAATGAACTATTATGCAAGCATATAAGGTTGGACAAAGACTATTGAAAAACGATTAGCCTTAATTATGAAGACTGTGCATGAGGCACACTGTAACATAATAACATATGGCTATAGCTGTTGTTGACATCTCTCAGATTTTGTGACCTGCTATTGATCTGTAAATGTTTAAGCCAGTACTCAAATTCAATGCACGTAAGGACCATGTGCAAATAAGGACCATTAACCTGCAGATTTGAGCTCTGCCCCTCATTCTTCTAGTCTGTTTATGGACTAGAGGACTGTGCTAAAGCGTTCAGTAGGAAAGAGTGGCTTTATCCATAAATGATATTCATAGTGGGTTTTGAGAATGAGTGTGGGGCAGGAAAGGCATGGTGGCCTAAGCTTGTTGAATATCATCTAGGAACTCCTGAAAGAAATGGGGAGAGGTCTTTGGAAGAGGCTAAAGTCCCACAATGACAGCTGGGTGAGCAGTCACTGTATTATGAATTAAGTCTCTTTAAAACCCAAACTGGCATGACTAAGGAAATCATGTGTTTCAAATCTAAACTGGATGTTTAGGTGAAGAAAGATATTGGACTATCAGGAAACTCCACCTGGAGGAGGTAGGTTGTAAATTCTGCTTGATGAAAGGAAGTACATGAAGGACCAGGGAGGTGGAAGAATGGCTTATACAAAAATTAGAGGCAGGAGTTAGATAGGCAGTGAGAAGCTAGTTAGACAAGGAAAATAATAGCAAAGTTTGTTGCATTTTTTCTTTTACAAAAGTACAGACTTATAAACACTTATCCAAAACTCTTAGAGCCAGATGTATTATGAAATTTTAATTTGTTTTTGGATTTTAGATGGTGATATGGGCATTAATAGATATTACATCGCATCTGCAGTAGGGTTGGAGGAGGCAACCTGTAAGACAGCATGTTATTATTTCTGCACTAAAACCTTGGAAAGTTCATACTGAGATAAAGAAAGGATTTACGTAGCCTCACTTCGGTTCAGGTTAAATTCATTAGGTAGATTTAATTATGAAAAGAAAATCCTTAGTTTTTGGAGTTTTATTATTGTTTCCATTTTTTTCCCATAGCTTTTTGGATTTTGGAATTGCAGATAAGGATTGTGAACCAGTCTAGGCTCACCAAAGGAAGCTGGAACATATATTAAAAAAAAAAAAGCAGAAAAAAAAATGAAGAGAAGAGAGAAAAATCTTCCATTCCCAAAAAACCTTGGTGCATTTAATTAAAGTCTATTTCTATTAACAAGTATGTTCTTAAACATTTTTCCACATAATGCTGATTAGCTTGTGTGAGAAAACCCCTACATTCTGCTCTATGTAAACCATATTTAGAAGTTTCAGAAAGCTGAAAAGGGCAAAATCCCTCTAAAAATCTAGATTTTTATTTTTTAAAAAAGGTTCCATGAGTCAAAAGGCCTGGTCAGAGTGGAGTAAACAACATGTAACAGGATGTTAAAATTTGACTTTTTCTGCTTTCGTTTCAGCTGAGGTTCAAAGGCTGAGAACATCACAGTAATTGGCAAAGTCTTCCACATTCTGAAGGGAGGTTCCAGACCACCTGTGCACTTACAGGGAACATGGAAACACAAACAAACATCCCAAGGAAATAAAGGGGCTGACACTGGGAGGCCAGAGAGGATAGGAGTTAGGGAGAAGAAATTAGCAATGTCTCATTGATCTTCGAAAAAGAAGGGGTGGGGGACTTTCCTCACGTCAGTCTTTGTGAGAGTGACTTCAAAGAGACCTCAGAGAGCTTGTCCCAAAGAGTTTGATGAGCAACAAGGAGGACTGGGGTCTGACTCAATCTGAGAGGCTGTGGCTATGGGCAAAGCCATTGCATAGCCCAAATTGTGTCACACCTATGAAAACTCTCCCTTGTAGGTGGACCTGAAATCCAGCCCACACTCTGCTCACCACCCTGTGGGCCTTGTCCCGGGACTCATCCCTTCTCTTCTGGAGCCATTTCCAATTCTGCCCAAAAGGACAGCCTGAAGTGGTGAGTGTATTCTCTTGTATTCCCACTGTATTCCCAGGGCCCAAAGGAAATAACATAAGCAACTGCTGCCCAAACCACAAGAAGAATTACTAGAATTCCAGAAAGGGCCTCCAAAGAATCCACAAAAGCATGCAATGCAGGAGTCAGATTTGATCATCCACCAAATTGTCAGAGAGCGTGCGTTCTGAATGTCAAGAGAAGACCAATGTATTAGCTGGGTGCCAGCCAAATGAGACCTTTCCTACTCCTATCCTCTTCCCTGCATTCTCCCTTTTCCTTTAACCCGAGACAGGCTAGAGGGGGTCAGGGAGTGGGGAGGAGGTTGGGAAAGAGAGGAAAGAACAAACACATTTCTTACCAACAGCAGGTTCCAGCTTAGCAAGGGGAGAAGCTTTGGTTAAGGTTAAATTGCACATGACTAGACATCTTACCTATTTGGAAATGATACTGTTCTGGGGACTAGAGGCAGCCATAGGATTTTTTATTAACCTGGAGTAACCAGAAAAGTATTGCCATCTGCCCTAGCTCGTGTCCAGGCTCACGGAGGACCTGCGCACAGAACAGGTTTGAACAGGCAGTAGGAGGAAAGAATCAACTTGTTTTCTGATTGCACCCTATGAGATCCACTTGTTAGACTGCCAGTTTTTTTTAAAAATGTGCCAGTGTATGTGCTCAACAAAATTAATAAGTAAATGTACTGTTCTAATATGCATGAAGCAGTCGTGGAATTGAGGGGGTCGGAAGGCTGTGTGTTTCTACCCAAGGTTAAGTTTTGGCTTATGTGGGAGGGTGGGGCCATGATAGCAGAAGAGAAAGATGGCAGCTAGCTTTCTGGGAAGTTTTAGAACACAAAGAAACAGAGCTATGGTGACTATATTTTCTGAAGCAAAATATGGGACACAGAATCTTAGAAGGATGAAGGCAGACATGATGATAAGTGGGACAGAATGTTTGTAACTAGCTCTGTCCCAGAAATGCTGGGACTCAGCCACTGTAGAAACAGCAAGAGCCAGAGAACTGGCAAAGAAGCCATGCACTGAGGCTTGTTAGCCGAATAGAAGAGGTCAAAAGGAGGCCTACGTGCTTTCGTTCATCCTCTCTCTATCCTCCATCCCTAACTGCCTTGCTGAGATTTTGAAATGATTACCAATTCAAAGGTGGATTTTAGACTGCTCTAATTGATTGCTCAGAAGGAAGTGCACAAGGATTGAAAAACTTCATTCCTGCCTGCCTTCACACTTTTAGAGCAACCCCAGGCAAATGAATGAGCCCAAATTTGAGGTACATCAGGCCTAAATGGCTTCAAGGCCAGAGAGTCATCCGGGATCCTGCCCCCCATTTTTCCCAGCTCTTCCTAAAAATCCTTCCTCAGTTGAGACCCTCATGATCTAAACTCTTTAGTTGTTTGGATTGAGTTGGGCTCTCAAGATAAATCCACCTATCTTCTCCATACCCCAGAAGACCTGAGGTGTCATCATAAGTATTGAGACATTCCACAATCCAGTGATAATTGAAGCAATGGAATGAATGGATTTATCCAGGGAAAGTGTGTTGAGTGAAAAGAGAAGAGGGTTTAGGATAGAAAAATCCTGAGGAAACCAACAATTAAGGTTGGAGAATTGCCAAGAAACCTAAGAGACTGAGAGGGGACAGTTAAGGTGGCCAGAGAAAACCCAGGGCAAAGTTTTGGCTGATCACTAGGAAAGAGCGTTTGGTGTTGAAACAGCACAAAAATGTAACACCGATAAATAAGATAAAACTTTTACTAAATTTCACAAGGTGACTTTGGCAAGAATATTTCTATGCAGGTATGGGGCCTGTTGACAGGATGTGAAATGGAGTTCTTCCTAAAGTCTCAGAGTATCAGCACATCTTCTAAGGCAAGAATAAAAGAATAGATTTGAAGAATATCCACAGTTGAAGGGTGGGCCCAAACCAGTTCTGCCTGCATTGCCTAATCACCCGTGCCTAGCCTAAATCACCCTTGGATAAGAGGGAGTTCTCAGTGTCCTGTGCCTATATCCACTGATGCTCAGGGCAGTTTCATCCCTCTGCTCCTAAGCCATATGAGAGGGGCCTCAACAGCATTATTTGGAGAACTTTTAATATGTCCCCTGGAGTTCAGGGACTGGAATTTGACTCACATCTAAAGTCTAAAGGCAACAGGGAGGGCTGAAACTGCCCTTGCTTGAGAAAAAAGCTGAGTGCATTGTGGCATCAACCATGTAGTCCAAGGATTGGTTTCCCAGAGGCCCAATGTGGATCCTGTGGATGGGGGCTGCCCTGGGGTCACCTGCCCAGGGATGGTGGGGTAGACTGGGCCAAGTGGGCTGGGCTGATTGAAGCCTAGGAACTGAGGAGAAAGCTGAATTGAAAATAATGAGCTGGAGAAGGCATTGTTCACACAAAGGGAACTGCAGGGGGAATGGGCGGCAGCAGTGGGGTCTCTTGAAGGGGATCTCCGAAGAACCCAGAAAAAGCCCCACAGAATTCAATTTCATACGTCCTCCAAGCCACTAGACTCCCAGGATGGGTTTTTTTTTTTTTTTTTGCTTTTGAAATAATTTCAAACTTAAAGAAAAGTTGCAAGAATAGTACACACAACCTATTTTTTTTTTTTTCTGCTGAGCCATTTGAGGGTAATAGCTGTAATTGAGGTCATTGCTGACCTCATGTCCCATCTCCCCCAAATACTTAGTGTTCATTTCTTACACAGAGGGACACTGTCCTACATAATCACAATACAGTCATCAAAATGAGGGAATTTATTAGTTTCCTAGGGCTGTCATAACAAATTACCACAAACTGGGTGGCTTAAGACAACAGAAATGTATTCTCTCACAGTGCTGGAGTCAAGAAGTCTGAAATCAATGTGTTGGCAGGGCCACATTCCCCCCAAAGACTCTGAGGGAGAGTGCTTCCTTGCCTCTTCCAGCTTCTAGTGGCTGCCGGCATTCCTTGTGGCTACGTCACAATCTCTACTTTCCATCTTTACGTGGCTTTTTCTTCTCTCTGTCTGTGTCTTCTCTTCCTCTGACTCTATAAGGACATTTGGCAGTGGATTAAGAGCCCACTTGGCTAATCCAGGATGATCTCATCACAAGATCCTTAACTTAATTACATCTGCAAGGACCCTTTGTCCAAATAAGGTTGCATTCACAGGTTCAGGCAGGTAGGATGTAGATACATCTTTTTTGGGGCCACTATTCAACCCAGTACAGTAACACTGACATATCCATGTTATCTAATCCACAGACCCTATTCAAATTTTGTCATGTGTGCCAATAATATCCTTTATTGCAAGAGGATCCAATCGAGGATCATGTGTTGGCATTTAGTTGTCATGACTCTTCAGTTGCCTTTGCTCTGCAATGATTGTGCAGTCTTTCCTTTATTTTCATGACCTTGGCACTGTTGGAGAGTACAGCCAGTTATTTTGTACAAGCTGATACGCCGAAGCTGGCTCATACTAGATTGTGAGAGCTGATGGTTAAATGTTTATAAATTTTGCAAGCAAGAGAATGTCATGTGGATATGGTCATCATGGGAGTGTTGATTCCATGGAAAGGCTACAAATCAGGGCTTTTGATTCTTCCTTTCTGGATAGCTTGTTGTTAAACATTTACCAGTGCGCTATTGATGGATGTCCCTTAGCTTGGATTTATCTGGTGTTTCCTCATGATTTGATTCAGGTTATGCATTTTGGCAGGTTCACAGAAGTAACTTTTGTTCTTCACGTTGCACCCCATCAAGTGATACATGTTTTCAATTTATTCCATTACTGGTGATGTTAATAAACCATGATCATTTGAATCACGTGCCGGCTATCAGGTTTCTCTTCTGTAAAATTACTCTTTTCCCCGTTATAATCAGTAAGTTTTTTTTTTTTTTTTTGGGTGGTACTTAAAAAAAACTATCTTAACCATTTTTTAAATTATACTTTAAGTTCTGGGGTACATGTGCATGACATGCAGGTTTGTTACATAGTTATACATGTGCCATGTTGGTTTGCTGCACCCATTAACTCATCATTGACATTAGATATTTCTCCTAATGCTATCCTTCTCCCAGCCAATCTAGAACTAGAAATACCATTTGACCCAGCAATCCCATTACTGGGTATATACCCAAAGGATTATAAATCATGCTATAAAGACACATGCACACATATGTTTATTGCGGCACTATTCACAATAGCAAAGACTTGGAACCAATTCAAATGTCCATCAATGATAGAGTGGATTAAGAAAATGTGGCACATATACACCATGGAATACTATGAAGCCATAAAGAAGGATAAGTTCATGTCCTTTGCAGGGACATGGATGAAGCTGGAAACCATCATTCCCAGCAAACCATCACAAGGACAGAAAACCAAACACTGTATGTTCTCACTCATAAGTGGGAGCTGAACAATGAGAATACATGGACACTGGGAGAGGAACATCACATGCCGGGGCCTATCTTAACCGTTTTTAAGTGGACAGTTCAGGGGCATTCAGTGTATTCATATTACTGTGCGACCATCACCACCATCCATCTCCAGAACTCTTTTCATGTAGCAAAACTAACTATACCCATAAAACAATAACTCCACATTCTCTCCTTTCCCAGCCCCTGGCAACCACCCTTCTACTTTCAACTTTGTATAACTTTCACCACTCTAAGAACTTCATATAAGTGGAATCATACAGTTTCCTCCTATTGCAAACCAATACCACAGGGTTCATTCTCTTTCTGTGGCTGGCTTATTTCCCTTTGCATAATGTTCTCAAGGTCCAGCCATGTTGTAGCATGTGTCAGAATTTTTTTCCTTTTAAAGATTGAATAATATTCCATTGTATATACGTACTATATTTTGCTTATCCATTCATCTACTGATAGACACTTGGGTTGCTAATAGTGAAACATACAGTGTTTTTGCTATTACAAATACTGTTCTTGTGAACATGGATATACGAGTATCTCTTTGAGACCCTGCTTTCTTTTCTTTTCTTTCCTTTTTTTTTTTTTTTTTTTTGAGATGGAGTCTCACTATGTCACCCAGCCTGGAGTGCAGTGGTGTGATCTCGGCTCACTGCAACCTCCGCCTCCCAGGTTCAAGTGATTCTCCTGCCTCAGCCTCCTGAGAAGCTGGGATTACAGGCACCTGCCACCATGCCCAGCTAATTTTTGTATTTTTACTAGAGGCAGGGTTTCACCATATTGGCCAGGCTGGTCTCAAACTCCTGACCTCAGGTGATCTGCCCACCTTGGGATTACAGGCGTGAGCAACCGCACCTGGCTTCCTGCTTTCAATTCTTCTGTGTATATACCCAGGAATAGAATTTCTGGATCACATGATAATTCTATTTTAAATTTTCTGAGGTACTGCCATACTATTTTTCATAGTGACTGTACCATTTTACATTCCAATCAACAGTACACAGCATTCCAATTTCCCCACATTCTCACCAATACTTGCTATTTCTGTTTTCTGGGGGGTGTGGGGGATAGTAGCCACCCTATTGCTGTGAGGTGGTATCTGATCTCATTGTAGTTTCAATTTGCATTTCTCTAATGATTAATGATGTTTAGCATCTCTTCATGTGCTTACTGGCCACTTGTTTGTCTTCTTTGGTAAAATGTTTATTCAAGTTCTTTGCCCGTTAAATTTTTTTAAAAATTTAAGTTGATAAGTAATATTTGTATATAGTTATGGGGTACCTGTGATATTCTGCTACATCCATAGAATATGTAATGATCAAGTAAGGGTATTTAGGATATCCATCATCACAAGCATTTATTATTTCTGTGTTGAGAACATTTCAAGTCCTCACTTACTTTGAAATGTACAATACATAGTTACTAACTGTAGTCACTCTACTATCGAACATTAGAAATTATTCCTTCTAACTGCATATTAGTAATCAGTAACCAACCCCTCTTCACCCTCCTGCCCACACACTGACATCCTTCCCAGTCTCTGTTAACTATCATTCTACTCTCTACCTTCATGAGATAAACCTTTTTAGTTCCCTCACATGAGTGAGTACATGCAGTGTTTGTTTTTGTGTCTGACTTATTTCATCTAGCATAATGACTTTCAGTTCCATCCACATTACTGCAAATGACTGGAGTTGCATATATCTCTTTGATATATTGATTTTCTTTTCTTTCTTTCTTTTTTTTTTTTTTTTGAGGTGGAGTCTAACCCTGTCTCCCAGGCTGGAGTGCAGTGGCACAATCCTGGCTCACTGCAACCTCTGCCTCCTGGGTTCAAGTGATTCTCCTGTCTCAGCCTCCCAAGTAGCTATAATCCCAAGTAGCTGGGATTACAGGCATAGGCCACCACGCCTGGCTAATTTTTGTGTTTTTAGTAGAGGCGGGGTTTCACCGTGTTGGCCAGGTTGGTCTTTAACTCCTGACCTCAAGTGATCTGTCCACCTTGGCCTCCCAAACTGCTGGGATTAGAGGCATAATCCATTTCACCTGGCCAATTTTCTTTGTCTTTGATAAATACCCAATAATAGGATTGCTGGGTCATATGATAGTTCTATTTTTAGTTTTTTTGAGAAATCTCCAAACTATTATCTATAGTGACTGTAATAATTTACATTCCCACCAACAGTATATTAAAGAGTTCCCTTTTCTCTGCATCCACACTAGTATCTGCTATGTTTTGTCTTTCTGATAATAGCAATTTGATAAGATGATATCTCATAGTAGTTTTAATTTGCATTTTCTTAATGATTAGTGATGTTGAGCATTTTTCATATACTTGTTAACCATTTATATGTTTTATGTCTTTTTTTGAGAGATGTCTGTTCAGGTCTTCTGCCCATTTTAAAATCAGATAGTTTTTTTTCCTATTGAGTTATTTGAGTACCTTGTATATTTTGGATATTAGTCCTTGTCGGATGAATATTTTGCAAATATATTCTCCCATTAAACAGGTTGTCTTTTCACTCTGTTGATTGTTTCCTTTGCTATGCTGAAGATTTTTAGTTTAATATAGTCCTCTTTGTCTATTTTTGTTTTTGCCTGTGCTTTTGGGGTCTTAGTCATAAAGTATTTGCCTAGACCAATGTCATGGAATGTTCTCCCTACATTTTCTTCTGGTTTCATAGTTTCAGGTCTTACATTTAAGTCTTTAATCTGTTGGGCATTAATTTTTGTATATGGTGAGAGATAGAGATCTAGTTTCATTCTTCTGCATATGAATATTCAGTTTTTCCAGCACCATTTATTGAAGAGACTGTCCTTTCCCCAATGCATGTTCTTGGTGCCTTTGTTGAAAATCACTTGGCTGTAAATACATGGGTTTATTTCTGGGTTCTCTATTCTTGTCCATTGTTTTGTCTATTTTCCTACCAATACCATGCTGTTTTGGTTACTATAGCCTTTAATATATTTTCAAGTCAGGTAGTGTATTACTTGCAGTTTTGTTCTTTTTGCTTAGGATTGCTTTGGCTATTTGGGTCCCTACACATTTTAGGTATTTTTTTTTCTATTTCTGTGAAAAATGTCATTGGTATTTTGATAGGAATTGCATTGAATCTATAGATTGCTCTTAGTATTATGGTCATATTAACAACGTTAATTATTCTAATCCATGAGCATGGGATATATTTCCATTTGTTTGTGTCCTCTTCCATTTCTTTAATGGGTGTTTTATAGTTTTTCCTGTAGAGGTCTTTCACCTCCTTGGTTAAATTTATTCCTAGGTGTTTTTTTTTTTTTTTTTCTGTAGCTGTTGTAAATGGCTTTTTTTTTTTTTTTTCAGATTGATCGCTGTTAGCATATGGGGACACTGTTGATTTTTGTATATTGAGTTTGTATACTGCAACTTTACTGAACTTGTTTATCAGTTATAAGAGTTTTTTTGTGGAGTGTTTAGGCTTTTCTGATTATAAAATCATGTCATGTGAATGAGTGAAAATTTGACTTCCTGTTTTCTAGTTTGGATGTCTTTTATTTCTTTCTCTTGCCTGATTGCCCTGGCTAGGACTTCCCGTACTATGTTGAATAAGAGTGGTGAAAGTGGGCGTCCTTGTTTAGTTCCAATTATTAGAGGAAAGGTTCCCAGTTTTTCCCCATTCAGTATGATGTTAGCTGTGGGTCTGTCATATATCCTTTGCCCATTTATGAATCAGGTCGTTTGTGGTGTTTTTGGTTGTTGTTGTACAGGGTAGTACTTTGAGACTATGTAAATACCCTCTTCCTTGTTTAACTTTTACCCACTACTTTCAGCATCCTTTGTTGCTTCCTGGCTGAATTATTACAATTATGGTTACCAAATGGTGATTTTCTAAGTTCATCATTTTGTATCATTTGGCTTTCCACTTCATGAAAAATCTTTCCCCTCTCTTGATTTATTTATTCATGCATTTATTTATGATTTCATGGACTTATTTCCTATTTTTGCAATGGGTGATAATCTGTTACTATTATTTGTTTTGATGCCCGAATGGTTCTAGGTTTGGCTAGTGGGATCCCTTTAAAGTTAGCCTCTGTGTCCTAGTAATGTGTGCCTATTATCCTTTGAGCAGTTCTGTACTTACTGGCAGAACAAGATTTTCAGGCTTATCTTGTACCTTTCTTGCCACTGCCCTGGAATCAATCATTGCTCTAAGAAGCCTTGGTGGTTTGTTGTTGTTGTTGTTGTTGTTGTTTTTTAGTGGAGAATGATACTTAGAAAACAAGATCTGGGCACCAAGTGTGCTCCCAGGTCCTGTTAGTGGATAGAGTGAGTGAATACATGCATGTATATGTAGATGCACATCTATATTTATATATCTGTCCTTGTATATTAAACAACTATTAATTCATACCCACACTTCCAATTGCAATCCAACACTAGAGGATTCATTCTCATTTTCTTCCTTTTCGTATTTGTAACATTGACAGTGAGAACCTGGGGCTTCCAAGATCTGCAATATGTATTACTTATGTGATTAATGCTCCCGTATGTGATCATTCTTCATTTGGCCTCTTCATCCTACCTGCGTTCTGACACCCCAGTGCCAGGCTACATGAATGCCTGGTGAATGCTTTCTTCACCCTATGTCAGGCTGCCCATGGAAGGCCCCCTTGCAGATGCCCTCATCACCCCCCTTAGTTCTGATACCCTGTGCCAGGTGCCACATGAATAACCTTCTTGGCCCACTTGGGCTCTGAAACTTCACACTAGGCCACCACTGCTGCCCCACGTGAGGATGCCATCCTCATCTCACTCAGTCTCTGATGTCCCAAACCTGCTCCGTGACACAAACCTGTCCCATCCTGCTCAAGTTTTTCAATCTGTGCTGCCACCTTCCTGCCCCGTGAAGATGCCTATCTTGCTTGGCCTCTATGAGTGGCTTTTAGATTGAATTATTCAGAGCCAAGGATGCTAAAAAATGCTCGACAATGCATCAGACAGTCCCACACAATGAAGAATTGTCCCTCACCAAAGGCCAATAGTATCCTTATTAAGAAGCCCTGACATGAAGGCCTAGAAACAGAAAGGAAATATGGAGGGAAAATATGACTGTGAGTCTCCAACACAGTTTAAGGAAAGACGTGAAGCCAGAAATCCAGGTACTAGCAAGTCATTTTATCATTTGTTCATTCAAGAAGAATGTGTTGATTATTTGCAAAATTTGTTAGCTCCAGGGAATCAGAGATGAATGAACAATGTGCCTGCCTTTAAGGAGAGCACAGCCTAGTCGCTGTGGGTGAAATGCTGTATTTCAACAGCTTTCAGAGGCAAGCAGTTGTAAAACATACTACTATTTTGTATACCAAGAAATAAAAACCCTTCCAATAGATCTGTAACATGATTTTTATCCCTTAGAGTATTTGTTTTATGTTTGTTGCTACTTAGGTTGTTTCTAGTTTTTGTTTGTTTGTTTTTACAACTATAAACAATACAGTAACAACTTGGCTTTCACTAGAATGTGGGTGCACAACAGGTATCTTGCCTTGGCCTTCTTGCTCCCTGCCATAGCCTTGGCACCCGGCATAGTGCCCGACTCAGAGTTGACCCTCATGCATATTTTTTGAATGAATGAATGAATGACTATATTTGGGAAGCACTTGTTCAAGTTTGTTTATAGAATAAACTTCTCAGACATGAAGTTATGCTCTCTCTCCCCAACCATTCCTCTTGAAGTACTTAAGCAAACTTCTACTTATGGAAATCAATACAGGCAGCCCTCTGTATCCATGGGTTTTGCGTTTGTGGATTTAACCAACCATGGGTTGAAAATATTCAGGAAGTAATTTTGTGTCTGTATTGAACACATACACAATTTTAAAATCTTGTCATTATTCCTTAAATAATACAAGATAACAGCTATTTACATAGCATTTACATTGTATTAGGTATTATAAGTCATCTAGAGAGGATTTAAAGTATCCAGGAGGATGTGCCTAAGTTACATGCAGATACTATGCCATCTCACACAAGGGACTTGAGCATCCATGGATTTTGGTATCTGTGGGAGGTCCTGGAACCAATCCATTGAAGATATTGAGGGTGTATATGATTATATTCAAAAGAAGGAAGCACAGCAAGAAGCAAATAATTCTGAGATGAATTTCTCATAAAAGGTTATGAAAAGAGGCACAAAGCAATGGAAAAAACAACACTCCCAACAACTTATTGAAATATTTCTGTGATTATAAAAGTTACACATGCATGCATACACACACAATGAAAATTTGGAAAATGAAGGAAAATATGCAGCTAAAAATAAAAATCATTCATTGTTCTGTAGTTTAGATATAATCATGCTAATATTTTGGAAAATGTCCTTCCAGAGATATAGATATAGCTATGGATACAGATACAGATATAAATATATATATATAGTACAACTAGTTATTTTCCTACTGCCAGACATTTAGGTTACTTCCAATGTTTTGCAATTTAAAAAATCCTACAACAAATGTTTTTGTACCTAAATCTGTGACTAATTTAATAGTTATTTCCTTGATATATTCTTGCACTTAGACTGGGTGAAATAAAGGAAACATTCTTTTTTTTTTTTTGAGATGGAGTTTCACTATGTTGCCCCAGTCTGGAGTGCAGTGGTGCGATCTTGGCTCACTGCAACTTCCTCCTCCCAGGTTCAAGCGATTCTCCTGCCTCAGCCTCCCAAGTAGCTGGGACTACAGGCACCCACCACCTCGCCCGGCTAATTTTTGTATTTTTAGTAGAGACAGGGTTTTGCCATCTTGGCCAGGCTGGTCTCAAATGCCTGACCTCGTGATCCGTCTGCCTCAGCCTCCCATAGTGCTGGGATTACAGGCGTGAACCACTGTGCCCAGCCAAAGGAAACATTCTTAAGGCTTCTGGTACATATTTCCAAATTAGCTTAGACAAAATGACAAATAAAGACTTAGACTTTAAAAAATACACAAAAACAAACAATTAAATGAATATAAGAATTACGCATTTTTCCTACTCTGACTACAGTCATCTCTCAGTATTCAAAGGGGGATTGGTTCCAGAATCTTCTGTGGATACCAAAATCCATAGATACTCAAGTCCCTCATATATAAAATGATGTAGTATTTGCCTATTACCTATGCACATCCTCCTGTATACTTTAAATCATCTTTAGATTACTTATAATACCTAATTTGGTGCCTACACCTTATATCATTTCTGTGAATTCAACATAGTACCCAGCACATGGCAAATTCAAGTTTTGCTTATTAGAACTCTGTTAATTTATTTCCCCCCATTTTATTTTTTTTTGATCCACATTTGGTTGAATCCACAGATGTAGAACCTAGGCATACAGAGTGCTGGCTGTATACTGATCTTGTCCTTTTTCTTTTCTTTTTCTTATTGTTAAGAAATTCAAGTGCCAATATTGAAGCTTAAGCACAGGATCTATACTGAGTCTAATTTGGGCACATTTATATTCTCCTTTCCTTAAGACCTAGTTTTCTGTTTGTGTTTTTCCAAATAGAATGTATTTGTTGTAAGCCTTCTCAAACTCCTTGGTAAGGAAACATAAAGATACACATGATGGTAGAACCTTGCTGTTTCCATCCACAAGTGCACTTGAATGAAACCTGTGGTCTAGCAGGGATAAATAACCTCGACTACCTAAGTTCAGCCTAGCCTTTCCAGAAGAGAACATGAAGCAACAATGATTACAGGTAGCATTATATTATTCTCAACCTGCACAAAATTGTCACTGTCTTCATCAAAGAGTCTTCTTCCCTTTCAAATCTCCCCCACTCCTTTCTTTTTGGGGACGATGCAGAACTGAATTCCTAGACAAATCTAGCAGATTCTGTCTCAATCCTCACAGTGTTCCCCAAACATGATCTTTAAAATTTAGACAACAATGATTATATTTTATAGAATAAATTTTCTGGAATTTTTATGCCCAGGTTGCTGATTTTACTCTGATCTCCTTCTTGGCATTCTTATAGGCCCTATGGATGACACGTCTACACACACACATACCTCACCTCTGCATACTTCTACCCATCCCTCCAGCACACAGTTCAACCCTGTGCAGCCGTCACTACTCCCCATCCCTCATGTAAATGCTTATGTTCACATGGATAAACACTTCCACTCACCTCAGAAATCCTGGTTCCTGAAGATTATTTCTGAGGTAATTGGATTTAAGGGTAAAGAGGCATCTTTTCTTAGAAAAATGAGAACAATTGTGGTGAGGGATAAATTGCCCCTTTCCACTCTAGTTCTGAGGCCCATTCATAATCTGGAGTTTGGATTCCCCCCGCCTCCAATACCCTGAGGCATAGCCATACATTGAGACATCGGCCCACCTTTCAGGAAGAAGTGGGTATGCCAGAACTGAAGGCGGGGGATGACATTAACATGTGTATGTCCTTGTCTATGCAAAACATCATTATAGGTCTTCCAAGTCCTGTTAGTTGATATGTGTAGTTGAAAAACCTGTTTTCTTCCCCCCTTCATAATGTTGAATTTTTGAAATAGGTTTAGACCACACAGGCAGACCTCCACTGACAAATAGGTTAAGATCCAGCAAGTGACTTCATCTGTTGGTTTGAGTTTTCCCACAAAGCACTGTCTTATGAGTGTTTGCCCCAGGCTAGTCAACTCGAAGTGCCTGAAAGACTGCATGCGTACATTAAAAAACAGTATGAAACAATGCTGCGAATGAGTAAAACAGAAAAAAAGGAATACATTTGAATAAGACTATCTATATGTAGGGAAAGTTGATTTTTTAAAAAGATTTACTTGGAGAAAAGTGAATAGTTAACTGGAGACACTTATGGAGCTTCTCAAGAGAAGTCTGATTCAAAGGTTATTGACAAGGTTCTTTTATTCCTTCTGATCTATTTTCATTTTGAATATTTAAAGCAACTGAGTCTTTTATGATGTCCAATTTCCCTTCAAAGTATACCTTGCATTTTCCTTGATCCAGAAAGATTACTATCCCTACACGTATGCTTGCCGAGTATGTTTAACATTTGTGTTATTAGTAGTTATGAGTAGTATGAGTAGTATTAGTAGTATTTGGATTACCAATAAACCCAAAAAAGAGAAATGATGAGGAATTCGGATTTCTAAAGTTAACTTACCAAAATGTAGTAGATAAAGACAAAGAAGAAACATTGAAATGGCTCTGGTGAGTTCTGAAAAAGACTTCATAGGAGGTAGGGGGCTAAGTAGATTTTGAGAGGAGAAAGGAGCAGAGGAAGACAGGGTTTGTCCATGGTTCCTCTCAGGGGCATAAAGCAGGTGGAGAAATGGCTTATATGCTCAGTTCTAGCTGCCATGTGTGCAACTGATGACACACGCCACAGTGATGGGATTCACCAAGCCCAGGAGCCCGAAAATGAAACCAACTTTACTTTTCTAATATTGAACCTAAGATGACCTATTTTGACTCATGTCAGATAAACTTTTTTCCAGATGTTTTCAAATGTTCTCTGCCCACTCCAGTGATTTTTTTTTAGTCAAATTCAAGTATTAATATTTCTACTTTGGTTTGTTTCACAAATGCTATTTAGGTATTCTCTTTCCATTCTTTCTCCTACCCCACTGTCCCCTGCACGCACTGCCTGATGGAAGGACTTTGTTTTTTGTGAAGGACCTTGAATGTGAGAGGGAATGAGTCGTGTGTGTGTGTGTGTGTGTGTGTGTGTGGTTCACATGTGGGATGGCCTGGAGGGTATACTTTTTTCTAGTCTTAGGTGTTTTTTAGCATGGGTGATGTGGGAGAGATTGCTAGTTATTTATCAATGTCAATGTCTTTTACAGAAATAGAACTCCTGATTTTTAGTTGGACACATATTCCCTTTGAATAAAGATAACAATTGCAGCCAGCTGTGGCAGAAGAAAAGTGTACACCTTCCAGGTCGTATCCTTCTTTTTTCATTTTCTTGAGTTAGAATTCAGACATGCCAATGAGCCATCTTGGACATGCAGGTGTAAACAAGCACTCTAGGAATGGTGGTTCTGAGATAGAAGGCCTCCTGGACAGCCTCATAGGACAGAACTACCATATCAGATAGCCCTGGACTGCCTATCCAGCGTGTTTTGTGTGAGATAAATAAATTTAGATTTGCTTAAGCCACTGTAAATTCGGGTCTTCGTTACAGTAGCTGAACTTACATCCTAACTAGCAAGTGGTGGAAGGAGAGGAGGCTAATCAATGTAACGGGATGTTACACATACAAGAAACTTGCTCAATAGGTGCCAAGAAAAGGTGGTGAATAGTGGATAGATGTGGACTACAAGGAGGTTTCCAGAAGCAGCAGTATTGTCTTTGTTAATGCTACAGAGGTAACCAACCCTTTAAGGAACATATTAGAAGTATAGTATTCCCATGTAATGCAATACCCAGAAATGCATTGTGGATAAAAACAATTCTTTATCACTGAAACTCAACAAACAATTTAATGTATTCCCTAGAAGAAATGATTAAAACTCCATCCCAGTACTGTTTGGCTGACCTTAAGATCAACTTGATGTTTAGCATCCCATATTTATAGAGTTTAGATTTTAAAGAGGAAGGATTAATGAACATGTTTACTGACTGATTAAAAGAATACATCATAAAGCAGAGAATGTTCTTCAGTTGTGGCAAGACAGCAATGTATCTGTACTTTGCAAGTTCATAGACAGGTTTCAAGGCAAAAAAGCTGGAATCTTTTGGCTACACAAGCAATAAACACCAAAGATAATCATCCAGCTAGATTTCCCACCTCCCAGAGTTCATGGAAATTACCAAGTGTCATTCACTAAGTGTAGAAGATGTGGGGAAACAGAGATTATCAGAATTTCATCATGTCTTTGGGCTCAACAGTAATTCTTAGTCCTTCTGAGCACATTTAGATCGTGGGTACATTCTAGAAAGTTACATTCGTCAAAGGTGAAATACATCCTTTGCCTAGAGTGAATGTATTATTTAATCAACTGAAATCATTAAAGCCACCTACATCATGACTGATGTGAGGATTTTGGCCAATGCCCTGGGATGGATTGGGGATGTGCCCAGCACCCTCCCACTCAGTATGCATCTGGAAGCTCTCCCTTTCTTCCAGCCCAGAGAGAGTCTGTGTCTGGGGAGGGGTGGGGAGTGTGTGTTGTCTGGGAAGCACCGGGATGCATATCAATCACTCTGTTTGGCGGGTAGCACAGACACACTGCCCCTTTATCCAATCACTATGCAGGCCTTCCCTGGGCCAGAAAGGAGAACTCTTTACAATACAGATGGTGCTATTAGTTTCAATAAGAATGTTTGTGAAGTGCTTAACAGTTTACAGAGTCCTCTAGGTTATTTGTTTTTATTTTGCCAGGAACTACATTTAGATGGCGGATTTTGATCCTGGTGTTTGCACTTTCCAGCCACATCCTTCTAACTGACTAATCAACTGACTAATCTAACTGACTAATCAAAGATGTGTGGAACTTGTCTCCTGGATCTATGATAAGAATGGGCCTAGAAATGTCCCAAGCTGGGAACTCACTGGTTTTTTACTGGTGATGGCTTCTGATGCTACCACCATCCAGAACACCAGGGACCTCTCTTGATCCCACAGAGATCTTTTCATGACCATTTCTCTGGACACATTTCCTCTCTACCCAGCTGGTTGTTTAAATTGATCTTTTCATGTTAACACGTTCAGATTTTAGAGAATACATCCAGTATAGGCAGGTCTGTTCATCTTTTTTTTTCTTGTTGTTCATTTTATTTAGCTTTAGCTTAGCCCACTTATCAGACAACTGTGTGTTGTTAAAATAGTTCACTTCTCAGTTGTACCTTCACATTTACATAACTTCACCAACCTATGGCTTTTGGTCATGGAGGAAGCAAAGTCCTTTTTATCCATTGTGACTAGGTCTCTCACTTAGGACCAGGACAGGCTGTACCTCCAGCAGCCTCTCAAGTCCCTTCAACCTTCCTTTGTAGAAAACAATTCAGGCTTCTGGGCACTCTGAACTACTGCTTTTGCTCTGTTACTTAAAAGAATTTTGTAGCCCATCTACCTTGACCAATCCTTCATTTTGTATGGTGTCACTAGTTTGTAACAGTGTCTCCTTTACTCTGGATGCGTGCCTCTCATTGAGTCCACAAATCACCCCCCTACAAGTCTCTTATCAGTACATCTGCCCATTCATGCATATCAGTAAGCTGTTAATCAGCTTTTGTTTAATATTACTATGAACACTTCAACTTCAAGTTAATATTGTAACTAGGTCTCTCCCTTAGGACCAGGACAGGCTGTACCTCCAGCAGCCCCTCAAGTCCCTTTGACCTTACTTTGTAGAAAACAATTCAGTCTTCCAATGAGCACTCAGAGCTACTGCTTTTTCTCTGTTACTTAAAAGAATTTTGTAGCCCACCTACCTTGACCAATCCCTCATTACTTCTCTGCATGGAAACTGATAAAAATTTATGTCTACTTCAGAGCCTAGCATCATCCCTGGCATTTTTTTTTCTTCTACCTTCCACATAATGTCCCTGTCCCACTCACCAGCCAGAGAGGAGACGACAACAATGCTTCCATTGCTCTGCTTCAGCATGGGCAAGGCAGCTACAGTCAGGACCACATAACTGAGGAAGTTGACTTCCATGCTTTTGCGCACATGGTGAATATCATCATGAAAAAGATTCAAAGAAGTGTTGGTGATGTGGTTGAGAATGAGCATGTCTAGTCCTCCTGCAAGAGATGGCTATATTAAGAAATCATCTGGGGTTGATGCCTTTCCCATTCTCCTCCCAAAAGCTCTTTGGTGACCCCAAGGGCAAAGTTCAGAGGAGGAGGGAAGAGAAACAGCCTCACCCATGAGCTTTCCTGCTTGGGCAACAAATTGCTCTGCGAAGGTCATGTCTTCCATGGTGCCAGCAATGTAGTGTGCTGAGGCTGCTCCAAGCTCCAGGCAGTGGGATACCACCTGCAATGACACAGCAGAAATGGCATCAGTCTTAGCTGCAGATTTTTGGGGGGTAGTCTCTGAAGTAATGGGGGGCTTAAATGAGAGATTGGTCACAGCCCTGTTTAGGTAAGAAATGGTAAGTATGTTTGTGTGTGTGTTGCCTAATATAACCCTCATGATCATCATCCTCTGTCTGAAATATTTTCTGGAACATGGTGGGGTTCAAATGGATAGATCATCCCAGTGCTGGGGTTTAAGTTCATGATTTATGCTCATGGCTTCTGTGAAGAGGCATTTCTGAAGGCATTATGAGTGTAGATGCTGGTTACTATGTGGGTAGCTCTAGGTTTGTGAATGTACATGCTTGGGTTTGTGAGTCCATGAGAGGGCATGTGTCTGGGAGTCTGCATGGGTATGAGGATATGTATTCATGAGCAGGTACTGGGAGTTCAGTTTTTGAAAACATCCCTATGTATCTGTAATTCCATGTGTAAATGTGTGCGACTAGGCATGTCTGTGAGCATATATAGCTCAAGGACTCTGTTGCAGAATATATTACACACACGCACACACACACACACACACACACACACACACACACACACACACACGAATGAATGCTTAAATGCATACTTTTATATTCCTGTGGGTTTTTTGGCGTTTGAGTCTATATATGAGAGTGCAAAATTAAGTGTCTGTGTGTGTGCATGTGCATCTGTATATAGATCTGCGACATGCTAGTTTCTGTGTATATGTGAGCATATATAAGAACACATCTGAGCATGTGATGGTACATGTATCTGCGGGCATAGAACCCTCACCTTCTGTAGAGTTTCTTTTGACCTCGCTGTCACCACCACATGGGCTCCCATCTTCGCCAGATGATAAGCCATCTCTCTTCCAATCCCTTTGCTGGCCCCTGTGACAATCACTTTCTTTCCTTGGAGCATCTCTGGGGAACCCCAAAAGGAAGTGAGGACCATACCCAAGTTGGCAGCAAAATTCCTTCTCCCTCTCTGGATATAGGCAGGCTTATCTCAATTTGTAACTTGAAGGTTATGAGCCCAGATCAGTTTGTCACAAACTGCATAAATCACTGTGGGAACAGGCCAGGTCTTTCATAAACATGCTCTGAAGTGGGAGGTTTGGGCTGACAGCCTCCCTACTGTCATTTCTAAAAACCTCCATGGAAAGAGATCATAGGATGAAGCCAGAAAAGTCATGGTTCAGCTAATATGTTGGAGTTCCAGACATTTCTGGACTCTTTCAATTTTGCTCAATTGAAAGTACATTTAACAAGGAATCAAAACACATGTGTTCATAGAAATTCCAGGGATTTTCCCTCACTTCTGTGTAGTCATCATCTCCAGTTTTTTTTTTTTTTTTTTTGCCTCCCACTTATCAGTCTCTTCATAGAGCCCAATTAGCTGCTGAGTTGTGAATTTGGGTATTACTCTCATTTTTGTAGAGGATTTGAAACTGCTTTCCATTAAGGGTGCCAAATAAAGCACGGCCTATTTGGCAAGATTTTGGCTACACGATTACCCTTCCTACAAAGTCCCCCCTGCCCACAGCCTGTAGCTGGAGGACACAAAAAGACCGTCTTTCCTCAGGGTTCCCTCATTTTCACCAACTTTGAGGATCAAGAACACATCTTGGTCCTCAGGAACACTCAAGCACCCCTGTGTTTTTTAAACCTATTCCTCCAAAATGAGACGCATGGGTACTTACCTGGTCTGAATTCCTCGTTTGCAGAATAGTAGTAGTAGGCCATGAAGAGCCCCAGAATGGGGAGGAGATATTTTTTCATAAAAGCCATCCGACAGGGAGCTGGCCTGAAGTCTCCTGTAGGACACACAGAGAGAACCTACAGAGCTTTCTACAACCTCCTAAGCAGGCAGCAGCCTCTGAATTGTGACATCAGGGACGGGGGAGGCTGGAGTAGTCTCAGGCAGTGCTAGCCAATTTCCCTGTCAGAGCAGCGATTGGCTTTGGGTGGGATCCCATTCGTCCCTGGCAGCCTGTGTGGTGGATTTCATAATGGACAATGTTTACTCCATTTCATTGAGCAAGAGGAGACTTCCAGATGGCCAAGCTCATGACTGTACAGGACTGGATTCCTGAGCATCCCTACCCGAGTCCATCTTACTCTTAACACCATTTACGCCAGGGATCAATGATCTTTCAAACGTGATTTGTCAAAGACAGAGAGAGAGAGGAGTGCATGTAGGGCTTCTGGGGGGAAACGTGAGTAATAGCAAAGAGAGCCAAACTCAATCCAAATCTCACTGTCAGTCCCCCTACCCCCCCACCCAGTCGGAAGCAATTAAAAATAACAGCACAAAACAGCAAAATAAGCTTAAAAAAATGTGCACATTTTGGGAAAAAATAATGAAAGCAAACAAGCTCTATAAGCCCCGCACTCAAGTTCAATGAAAAAGTATTACAACATCAAAGGAGAAATTGCAAGCCAGCCAGAACCCAGATGGCGGGAAATCCAAGACTGGTTCAAGACTCTAAGGCAAGTGCAACGGATCGTACACTTATTACTTTAACAGAGAACAAAGAAGAAATAATGAGTGACAAAAACGGCACTAAACCATTAAACTGGGTCTTGTAAATGCTGTAGAGCAACAAGAAACATGGAGAAGATGCTAGGAAGAGGTGACCTGATGTAGAAGAAAAAAGAACTAGCATTAGGCAAGTGAAACTAGCTGGGGACGCCCACACCAGCTAAAAATAGATCTAGTAACAGTAAAAGGACGAGGGTGGTGAGAAACCCTTAGCAATTTAGAATTTATTATCAGGGAAATAATAAAAATAACCACCTCAGTAACTCCATAGCACAAATTCATTAAGGAATAATCCTCAAAGAAAGAATTTAAGATATATCATTGTTAAGTTTTTCAACTCAAAACCAACCAATCAACTCATGGAAATTACCCCATCACAATGCAATCCTGCGTTCTGTAAGTTATCAGTAGAGCAGGGAAAAAATTTAAATGTGATAATAAGTATCAGTGCTTTGGAGGAGGGATAGGAGTTGGGAGTAGTGGGGGGACAGAATTTACACAAGGTTAAGGGAAATTAAGTTATGATTCCAAGTGCAGTATCTGGAAACATTCATCGAATTTTCACTTTAGAGTAAGAGAAAATAATTTAAGACCCAGAGGAGATGAAACAATTTGTCAACAAAGGCCCACAGCTGTGAGGGTCACTTGTAGAAAACAATGGAGATTTGAGAACAGTTGAGGGCTAGACAGAGCTCGAGGTCTATGAAGGACAAAAAGAGAAAAAAGATAAAATTCAAGTAAAAATTAGATTACATGCCTTTAGAACTGCAAGCTACATTTGTATAATTTTATAAATATATTTATGATACCAAGATACATTACAGACTAGACTCCATTTTCATTTCTAGAGGGAAGGAAGTGCCAGCCAGAACCCAGATAAGGTTCATTTTCTTAATCCTATACTATTAATAGTAAAATTATAGGAAACAATGAAAAGTTATTTGGAAATATGATGATGCTGAAATGATAGAAAGATGGGCAGACTAAGGATGTTTATTGTCTGACATAAAAAAGAAATAAAGAATTTTAAAGTCCATTAAGAAAACATAAATTTAAAGAAAGCAAAAATAACAATGAGTAAGATAAACTGCAGAGTAATAGAACACAAAGCAAATGCATTAACAATTGCTGATTGTTGGCTCCATTAAAAAATGAAGTCCAACATTGTGTGGCCTCAAAAGACACATTTAAACCCAAAGACACAAACAGATTAATAATTAGATGACCTAATAGCTACGATGCTAGAAAATAAGGATATGGCAAAAGCATCCAATAAAGTGATTTTTATGGGATTAGATAAAATAATTGCTATATAAAATGCATTGATGAGAAACAAGGACACTGTGTAATGGTAGTTGATGCATTAAATCTTAGCAGTTCTCAAATTTTTGGTCTCAGGACCCTTGTATACTCTTAATAATTTCCAAGGACTTCAAAGAACTTTTGCCTGTGTAGGTTTTACCTATTGATATTGCTATTGCAATTTATACATTAGAAATTAAGACTGAGGATTTTTTTCTAAAACTCAAGAATACATAAGCATACATTCCATTAGCAGTCAGGGCAGTGGCATTAGCATACATCCTGTAGCCCCTGGAAAAGTCAGGTAATGTCTTAGTATAATTATGAAAATAGTTTTGACCTTTCAACCCTTCAAGAGGGTCTCAGAGACCCATGGGGACCACACTTTGACCATATTATATAATAAACATCTAATCCACTTTGTGTTCATATTTACATGGCTGGTTTTCTCATTGGCTTGTAAACTCCTGGAGGACATGGATTATGTCTTTTTCATCTTTGTCTCTTTCCATTTCCCACTAGCCTTGCTCCAAAATAGGCATTCAATAAACTTGCTGTTTTAGTGTTTTTGAGATACTGCAGCAATAAGAAAATTGCTGTCTTCCTGGAGCCTGATTTAATCTGGGGAAATCACTGGGATTCAGCATTCTGGTCATAACAGATCAATCCCATCCCCCAAATCTTCTTTCTGGGGTTCTCAACAAAGTTTAAAAAAATAATAAAAACAAAATGAAATACAACTGTTTCAGCTAGCATTTGTTTCAAGTCAGGTATTCCCTGATTGAATCAAAGTTCCATAGCAAAACAGCGAACTGTTCACTCCACTCCTCGTGCCCTCCTTTGTAATGCACTGACCATTCACATTCCAGAGCAGGCTTTCAGCGGATACCTGGAGCCCACCTGCACAGAATGGGCTCTTCACTGCTGGAGGTGAGTATTAGAGCCCAGCCAGGAATTCTCTCTGATTTGATCATTCCCACCGGAATAAATGGAATCAAGCACAAGCAACAGAGTGAGAAGAACATAGGGGATGAATGAACAAGAATGGGACTATGAAGGATGGCCCAGATCTGGGGAGACTGATAGGAGATGGCAAAAATGTGAGGAGGGGCAGCCAGAGGGAAGTCCCTTGCATTTGGCATAAAACGTAGATTACGAAAGAAACACCTGTCATTTAGAAGGTGGCAGCTATAGTGCTTTTCATGACTGTTAGTAGCTTTGTTAATCAAGTGGTCCCATTTGAAAATGAATCTTGTTGGGCAAACCTCAGAGTAAAAAGTAGGTGAACACTGTGTTCAGAGATTCTGCCTTTCCTGGGAGAATAACACTTGCAGCGTTGAAACAGGAGAGGATCTTAGCATTATATGAGAATTGATAGGGTTTCGCTGTGTCCCAACCCAAATCTCAACTTTAATTATATCTCCCACAATTTCCACATGTTGTGAGAGGGACCCAGGGGGAGGTAATTGAATCATGGGGGCTGGTCTTTCCTGTGTTATTCTCTTGATCGTGATTAAGTCTCACGAGATCTGATGGGTTTATCAGGGGTTTCCACTTTTGCTTCTTCCTCATTTTTCTCTTGCTACTGCCACGTAAGAAGTGCTTTTCACCTCCCGCCATGATTCTGAGGCCTCCCCAGCCATGTGTAACTGTAAGTCCAATTAAACCTCTCTTTGTTCCCGGTTTCGGGTATATCTTTATCAGCAGTGTTAAAAAGAACTAATATAGTAAATTGGTACCAGTAGAGTGGGCTGTTGCTGAAAAGATATCTGAAAATGTGGAAGTGACTTTGGAACTGGGTAACAGGCAGAGTTTGGAACAGTTTGGAGGGCTCAGAAGAAGACAGGAAAATGTGGGAAAGTTTGGAACCTCCTAGAGGCTTGTTGAATAGCTTTGACAAAAATGCTGATAGTGATATGAACAATAAGGTCCAGACTGAGGTAATCTCAGATGGAGATGAGGAACTTTTTGGGAACTGGAGCAGAGGTGACTGTTGTTATGTGTTAGCAAAGAGACTGTTGGCATTTGCCCCTGCCCTAGAGATTTGTGGAACTTTGAACTTGAGAGAGGTTTTTTAGGGTATCTGGCAGAAGAAATTTCTAAGCAGCAAAGCATTCAAGAGGTGACTTGGGTGCTGTTAAAAGCATTCCATGTTAAAAGGGAAAACTAGCATAAAAGTTCAGAAAATTTGCAGCCTGATGATTTAAAAAAGAAAAACACATTTTTTTGAGGAGAAATTCAAGCCAGCTGCAGAAATTTGCATAGGTAGCAAGGAGCCAAATGTTAATCCCGAACACCATGAGGAAAATGTCTCCAGGCCATGTCAGAGACCTTCATGGCAGCCCCTCCCATCACAGGCCCGGAGCCCAGGAGAAAAAAGTGGTTTCGTGGGCCAGGCCCAGGGTCCCTGTGCTATGTGCAGGCTAGGGACTTGGTGCCCTGTGTCCCAGCTGAAAGGAGCCTGAAAGGAGCTGAAAGTGGATGAAAGGAGCTAGCCTAGAGCTCAGGCTTTTGCTTCAGAGGGTGGAAGCCCCAAGCCTTGGAAGCTTCCACATGGTATTGAGCCTTCCACATCGTGCACAGAAATCAAGAATTGAGGTTTGGGAACCTCTGCCTAGATTTCAGAAGATGTATGGAAATGCCTGGATGCCCAAGGGAAAGTTTGCTGCAGGGCAGGGCCCTCATGGAGAACCTCTGCTAGGGCAGTGTGGGAGGGAAATGTCGTGTTGGAGACCCAACACAGAGTCCCTACTGGGGCACTGCCTAGTGGAGCTGTGAGAGGAAGGCCAATGTACTTCAGACCCCAGAATGGTAGATCCACTGGCAGTTTGTGCCATCTGCCTGGAAAGCTGCAGACACTCCATACCAGCCCATGAAAGCAGCCAGGAGGGAGGCTGTACCCTGCAAAGCCACAGGGGCGGATCTGCCGAAGACCATGGGAACCCACCTTTTGCATCAGTGTAACCTGGAGTCAAAGGAGATATTTTGGAGCTTTAAAATTTGACTGCCCCTTTGGATTTTAGACTTGCATGGGCCCTGTAACCCCTTTGTTTTGGTGAATTTCTCCCATTTGAAATGGCTGTATTTACTCAATACCTGTACTCCTATTGTATCTAGGAAATAACTAGCTTGCTTTTGATTTTACAGGTTGATAGGTGGAGGGGACTTGCCTTGTCTCAGATGAGACTCTTAGACTGTGGACTTTTGGGTTAATGCTGAAATGGGTTAAAACTTTGGGGGACTGTTGGGAAGGCATGATTGGTTTTGAAACGTGAGGACATGAGATTTGGAGGGGCCAGGGGCAGAATGATACGGTTTGACTGTGTCCTCACCCAAATCTCAACTTGAATTGTATCTCCCAGAATTCCCACGTGTTGGGGGAGGTACCCAGGGGAGGCAATTGAATCATGGGGGCTGGTCTTTCCCCTGCTGCTCTCGTGATCTGATGGGTTTATCAGGGGTTTCTGCTTTTGCTTCTTTCTCATTTTTCTCTTACTGCTGCCATGTAAGAAGTGCCTTTCACTTACCACCATGATTCTGAGGCCTCCCCAGCCAAGTAGAACTGTAATCCAGCTAAACCTCTTTTTGTTCCCAGTTTCAGGTATGTATTTATCAGTAGTGTGAAAACGAACTAATACAATAATGCATAAGATTCTCCCTTTCTTGCCACCCCCACCCCCATTCCTCAGGTCTGATTTTAGGAACTCACAGCTGCCAAGATCTTTTCCTTGCTATAGAAAGAACTATCATTTCATGCAATTTTGTCCAGTAACAGACTCCCTCCTCCCCTTCCTCCTGTTCTCCTCCCTCATGTGTGTGTCTAACGAGGGGAGAAGTTCTCATTTGTCAATCCTTCATGGCAATCTCAATGGACAGATTTATTCTATTTTTTACCTGATGGAATCGTGGATCTGGGAGAATGAAGTAGGCATGAGATAAATTGCCCTCTGTGTGCTTTCCCGTTCCTGCCTGGCACATGTAGCTTGTGGTAGGGGACTGAGGGGGTAGAATACCTGGAATCTATTTGCCTGGGAGAGCCAAGGGCCTTCTAGGAAAGAAGAGACCCTCACAAGGTCACGAGCATGGTCTGATCCCTGCCCCCAGTGGAGATGGAGATGCAAACAGTTCTTTTTATAATTAAAAAAATTCCGTTGTTTTTATGTTTTAAGGGCATGATCTAAGCAGACAGTTCTAAGCATGTTGTAGTTGTAGTTTTTCAGGTTTTCCCTCTTGCCTAGCTCCTGTGGATTCACATCTGAGCATAGAAGAGAGAGGGGGCCATGTAATAACTAAACAAAGTTATTCAATGGAAGGTCTGTTGAAACACTGGCAGCATGGGGAGCAGTGGGAGAGCCCCACACAGTTGAGAGGACTGACCTCAGCATGGCCACCACAGGGCTTTGGCCCATCTTGTGTTTTTTCTTGGTTGGTCAGCCCAACTTTCAGGAAGCACACTAGGGTGGCACCACAGCCCCAGCCAGGTGGGCATCTCAAGGTTCCAGGGATGTCAGCATTAGAAGGAAGCACTTGCCCCTGGTGGGACATAGGGTTGCCAGATTTAGCAAATAGAAATACAGAATGCCCAGTTAAATCTGAATTTCAGATAAATGACAAATAGTTATTTTAAGGATGCCTGTCTGTCTGTCCTTCCTATCTGTCTGTCTGTCTGTCTATCTATCATCTATCTATCTATCTATCTATCTATCTATCTATCTATATCTATCTTATCTACCTATCCTCTATCTAAGCTGTCTACCTATCAAGATGGGATAAACTGTTGAAAGAAATATTCCTAAACTATTGAAGGGAAGATGTCTTGAAAGTTACATACTTACACTAAAACATGATTCAAGCCAGGTTTGGTGGCTCTTGGATGTAATCCCAGTCACTGGGGAGGCCAAAGAGAGGATCACTTGTGGCTAGGAGTTTGAGACCAGCCTGGGAAACATAGCAGGACCCCCATCTCAAAAAAAAAAAAAAAAAAAAAAGGAAAAAACACCATTAATCATTCATTGTTTATCTGAAATTTGGATTTAACTGAGTGTCCTGTGTTTAATTTGAAAAGCTTAGAAGTGGCAGCGGGCTTTGAGAACCTGAGAAATGGTCTCAGGTGTGGACAAAACATTCTGGACCATGGCTACTGATAGCCATCTGGTCTACCTTTAACAAAGTGGAGCCCAGCATCCTGGCCACAAACAGCCCAAAAAGGCCCTAAGTAGCGAAAGAGGTACATACCACATGGTAGCTGGGTGGAGGAATTACCTACTAACTTTTATTTAGTTAGGTATTTACCGTTTGTCAGGTACTATGAATATAAACACCAGTGAAATGCTCTCCATGCCCTAGAAGAAGAAGATGTGGAAATAAATGAAATGTGTAAGACATTACCAGTGCACTAATGGAAGTCTACAGTAGGGGCATAATGAAGGGAGTAGCCCATTCTACATGTCAGATGGGCCAGCGGGAGCTGCTTCCAGGAAGTTGTTCATTTTGATCCATGTTGAAATATGAGCAGGAACGTTCCAGGAAATGAAGAATGATAACAGTGAGCATTGAGTTGGGTTCAGGAGTATGGGGAGAGGGGAGGGCTAGTTTGTAGAACATTCTTTGCATAGGAAGCTGTGTGGGAAAATAGAAAGCGGTGTGAAAGAGAAAGTCATGTTTGGGAAACTATGAACAGTTCCATATGGCTGGATAACTGAATTTTACAGGGTAGGGTTACACAGTAAGAAGCCCAGAGAAGCAAGCAGAGGCACGTCTTTGAGGGCCATGAGTGCCTACTGTTGGAGTCTGTAGTGCTGGCCATTTGTTCTCAAGTCACGAAGCCTTTGCCTTCTGTGGCCTCTTCATCCCCATCCCAGAACTCTATCCACTGGCTCTTTGTATCCCCTCATTGCCTTATGCAAAAAATTCTGAATCTTCCACACTCTTTCAGCTCTTCAGTCCAGCCCCACACCCTCCATCAGCACTTCACTCTCCCTGCCAGGCTGCGCTGGGTATGGTCTTCACCCCGAGGGCTTGCAGCCCCCGGAGCTATGCCCAGCAATGTTATTGGGCTCCCCTATAACCAGCTGGATTTTTCTACCATGCTTTTTTTCTCTTTGATCCTTCTCATTAAGTATCATTTGCCACTTTAACCTCCCCAAACATCCTTCTCCCTTGGCTTCTGTCAATTCATAGTCACTGGGCTTTTCTTTCTATTTCTCTCACTGCTTCTCAGTTTTCTTTATAGGCTTATCTTTTCTTCTGGATTCCTTGAATGTTGGAGTTGGCCTTGATTCTGTTCTCATTTTTTTTCTATATTCCCTGCGTAATTCCCTTCTCTCCCATGGTTATAATTACAACCTTTGTGTTGATGGATGAGTCTTATAAGTCTCTATTTCCTGTGCAGCAATTTCTCCTAAGCTTCAGGTAGTATAACCACCTGCTTACCCAAACCCTCTCCTTCTGAGGGCCTCCTAAACATCTCAAATTCATCATGCTGAAATTGACATGATTATTTTTTAATGGCTTTATAGCAGTGCAATTTATATACTGGAAAATTGTCTCATTTTAAGTGTACAATTCAATGATTTTGAATAAATTTGCAGAGTTGAGAAATCATCACTGCAATCTAACTTAGAACATTTCCATCTCTCAAAAAGATTTCTTGTGCCCATTTACAGTCACTCCCTGCCTGGGGTGCCCAGCCCCAGGCAACCAGTAATTTAATTTCCATGTATAGACTTGCCTGCCTTGGACATTTTGTATTAGTAGAACTATACAACATGTGATCTTTTGTCTGACTTCTTTCACTTAACATGTTTTTGAGGTTCTTCCATATTGTAACATGTGTCATTTATTGACAAATCATATTCCATTGTATGGATATACCACATTTTGTTGATCCATTCACCAGTTCACAGACATTCGGAATTTTCCCCTTTTTTTGCTATTATGGACAGTGCTGCAATGAACATTGGTGTGAAAATTTTTGTGTGAATGTATGTTTTTATTTCTCTTGGGTATATGCCCAAGAGTGGCATTGCTGGGTCATATGGTAAATTTATGTTTAACCTTTTTTTTTTTTTTTTGAGATGGAGTCTCGCTCTGTGGCCAGGCTGGAGTGCAGTGGCATGATCTCGGCTCACTGCAACCTCTGCCTCCCAGGTTCAAGCGATTCTCCTGCCTCAGCCTCCTGAGTAGCTGGGACTACAGGGTGCACCACCACACCCAGCTAATTTTTGTATTTTTAGTAGAGACAGGGTTTCACTGTGTTAGTCAGGATGGTTCGATCTCTTGACCTCATGATCTGCCTGCCTCAGCCTCCCAAACTGCTGGGATCACAGGTGTGAGCCACCACACCCAGCCATGTTTAACTTTTTAAGAAACTGCCAAACTGTTCTCCAATGACTTTGTTATTTTTACTCACCGTTTCCCATTGATCTCTATTTCAATCAATGGCTTCACCATCCATCTAATTAGTAATCCAGAAACTTAGGAGTTCTTTATTCCTCCCTCTGCATATTCCATTAATCACCAAGTACAGTCGATTCTACCTCCTAAGTATCTCTAGAACCATCTCCAAATCTTCACCCTTTGTGACCATCTGTGTTAGTCCACTTTCACACTGCTATAAAGAAATACCTGAGACTGGGTAATTTACATAAAAGAAGAAGTTTAATTGAATCATAGTTCTGCATGGCCAGGGAGGCTTCAGGAAACTTACAATCACGGTGGAAAGCTAAGGGCAAGCAAGGCACATCTTACATGGTGGCAGGGAGAGACAGAACGAGGGGGGGACCTGCCATACACTTGTAAACCATCAGATCTCATGAGAACTCACTCACTATCATGAGAACAGATGAGATTATGGGGGAACCCCCATAATCCAGTCACCTCCCACCAGATCCTTCCCTCCTTGACACCTGGGGATTACAATTTGAGATAAGATTTGGATGCGGACACAGAGCCAGACCATATCCTAACTCAGGCCACCACTGTTTTCTGCTTTAATGCCCTCCACATTTCTCTGGCCACCTCACCTTCCCCAATCTATTAATTTTTAAAACAAGCTTGTGAAATATTTGGTATTCACAAAAGAATATAGGAAAACATGAATAACGTATAAAGCATAAGTATGAAACAAAAGCCTCATGGCTCACCATCCAACTTAAGACATGAACATCCCAGCACTGTGAAGTTCCCTGTGGGCTGTAATCCATCCAATTCTTCACACCACAACTGATCAGCACATTTCTCTGCTTCGGAAGATTCAGTGGCTCCTTATTGTCTTTAGGATAAAGTCCAAACTACCTATTATAGCTTTACAAGTTCTTCATAATTTTTGAAATTCTTCCCCAGGAACCTCCCCTTGCCCCAATTCCTTATCATTTGGGTACTGCTCTTCAAAGTCACACCTTCAGGGAATGCTGGGGACCAGACCAGGTGCTCTCTGAACCCTAGGCATTTCTCTAATCATTGCACTCATCACTTTTTACTCCTAGCTGTTCACTGTCTGCCTTTCCCTTTAGATAGTTCTGGGAAGGCAGAGACCATTTCCACTTTGCTTGCCCAGCATCTGCAGTGTTAGTATGGTGCTTGGCACAGGGTAGGTGCTCAGTAAGCATTTTTTGAGTGTTTAATGGATGAACTGATTCTGATACATCCAGATACAGATGTCTGGTAAGTATTTGGAACTCAGAAGAAAGGTCCAGTTTAAAGATATAGAATTGGGAGAATTAAATCATGGAAGTTAATGTTGCAACCATAGGAGCAGATGAAGCCACCAGGGACAGAGTGAAGGCTAAGAGGGAAATCTTACACTCATGTTTGAGGGTTGGGCGGAAGGGGAGGGCCAGCGAAGGAGAACAAGGGTGAGCTGGGAACAGGAGGACAGAGAGCACAGAACCCACGGGAACAGGTCTCAGTGAGACAGGAGAGGTCAAGGAAGGTGAGAAGTGTCAAGAATACAGGGGTCTGGCATAAAGGAATCATTGGAGATCTTTGCCAGAGAGTTCCAGAGGAGCTAAAGTGGAAATGCTGTGAGTTGAAGAGTGAAGTACCTGAGGGAATGCAGTGTTTACTGGTCCACAATTTTGAGGCACTTGAGAAGCATGGAGATCCGAAAGAGGGTTTTGATTTGGGGGATAGAAATGAGTTAAACTTTCATTCAAATTTCATTCAAATGCTCAAATGCATTGAGCATTTGTGCCAGACAGCGTGCTGGGCTGAGCATCCTTTCTGTTTGTGGGAAAGATCCAGTAGAATCTAAAAACAAGATCACTGGAAGGATATGATTTATGGAGTCATACTCCAGATGATATGGCTCATGGCCCTGGAAAAGGAGACCACTTCTTTTGAGAATCGAGGAAGCAGAGGACGGGTGGATATTGAATCCTTGCCTTCTGCTTCCAAATTCGGTGAGCTTTTTAGTCTAACTTGTTTCCTTCTTTGCATTTTTGGAAAGCAGCTAAATGCATCTTCCCCATCTATTCATATCTCCTGGAGGAGGGCTAGGAAGAGGAAGGTGTGAACTTAAATTCTCAAATGTCTCCTCTTTCTCAGTATTGACCACAGCATATACCTTTCATTTTCATTTCTGCCTTGTCCTGCTCCCTCCTAATCTTTATATATTCACAAATTTAAGGCAAGAAGGTTTTCCCAGGCTTCACTTTGTATTTTATATCTGATGGGAGGATTCATGAAATTTGAGGGTTTGGCAACAGTCTCGAAAAACTGACCTAATAGGGAACTGAAGAATTTCTAGAATTTTAACATGCTTCTGCCAGCAGAGGGAGCCCCAGGATTGGGAGAGAGAGCTCGGATGGCTACTTAATTTCTGGCAATGCCGTCAGCAGTCCAGAGGGATTTATGGGTTAACTGAAAATAAAAGAGAATGAAAGAGGCAGGGAAGGAGAGAGACTTATATATACAGAAATAGTTACACACACATAAAATACATGTAAGCTGATTCCCTTGCTCCTCCTAACACACTCCTGATTTCTACTCTAGTCCAGTGATTCCCAAACCTCCATGAATCATCTGTGGGAACTAAGGGCAGATCCTTAGACCCCACCAAGTCCTGTTGAGTCTGGCTTATTAAGGGTAGGACCTAGGAATCTGTATTTTTTACAAAGCTCCTGACAAAGTTTTTTTTTGCCAAACTTTAGTCAGGCTCCTGAACCTTCTAGGCCCATCTGGGCACTTCGTTGTAAAATCCAGTTTTACAAAGAATCCTGCTAAGTCAGTTTAGCAAGAACCGCGCCCCCCACCCCCCCATTTTAATACCTGATTCCTTGATCTCTAATTGGTTTTTTCATTTGCCGTCATCCCCCAGGGGGTGCCTGACCACCCTGGCCTGTCTTCAGAAATAATCCTGTTTCCGTTCAGCCAGAACCCTCCTTATCCCAACCCTGATGTTTCCTCTTAGTAATTTTCCATCCACCAGTCACCATCCTGCTCTTTGAGTGTAAATTATCACTTACTTGCCGGTGGTGTGTTTGGAATTGAGTCCAGTTCTTTACTGAGTTCTCTTTTCCCCCACTGCAATAGTCCCGGTTAAAACCTGTTTTTACCACTTTAACTGTTCTCTAGCTCTGGTTTTCTTTGACAGTCCCCAGGTGATTCTAAAGTCACCTGTAGACACACCGGTTCAAACTTCTACTTTGGGTAATTAGGTAAATACTTTTAACTTGAGCTTGTTAGAGACTTAATTTAATGGCTCCAGACATCAACATGCTGACTGGTAGGTAGAATGTATCTCCTGGGAGACTGCTGTGTTATGACTGAGCCATTTCCTTTAAAAAAAAAAAAATAAACTAGTTTTTACATTTATTAATATAATACATGAGGAGGGCTTAAAAACACCTGGTACAAAAGGTTTACAACTAGTGACAACAATCCTTGCTCTTTCCTTTCTCAGACCTGGTCCCACTGACAGGCAATCGCTTTTAAATGTTAAATTATTTTCCCCTGAAAACCAACTCCACATTTGTAAACGATGTGCTTTTACTGCTATTTGATTTTGCAATTTTGGAAATTACTTATTCATTTCCTGCTAAGAAATATTGGGATTTTGCTTTTTCACAACACACAAACACCCATTCCCTTTTTTCTAGATTCCTAATATTATAATATCACAATTTTAATTAAATCAATAGTGTTTGTATTATTATGATTAATTGTTTACAGCTGAACAATATAGTGTACTATGATGCATTTCTTTTCTTCTAGTCTTCATTGAATTCCTGGGAGTTAATAATCACTTCATTTTGATTTGTTTGCTTTTTTAGTTGTACCTGTCCTTCAAACCCTCTGACAAGAGATATAAAATTCAAATAAATAGGTCAAATTAATTGGGTAATCTATGAGCTCCTTTATTTTTTTCTTGGAGACATTTTACTGAAGCCCTTAGTCCTCCTGTCCCCTGAATCTGGGGACTTTCCTTTGGGAATGGGAACTCCTGTTTTTCTCTTTCTTGGTTTACTTCCTCATGTATGATAAGGAAATGTTTTGAGACCTTGTATGCAGGAATGATGTTTCACATTTTTAACATCTTTAAGAGGGCATGAATCCATCAGACCCCAGCCAAATAAAGGACAGTGTGACAGTTCTGGTCAGCCCCATCTGCTTGTCCTTGTATTACCTTCTCCTTGATTGTTTTTTGGCCGGATAAGGATTCCTAGGTAAGTTTTCTCTCAGAATTGGAAGATGTTGTTGTCTTGCCTTTCAGTTTCTAGCTTCCAGTGTTGACACTGAGAGGTCCAACTGCTGTTCAGATTTCTGACCCTTGGTTTGTGAACTATTTTTCTTTCTCCAGGACTTTTGGGGTCCTTTTATTCCTGGGGTTCTAACATTTCCAATAATATGCTTTGATGAGTTTTGTTTTTGTTGTTCATTGTGTTGGGCACCCACTGGGTCCACTGAATATGGAAATTCAAATCTTGTATTTTGGCAAATTTTAGAGAAATTTTTTTGATTATTTTATTCTCTTTCATTTTCTCTGTGCTCTCTTTTTGGACTTCTTAATAGAAGGTATCAGAGCTCCTGAGCTGATCTTTTAAGTTTCTTATCTTTCTATGTCTTATTTTTTTAATCTCTTTCCATTTCGTCCTATTTTCTGGGAGATTTCCTCAATTTTATCTTCCAATGCTTAAGTTTAATTTTAATTAATTAATTAATTTTTTGAGACAGAATTCCACCCTTGTTGCTCAGGCTGGAGTGCAATGGCACGATCTTGGCTCCCTGCAACCTTCACCTTCCGGGTTCAAGCGGTTCTCCTGCCTCAGCCTCCTGAGTAGATGGGATTATAGGTATGCGCCACCACGCCTGGCTAATTTTTGTATTTTTAGTAGAGATGGGGTTTCACCATGTTGGCCAGGTTGGTCTTGAACTCCTGACCTCAGGTAATCTGCTCACCTTGGCCTCCCAAATTGCTGGGATTACAGGCATGAGCCACCGTGCCTGGCCCTTCATTTTAATTTTTAAATGTCCAGTTGCATTTTCATTTAAAGAGCTCTTTTTTCTTCTCCATACTTAAAAATTGGTTCTTTATTTTATCTTATTATTATTATTTTTTGAGACAGGGTCTCACTTTGTTGCCCAGGCTGGAGCGCAGTGGCGCCATCACAGCTTATTGCAGCTTCAACCTCCTATGTGCAAGCAATCCTCTCATGTCAGCCTCCTAAGTAGCTGGGCATGCACCACTACACTCTGCTAATTTTTTTATTTGTGGAGACTGGGGTCTCTGTATGTTGCCCTGGCTGGTCTTGAACTCCTGGGCTCGGGTGATCCTCCCACTTCGGTCTTCCAAACTGCTGGGATTATAGGCATGAGCCACTGCTGGAGAAGGAAAGTTTATTTTCAGCCAAAAATTGGCTTCTTGATCATAATTCATGATTTATCTTCCCTTATCTCTGGGGGATATTGATGTTGCTGTGGCCGTTACTGATAATTATTTCTTCGGCTTTCTAGATTTCCTCTCTTGAGGTCTTCAGTATCAAAAGCTTTTGTCCCATGCCCGGTGTCTTAGTCTGTTTGTGTTACTGTAAAGGAACCCCTGAGGCTGAGTAGTTTTTAAAGAAAAGGGGTCTGTTTGGCTTATGGTTTTGCAGCCTGCAGAAGAAGCACGGTGCCGACATCTCCATCTGGTGAGGGCCTTAGACTGCTTCCACTCATGGCAGAAGTCCAAGAGGAGCAGGCATCACATGGCAAGAGAGGGGTGGGAGCGGCCAGGCTCTTTGAACAACCAGTTCTTGCAGGAACTCAGAGTGAGAACTCACTCATTTCTATGAGCATGGCACCAGCTCATTCATGAGGGATTCACCCCCACGACTCAAACACCTCACATCATGCCCCATTTCCAACCTTGAGGATTAAATTTCAACCTGCAACTTGGAGGGGACAAATATCCAAACTATATCACCTGGTGATCTTTGTAGTCTCTTCCTTGGCTGTTGGAAGCTTTGTGTGTGAGGGCAGGGCTTGTCAATTTTTGGACTTCACTGTAGGATAATCCAGAAGGCCCCTGGCGGTTTCATTGGAGGAACCACACATCAATGTCTGTAGTGTTTGTCTCTTTGGTTGGGCCCTTTCTACACGGAAGAATCCTTAATTCTTCTGCTTAGTGTAAGCTGGAGTAGGGTGGGTGGAGAGGGGTAGAGCTAGGCTGTTTGTGTTCTGGGAGCTGAGCCAGTAAAATGGGCTGGGGAATCTCATCTTTCAGTATGGAGTCTTTCTCTAATCTTGCTATTTCCAGCTCCATGCCTAACCCCACCCTCTGCTGTGTCTGATGTCCCTGAGCCTGGTGTGTCTTTGTTAAGTTACTCCAGAAAATAAACTTTCCTTCTCCAGATGGAATAGCTGTAGAGGCCAAGGGTCTTCTGCTACGTTTACCCCCACCTGTTCCTCCAACTCCTGAGGTTTCCCATCATGAGCACTCAGACTCCAGCAGTCTTGGGTTTGCTAAGTCACTTATTACTCATCCATCTACTTTCCATCTTCCAAGAGTGTTGACATTCCTTAACTGTTGTTATCTCTGTTGTTCCCATGTTCCCAGTCTTTTTGTCCTTGTGGCTTATGGCATATAAATTCTTCTACTGTCATCAAAGCATTTTGTCAGGATGCAGAAATTAATGTCTGTTCAGAGTGCCAAGTTTAACCCTAGATAGCTATTTCTGAGTGGCTTGTCAGGCTTGAAAGGAGAGGAAGCTTAAGTAGTGATATCTTTTATTTACCCCCAAGTTACTGAAGAGTCAAGAACATGGAAACAAGACTTTTTATTGCATGGTTTTATTCGAAGAAAAGGAGGGGAAATATTTCATTTGTTCATCCATTTAAAAAAATACTTATTGAGCACTAATACATCTCTGGAATTGTGCTAGGCGCTGGGAATACAAAGGCTCACTAATACGTGGTGTCTGCTTTCAAGGAGATTGAAGTCAAGTACAAGGAAAGTTGGCAAGTAAATCAGAGCTCACCATAGCATGATGTATACCATAATAGGAATGTACGTAGAGGGCTGTCGAAGTACAGAAGGGACAGGCCATGGCAGCAGGAAAGGGCTCTGGGAGGTGGCCCTGGAGCTAGTTTTGAAGGCTAAGTACAAGTTATGAGGATGTTGAGAAATGCAACCCAAGCAGAGGGAACTGCATGTATTCAGGCAAGAAGTCTAGAAAGCATGGCATTTTGGAGGCAACTCAGGTAGCCTGAATGGCTAGAGCAAGGGTCTGTGTTGGGGAGGGGCCTGAGTAAGGCTGAAACAGTCGCTGAACTAGCCATGTCTCTCCAGAGCCTGATCCTGGGCTTACCAACAAGAGCTCCAGAAATCATAATATCTTATTCCCTCTGTGAATTTGAGCAAAGTTAAAACAATGTTATTTGTAAAATGAGGATAATATGAAGATTACATAAAGAAATGAGACGTGTAAAATGCTGATATCCAGTGGTAGGAATGTAAAATATTCTAGTTCTCTCGTGACAAATCTGCCTTAAATCTTTCTCCTCCCTAGTCTCCTAACAGTTATAAAACAGATTCTGGAAAAACTGAACTATTGGGGAAATCTTTTTCTTCTGTCTATTTCTGCCAGGGAAAGATTACTTGAGCGTCTTTTAACTGAGTGTTGTATTTAGTCAGCAGCTGCGGTGTTTATGAGCTCTCGGACATCTGGGGTACCTTCCTGTAAAGTTTTCATGATTTCTTAAAAGGCTCCTGGGTGGGACTCTGGGAGAACTGAGTTCCAGTCTCCCTTCCATCACTGACAATACATGTGACTTTCGGCAAGGCCCTTCCCTTGTCTTGGCTTCAATTCCCTCATCTGGCAAACAAGGAGAAATAAATTAGATTACCTTTAATATTTGTTCTTGCTCAGAAATTGGACGCAGGGAACTTTTAGCTGTACTCAAATTAGTACAAAGAAAGAGCTAGGATTTTTAGATTTTATTTTCATATCATCCTAATGACAGGGAGGCAGTTCCTTTCAAACCTTGGCAAGCCAGCAGAAGTGAGATTGTTTCATCTCTCCTTACCTTTCCCACCCTCCTTTCAGCTTCCGACTCCGATGAACTCACACAAACCCCAAAGAGAAACACTGACACTGAAGGAAACACTTCAGTTTTGTCCCTCTGATACTGGTAAGCTTTGTTGGAAAAGTCAGAGGAGTTGGACTCTTAAAAGCCAACTGTTGTGAAAACACATCATCGTTGTCTGTAGATGTTTTCTGAAGCATGCATCCAGCTATTTTAATTTCTCCAAGTGACTGGATCACTAAACCACAACCCTCTGGATGATATGGTCTATTGATGGCAAGTGAAGGTTTGGGTAAATGGTGAGGGTGCAGAATGGTATTTCTCTTTCCTGTCAGGTTTCTCTAGTTCCTTGACCTGAAACAAGTGTTGGGATTTTCTCTGAAGAGGCCCGTTTAGGGCTCAGAGGGTCAGTATTCTGAACAGCCCAGCTGGACTAGGATTAAGGGATAGATGAATAGCACATGAAGAATTTTGATGGACACATTTAGGCCTCCCTTGGTCCACTGAACAAGACTTCTGGAAATAAAATGAGCCTTTTCAACACTCTAGATCTAAATGTTAATAACATTAAACTAGCTGATGTTTGGCTGCAACATGCAGGTATCAGCACGTTTAAGCACTTCCCAAGATACAGCATAGTGTTTTGCTCTGTCATTGGTTTAAAGCTGATTTAAAAACTGCTTACAACATTTCTATAATTCTTGCAGTCTTTCTGTAATTCCAAAAGAACATGCAGACATTTTTTATACTATCTTTGCAACTTTTTTGTTCCAACTTGACTTTCTGTCCCGCAATGATCAGAATGCTGTCAGTGCCAGCAAGAGACTTCTGGTTCCATCTGCATCTTATCATATCATCCCTCCTACACATTCAAAAGCTCATCGGGCATTTCTTCTTGTTTTTTCTGTCCAGCATTTCACATTGAAATTTTTCTTTAGCCCAGCCCTCCTGTTCATTTCGATAGATTATTTCAATAGCAGTTTTTTTGAGGACCTACTATGTACTAGGCCCTGATACAAATGGTGATACTATTATATATAATGTGATTTTTAAAAGTCTTACCTCAAGATTTCGAACAAATCTGACTTCTTTTTATTGATGTTCTTTTTTCTTTTTCTTCTCTTCTCTCTCTCTCCCTCCTCCTCTGCCTTTCCTTCTGTTTCATCTCTCTCTTCCTTTGCGGTTTCCCACTCTTTGGGGAGGGGCAGGATTTCCTGCTCAGAAGTTGGTTGGTTTCTGGGAGGAGTCAGAAGACCTGATTTGGGACTGAAACCAGCTGGTCTGCCACCTGATACAAGAAGGTGAAACCCAGGCCAAGGAAGAAGTCCCTTATGCTAGGACAGAGCTGGCAGCCAGGAGGTGCCTGCAGAGACAGCTCCAAAGAGAAGCCAGAGTGGGCCAGTTCAGGGCATCAGGCATCAATCAGTACTCCCCAAAGGACAGAGGAGCCCTCGAGGCAGCCCAAGACAGGAATGCTTGGAAGTGGTCCTGGTTGCCCTGGAGACTTATCCATTACTATTGTTAGCTCTTAACATGGGAGAGGCATACCAGACAGAGCCCCTGTCCCACCCTTAGCAGGTGCTTACTCTCAGATTCCTGGCTTTGTCTCAAACGAAGTTACTGAAACAAAAACTGGGTTTGGGCAGGTTTTCCCTTTTCACCAGGAGAGACTCTAGTGATCCAATGCAATCTGTGAGGCCTGTGTGTCCACACATTTCTCAGTTATGAACTCCTTAGGGAATCTCATATGTGACTTATAAACCATTTTAGTGACTGCATCAGCTGATGCTGGAGTGGATGGTAAAGGGAAGACAGGAATCTGCAATGGGATGTATAAGGGAAAGAGAATCCATAAGTAGGGACAATAATTCTACCATGATTCTTGCCGATTAATGACAGAGAGAGTCACATCCCAATTCAGAGGTTTGTGATCTCTGGACTAAGGAAGGCACTACAGCATGTCAAAACAAAAATGTACTTTCTTCCTCTATTTCATCATTTGTTCAACAGGTATTTAATAAGCACCTACTCTATGCTAGGCACTGGGCTAGAGGCTGGCCATAGTAAATGTAGCTATGCCCTGATGGAGAGTATAGTGACATGGTTGTGCACTGGCCCCTCTGAGATTTGGGGACACAAGCTCAGAGGAAGGACTGTAATTGTTGGGTGCTAATGTCTCCCTTGGAGAAGCACCATTAGACAGATTTTGGATAGTCATCCTTCTGTTACTTAGCCAACGTGGAACACTGGTTCTTTGAATGACCCTTTTGCTTGCAATATCTACAAGTACCCCTCTCCATATGTTCCCAATTCTTAGAACATACAAGACTTTTTGGTCTTGTTTTCATTTCAGGGGCAAGTTTTTTTATGCAGAGAACCATACGTTCTATTGATTTCTAGCTTATTTACTTTCTAGAGCTCTCTGAAAATGTCTAGCTATGTATTGGATATTTTCTAAGCTGTCAGTTTCATATTTCAATTACTTTTTTCTCATTAAATCCCCGAATTCATATTTCAGCCCTTTAATAGAAAAATATAAAGACAATGTTTCTTTTATTTGAGCTGTTGAGTGTACTCCAGAATGCTGTTTGAAAGTTTTCTGAAGTCTCTTTTCATTTTTATTTAGTTTGCAATTTTTAATCTTTGTCTAATATACTTTTAAAAGAAAGATTTTTTGAAATTGCTTTTTGTACTGTATTTTCAAGGTTTTTCTTGTCCACTTAAGGCATTTGTTTTTCATTTTGCACAACTGAGTTATTTAATTTTTTTCTTACCCTACTGCTTATAATTTTTTTTTCTCTATTGGATGGACTAACAATTAACTGAATCATTTGGTACAGATGTTTAATCCAGAACAATAAGTACCTAATAAAATCCTGAATTGTTAACTAATTTCTGCTCAACCACCCCTGAGGCTTAGGAAAATCTTTCATGATAACTTTTAATTTTGCTCCAGGCCAGGATTTAAATTCAGCTTTTTAGGGCTCCCCTCTGGTTTAGCAATTTTACAATGTGATTACTCTTTTCCAGAGAAAACTTAGAAGAAAGGGGTGGCTCATGTTGAAGCTCAGGTAAAGTTGAGTAGAAAGACAGAGTAATGAAAGGAGGGTGGGTTTTAGATGGTATCAGAGTCTTTGAGAGAGACCATTCTCAAGTTAAAATTTTATTTTGAAGCCTTAGCTTACCAATGAAAGAAGCTAACTATTGCCTCTTTGGGGCTTTGTCTCCTAATTTTTCTGGGGCTCCTCTTAAATATCTTAATTTATTCATTTTGACATGTCAGAAGTTCTACGTGATGGCCATTGCTATTCTAAATTAATTTTTGCAGTTTACCAAAATAAGTACAAGAGTTAGGATTATAGGGCAATTTTATATGGATAGCAGGAGTTCTTCCAGTGGAGACTGCAGTTTTGACATGGAAGAAACCAAGAAGGACAAGAGATGCCACTGAGTTAAAGTGTGTGTCTGTGAATGGTATCTTGGGTTCCCTTTCTAAGCAAAGGTTAGAAAGGACCACATAATTAATGACCTGACAAAATCTTTCACCCCAGTGTACAAACTAAAAGTGTCCTATCACAGACTGACAAGACAGGGCATGCTGTCATCAAAGTTTTTTGTGGATCTGACCAATTGCCTTTTCCCAAATTGGTTTTCAGTCTACTGGACCTCCAAATGTTATCGCTGAGGACTAGCTTGGACTGGATTGGTAACTTATGGAGTATATATCTCCATTCATTTCCTCTGGAACACTCCCTTATATCAGAAATAAGGCAATACAGAAAAAATACAATAAGACTTTTTAATATAGACAAGCAAAAGTAAACAGAGAGTAGGAGGGGAATAAACAGTTTAATGGTAAAAATATTTATGCCTCCAAAACCGAAGGTCTAATGAACTTATAAAAGACCTATGTTGAACTACCCAGTGATATACTTCCCACACAAAATATCAAATGATCTTATACCAAGACCTATGTCCAGTTACTCAATGGTGTACCTCCCAAACAAAATGCCTAATGACTTTGTACAAAAGTCTAGGTATAATCGTTTACTAAAATGTGTACCTGTTGACTAAATTTTCTAATTATGTAATAGAAAGAATTAGGCAAAATGATCTTATACAAAGACCTGTATGCTTGCAAATCACAGAAGCAATGAGAACTTAATGAAACTAGTCAGATCTCGGTTATCGTTGAGATTTTCTCACCAGGTGGCAGATCTAAAGGACAAATGCACTTGGGCACAAGGAGTCCAGTAAGTGTACCTGTTGGTCCCATGTTCCCTGGAATATTGCCAAGAGAAGGTCTTTAAAACAATCACAGTAGAGCTTCCAGAATTGTCAAAGAATGATGAGACCCCCACTTAATGTCTAAAATAAAATAAAAATGGTAAACTTATTGCTCATTATAGTAAGGGAAAGCTTTGCTGCTCAATCTCTCTGAAAAGCAGGCTGCTGATCTCATATAGGGTTTCGAGGATGCACGAAGGTCAGGGACTGGTGTACTTTCCCAGACATAAATGGGCTAACATCAGCTATAGAAGCATGACTATTTGTTGATTGGTTAGCACTCTGAGATGCAGTTAATGGCATGAGTTCATTCCTGATTGGTTGACTCTCAGAAGTGAGGACCTATCACTGATTGGTTGGCTTCTAAAAGCTTAACAGGTGAATTGTCATTGATTAAGCCAGTGGGTTTTCTACTAGTTCCGGTTAGCATGACTACAGAACAATCAAATTTTCCTAAGAATGTGGGAAACTTTAAATATTCTCAGTTGATATCTACTGTTTGTTTTCATTACAATATAGTGCAAGATGGCATCTAATATAGCACAAAACTGTATATATTTATTTCTATAAATCAAATTTTGTGGTGTTTTGTGAAGAGGAAGATAACTTTAATAGGCATTTCACTATGACTAAATTTGAGACTATTAGGTTTGACCAGTAGGTTAAGGTATTTTTATAAAAGGCAAAAGCATTAGTTAGATGAGCTTAATCAAGAAATAATTTGTTTTTGGAATTAAATTTATCACATTTAATAGTAATTGAGCAAAAAGGAAACATATTTACCAATATGCTGAGAAAAAGAATAAAGAGGCATTTAAAGAAAGGGATGATCTGGACAGACAGGCTGGAAAGGGAAATACATCCGCTTTTTGGTGGTAATATTAGACAGAATCCTAGCATCTTACAACTGGATGCAACCTCCAAGTCCAGGAATCTCCTCTCCAGTTTATACCATCCCTGGCAGATGACTTCCAACTGCTGCTTGAAGGCTTTTGGTAATGGGGAGCTTACTATGTATCACAAGGCAATTCATTATGTTTTTTAATTACTCTGATATCTTAATAATATCTGCCTCCTTGTAATCCTGCTTGATAGTGCTAGTTCTCTATTTTTGAGCCAGATAAGTCTTATCCTCTCCAATATAGCAGCTCTTGAACTATTTGGAGCAATTGTCATGTAAAGCTACTGAATCTAATATCTCTATTGTTCTTCAATTGTTTTGTATGTGATAGAGTTTCTGGACTTTTATTTGCCCTAGTCACTCTAATTAAGTAGATTTTTTTGGTCGAGGTTTGTCTTAAAATACTAACAATAACAATAATAACTCTCATTGACTGATAGAGCCTGCTATATGCAAGGTAGTAACTGTAAGAACTCTATGTGTATTATCTCATTTAATCAGCAAAATTTTCCCTGAGGAAGGTACTATTTGACAGATGAAGAAAGAATTTAAGTAAATTGAGAGAGTGTGTATAAATAACTTTCCTGGGTTTTAGAACTACAAATAGGAGAGTCAAGATGCAAACCCAAGCAAATCCAGGCAGTCCGATTTAAACGCTTTGTTTTTCACCCTGACAGAATGCAAAGTATAACAAAGCCACCTGCTCTTCTCTTTTTCTGAACATTATACTTCTACTAATGAAGCATTAATTTGTTTTAGTGGTCCTGTTATAAGCCCTCATTGGCTTTTATTGAACTGTAACCACCAAAAATCTTCAGGTCTGAGCAAAAAGAACAAAACTAGAGGCATCATACTACTTGACTTCAAAATAAACTTCAAAGGTATAATAACAAAAACAGCATGATACTGGCATAAAAGCAGATATATAGACCAACAGAGCAGAATAGAGAGCTTAGAAATAAATTCACTCATCTACAGCCAACTGATTTTCAACAAAGTTGCCAAGAGCCCACATTGGGGAAAAGACAGTCTCTTCAATAAATGGTGCTGGGAAAATTTGATATCCACCTGCAGAAGAACAAGACTAGATCCTGACCTCTCACCATATCAAGTCACATGCCACATAACATTTCGGCCAATGAGGGACTGTATATATGGTAGTAGTCCTATAAAATTATAATAATGTATTTTTACTGTACCTTTTATGTTTAGATATGTTTAGGTATACAAATGCTTACCATTATGTTACAATTGCCTACAATATTCAGTACAGTAATATACCATACAGGTTTATAGCCTAGGAGCAGTAGGCTACACCATATAGCCTAGGTATGTAGTAGACTATGCTATCTAGGTATGTTTTAAGTAGACTCCATGATGTTTGTACAAATGACAAAATCGCCTAGTAAAGCATCTCTCACAATGTATCCCCGTTGTTAAGTCACGCATGCCTATAACAATCAACTCAAAATGGATTAAAGATTTAAACATAAAATCAGAAACTATGAAACTACCAGAAGATGATATAGGGGAAATATTTTGAGACATTGGACTAGGCAAAAAAGTCTTAGATAAGACCTCAAAAACATAGGCAATCAAAGCAAAAATAGACAAATGAGATTACATCAAACTGAAAAGTTTGTGCACGGCAAAGGAAACAATTAGCAGTGAAGAGACAACCTGCAGAATGGGAGAAAATATTTGCAAACTATATATCTGATGAAGGGTTAATATCCAGAATGTATAAGAAACTCAAACAACCCAATAGCAAGATAAACCCAAGTAACCTAATTTTAAAAATGGGCAAAAGACCTTAATATTTCTCAAAAGAAGACATAAAAATGGCCAACAGGTATATGGAAAAAAAAAGTTCAACATTACTGATCACCAGGGAAATACAAATCAAAACCACAATTAAATACTACTTCACTATAGTTAGAATAGCTCTTACCAAAAGACAAAAGAAAGCAAGTGCTGGCGAGGATGTAGAGAGAAGGGAATGCTTATACACTGTTGGTGGGAATGTAAATTAGCAGAGCCCCTAATGGAATGGAAAACAGCATGGAGGTTCCTAAAAGATTAAAAGTAGAACCACCATAAGATCCAGCATTCCCACTGGTGGGTATATACAGATATCTGTACTCTCATGTTTGTTGCAGCACTATTTACAATAGCCAAGAGTTGAAATCAACCTAAGTTGCCAGCAGTAGATGAAAGGATAAAGAACATGTGGTATATGTGTACAATGGAATACTATTCAGCGATGGAAAAGAATGATATCCTGTCATCTGAGACAAAATGGATGAACCTGGATGTTATGTTAAGTGAAATAAGCCAGACCTAGAAAGACAAATAGCAAATAGAACATGGTCTCACTTAAATGTGGAATATGTATATATATATATATATGTATATGTATGTATATTTACTGATCTTATAGAAGTATAGAGTAGATCAGTATGGTTAACAGAGACTTGGGGGGAGATAGGGGAGAGGAGGATGAGGAGAGGCTGGTCAAGGGGTACAAAGTTTCAATTAGATAGGGGGAAGAGTTCTGGAGTTCTTTTCCACAGTAGGGTGACTATGGTTAACAGTAAGGTATTGTATGTTACAAAATAGCTAGAAGAGAAGCTTTTGAATGTTCTCACCACAAAGAAATGATAAATGCATGAGGTGATGGCTATGCTAAATACCTTGATTTGATCATTATACAATGCATTCACGTATGGAAGCATCAAATTTTACTCCATAAATATGTACAATTATAATGAGTCAGTTAAAAATTTTAAAAAACTCTAGGTCTTTTTCACATGATCTGCTGCTAGAATATGTCTTTCAAATTCTGTGGTCGTGCAATTGGTTTTTTGGATCTGAATTCTGTACTGTATCTTTTTCCCTATTCAGTTTCAGTTGGTTTTTCTTCGATGCGTGTTTCCAGCCTATTGAGTTTTGAGTTCTGACTGTGCTGTCTCAGCTCTGTGTCACCAACAGAACTGATAAGTATAACTTCTGCTACCTCTCCTAGGTTGTTGGTAAAATTACCAAGCAGCATAAGACAAAAGACAATTTTTGTTCCTGTGTTAGGGGAGGAACATGTTTGATCATAACCAGACATAGCCTTGTGAGACCACCTCATAACTTCGATTCTGAAATTATTAAGCAAACCGTTTTTCCTTACTTTCCTCTAACCCAGAATTTTTCAACTTCTGCCCTATTGGCATTTTGGAATAGAGAATTCTTCGTTTTGGGGGCTGTCCTGTGCATTAGAAGATGTTTAACAGCCCCCTGACTTCTACCCTCTAGATGCTTGCAGTCCTGCCCCCTCCCCTCACCCAGACACCAGAAATGTCTTTAGACTGTCAAATGTTCTCTGGAGGGACAAAATTGCTTCTTCTTTCATTTACAATCACTGTTCTAGCCTCATAAATGATTAATTAAACAATCAAGTATTTATTAAGAACCTACTATTTGCCTAGGACCTAATGATTTCTGTGAACACTGAAGAAGACATGGTCCTTTACTTCAAGAAGATTATACTATAAGAGACATGACCGGCCGGGCGCGGTGGCTCACGCTTGTAATCCCAGCACTTTGGGAGGCCGAGGCGGGCGGATCACGAGGTCAGGAGATCGAGACCACGGTGAAGTCTGGAGGCCCTGTCCCACTGAGGAGAGGAACCGAGGGGTATGACTGTGCCAACATCCAGCCGGAATGAAAAAAAAAAAAAGAGACATGACCCAGCCCACAGAACAATTGGAAGAATAAAAGTCCATTACTGAGTGATGCGGTATGAGACTCAGGCTGTATGGCCTACAAGAACTCAGAGAATTGAGAAGACCAGTGAGAACAGAGATTTCAATAGCTCGGATTTGATTGGGTTGGGTAATTTGAATATAAATAGGCATGGGGAATTTCCTTCTACACAAAAACATATAGGCATACTTATATATTTAGGGAACTTTTTTTATGTATAGGCAAACTTTCAAAACATAGGCATTACCTTCTAAATAATCATGTAATCTCAGTACTTTGGGAGGCTGAGGCAGGCGGATCATGAGGTCAGGAGATCGAGACCATCTTGGCCAACATGGTGAAACCCCATCTCTACCAAAATACAAAAAATTAGCTGGGCGTGGTGGTGCACGCCTGTAGTCCCAGCTACTCGGAAGGCTGAGGCAGTGGAATCGCTTGAACCCAGGAGGCAGAGGTTGCAGTGAGCCAAGATTGTGCCACTGCACTCCAGCCTGGTGACAGAGCAAGACTCCATCTCAAAAATCAGAGCACACGATTTTACGTGTATTTTGACAATGGGCAAAATACCTGTATTTGGAATCATACCTTCCTTGGAGAATTTGAGGTATGTGGTTTTAGAAGATGTGGAGGTAGTGGGTGGGAGGATATTCCAGTTGGAAGAGTAATGTAAATGAAGGTGCAGAAAACCAGAGGGAAACAGGAGGGGACCAGGGTTCATGCTAGGCAGCCTGAGAAATCAGGCAAGACGGCCGGCTGTGATGGAAGCACATCACAGAGGCACTGAAACCTGGCATAAGAGTTTTAGTCTCAGATGTTTTTGAGTTCAGGAGCATCAGAATGAAAGATATTAAAGGAAGACAGTCTGACAAGGGATTGTTTAGGGTGAATGTGCTAGAGGGTGCAGGGGGTGGCTTGAGCGGTTGAGAGCCAGACAAGGTGGTAACTGAATGGGTAAAGGAGTAATTAATAAAAGAGGCATTTTGGAAGACCAGCAGGAAGGATAAAATTGAGTCAGTTCCTAGGAAGTTTCTTGGACATTGAAAGTGAGGCTCTGCCTTGGTATAGGGCTGAATTTCCCATTTTGGAAACTGGGAGAGCCATGGTGCCACCGACATTCTTCTTTTCCTTTAAAACACCAAATATGTTTCTTTTCCTTGATTAATCTTACCACATTCTGATTGCTTTTTTCCTTTGGGAGTGATAAGAATAGATTTCAGAAAGAGATGGCTTTTGATCAGGGCTAGGAACACTGGGTAGGAATTGAGTTGGCAGAAATGAAATGGAGATGTGTGTGGGGCATTGGACGAAGGAGAGAGTCTGAGCAGAGGCAGTGGTATGAACCAGTGATATGTTTGGCAAAAATGCATAGCTGTTGATGAAAGGAGTAAAGTGTCACTACCTGATTAGGACAGGTGACATGAAAAATGTGAAGAGACTAGCATCAAGGCCATGCCTCTGGCTCCTGGCTACTTCTTTGAAGTTTAAAATTTCTTTTGCTGAGCCCTATAGAGTCACTGAATTAGCTATTAATACAGATGAAGCTGTGTACACTGGAGGAGGAGGACTCAGATCTGTAACAACCAGTTTTTTTCTCTTTCTAGCCCAGAGTTTCTTACTATGATCTGGATTCATGGGGAGGAATGCTGGGTAGAGCTAGACTCATCATCTGCTTTGGTGTTCTTGGGACCTTATCTCTTGTCCTGCCAGGTAGATAGTTTTTCCTTTCTTTCCTTCCCTTCACCTCCAGACCTCCCTCCTTCCTTTTCTTCCCTTCTCTCTCTCTGTCTCTCTCTCTCTCTGTAAAATACAGTTGGGAAGAAAAAGGTATCAGCCATGGGAACCTCTGGTGCACAGCTGTGAGGAACAAAGAGCTTTTCTGCCTTAGAATTAATCAGTTATCTCCCACACACTTTAGCTCAGAAGTTGATCTACCTTTTGATCTTAAAATGCTAAATCTCATGGAAGTTATAAAAGTTTCTCTCTTTCCACCCCTAACAAGAAGGAAAAACAAGTCCTCAACAGACTTATGTGCATGTAGTAACTTATTACACAGTTCCTAGGTATGAAGCAAGTGTCTGACCCTCAGGAAGCTGCTCCCTCTGCAGTGCTCAGGTAAGAACCCATCACCATCACCCACCTGCTCACCCTCCCTGCTGCCCACCCCAGGACACCACACCTCTCAGGAATTAGATGAGATATGGTATAAAAAGATTTTTATTTCAAAATGCAAAATGGTGGTCATCATAATAATTAATAATAATAATATAAAAAGCATTTATCCTTCCTCCCTAGTGCAAAATGGTAGACGCATTTAGATAATTCACACAGTATTGGAAATGTCATGACAATGCAGTGCTGCACAGCAGCAAAACTCAATCCCAAACTCCTTTTGGTGGATGCTTGTGGTAGGTCAGTTCTAGATGTCAGCGGTTTCTCTGAAGTGAAGTCCAGATAAAAAACAGCATGTGCTCCTGCACTTTCCCAGCGGAGTCAGGCTCCTGTGCGCGTGCCCCCTCTGTCTCTCCCTTCCTCTCTCGGTCTATTTGTCTATTGTCTACTGCCTCTCCCTCCCACTCCGCTGGTCTCCCACAGTTCCTAGGAGGCGTGCTGCCGGTTGGACAGGGCCCGGCCGCCGAAGACCGTGTCCTGCTGCTTGCCTTTATCCTGCAGGGCTTGCTTCTGGAGAGCCTGTCGCTCCAGAGCGGCCTGCAGCTCCGCCACGGCTGCCTCCTGGTCCCGCAGACGGCTGGCGGTCATGAAGGGGCTGCACACGGTCTCCATCAGGCAGAGCACCACACCGAAGAGGGCCAGCACGCTGCCCAGCACGTACAGCTTCACCATCTTCCCCTTGCGCTTCTGGGCCATCATCTCCTTGGCCAGGGGGATCAGCTCCTGGACCGTTTCCATCTCGGCTCTGGGCTCTCGGAGGCGGGAGTGACCTGCATGCAGGAGGACAGCAGGAGGGGGACTTCAGCCACCGAAGAACGGCTGCCGCCCCCCGCCACCCTGTACCCAGCTTATCTTGGGGAGGGCTCATAGAAAGGCGGACTACCTTAGTGGCAGGGCGCGAGCGGGAGGCAGCGCGAGCTGCAGTTGGCGGCGGTCAGCGCGTCCGTCCGTCGGTCCGACCGGCCTCAGCGTTCTCCTCCTCTTGGCAGCTGCAGCTCTTCCCGTTGGAGACTCCGCTGCTGGCACCGCTTTAGCGTCCGGGGGCCGCTTATATCTTTTCTTCGAGACACGCCTCCTGGGCTGTCGGGCCCAGGCCAGTGCGGTCAGAGCCAGGGGAACGGGGAGGGGGAGGAAGAAGAGGAGGGGAAAAGGAGGGGGTGGAACCCGGCTGGGACCTGGCAGGAGGTGGCCACGCGCTGCGCACGCTCCGACTGTGTGAACTAGGGGACCCGGCGCGGGGGGCCATCGCAGCGGGGCGCGTGGGAGGGCCGCTGTGCACGCGAAGGTCCAACTCCAGGCGAGCGCAGGGGAGGACCCGGAGCCCAGGGAGGTGTCCGCGGACATTTCTGACACGACGGCACCTTCTTACTGGTGTCAGTGGGTGCACAGCTTCCCTTGTCCAGGACAGCCTGACATAAATAATGAGGGAATCTGGGGGTTCCATCTAAAGAAGAAAGCTTTCATTTTTATTCGGAAGGGTTGTCATCTTCCCACGTGTGTGGCAATGGATCAGAGAGGGGAAGGCAAGCGGGAGGGATATGTGTAACAGAACAGAACAGGTCACGCTTGGATAAAGCAATATGTGCTAATATTGTTTCTTTCCTGCCTGGTTGGTTTTATTTAGAGGTGCATGCATGTATAGCTAGAGTCAGTTGATAGAAAACTATTCATTGATGGTGCTTTTATGCACAGAGGGGTGTGTGTGTGTGTGTGTGTGTGTGTGAGAGAGAGAGAGAGAGAGAGAAAGAAAGAGAGAGAGAAAGATTAGTCTCTTTGCCTGCGAGCTGTTTCCTTATGTACTTCCGTGTATCAGGGAACAGCCTTCAAATTCAAATTGTTCTTACTTCCATTTGAGAAGTGGAGTTGGGAGCTTGGGGGTAGGGGGGTCAAGTATGGAAGGGGCTGTTGGTAGAAGTTCATCTGCCATTCTAGAATGGAAGTATTTCATGCTCTGCTCAATAATTCTCTGCCACCCTCCTGGGTTTGGGGGTACAACTTCACTGCTCCAGCTCAACTTCAGCTTTGAAGCAGTTTGTGGGCAGAAGGGCGTGTAGTAGACAGCTTAGGTAAGAATCCAGAGTGTGAGTACTCTTGGACGTGTGAAGATGTAGGATTGATTTTGACCAGGATTAGATATAATCACCTGGGGCCGAGGGAGCGTTCTAATTTGGCTTTGGTTATGGATATGCCAGAGTTAGCAAACTTGGGGAAAAGGAGAGGCAAACTGGCCAAAGGGCTTTAAGCAGAGAAAGGGAGGGGGCAGGGGAAAGAAGGGGAAATCAAACTGGCCAGAAAATTGCAAAGGTCAGTGATGCAATCTTGCAACAGCCTTTGCAGTCGGTCAGACTGAGCCCTGAAGGGCGGGTCGGGGGAAAGGGCTGTCTCAGGGATCAAATATTTCAGTTTTTGACTTGTTAACAGTAATCTTTCTTTGGGGGGGGTCTGAAGCAATTTCTCAGCTGATTCAGTTTAAAAAGGCAGCAATAACAACTACCCTTTGCCTTGACTATTAATAGTTCAGACAAGGGCTTGTGTGTGGAGAATGGTCAAGGTTATCTAAGTAGCTTATTTGAAATTCTACATTTTAGAATTTAGTCTGTTTGAGTCAAGGTGACCAGGGGCCAAATAGGATTGATTATTCCTGGAGGATTGTGTTTCCTGCTTATTGTTCTTTTAACCTTGTCAGGCAGGAAAATTCCGTAACAAGGGTTCCCGCCAAGTTTAATATCAGTCTTGGCATTTCCTTTGAATCTTCCTTATAATTTCAGAGCAACCTCTGATAACTGGCAGGAATGATTAGTGAGCTTTCCCAATATCTGTGAGGGTTCCAAACCCATTGACTTCTGGAAGAGCGTGTGATGTGTGCCCTGATATGAGGGCTGTCACGTGGTTTCCATTCTGAAGGTGAGTCAGCCTAGCTTGGGACCCAAAATTCTGAAATTGACTGGTTCAGTAAGCATTTCCTGTGTTTCTGTAACTCAGAGACGCGAACCACACGTCTTCCTAGGTCAGAAGGCTGTAATTTACCTGGGGTTCCCCTTTCCTGTGATTTGCTGTGTTAGCGCACATCACCAGCTCAGATCCTGTTTTTGATAATTTGACCTCCAGGTTCCAGCAGCTATATTGGTAACAGCTGGACAGAGGAGGGGCAGCAAGTGCCATGGACGGAGGTCACTGGTAGATTTGATCTTCCTAGTTCAGGTGGTAGCTGGGGCTGAGCAGGAGATGATGAGAGTAGAAGGTTAAGGAATCCAGTGTCAACTCATGTCTGGGAATTTCTGAGCGCAGCTCCTCTGTCTGGGTGGGAAAAGAGAACCTGGCTCCTAGGGTAGAAGGTGACTAGGTAGGGCTTGGAAACTAAACACATACTTTAATGGGGCTGATGTCATTTTTAGGGAAGTAAAGCACTGTGTTGTGTCATGCATGCAGGTAAGACACAGGTTATAGCTATGATGGTCAAACCAAGCCATAGGGTGACCAACCATCCTATTTTTCTCAGGGCTGAGGGGTTCTCTGAAATGTAGGACTCACAGTGCTAAAACTGAGATGCTTCCAGGCAAACTGAAACACTTCCAGGCAAACTGAAATAGTCATCCTACCCTTGAGTCTATCTCAACATTTAACTCTTGCCACTTCTAGGAAGGTAGGAAGGGCTAGTTTAAAATTTCTATATTTTGCTTTCTAAATCCGTTTCTCTCAGACATTAAGACATTCAGAGCCATCTGCAGAGGATAAAGTCACAAAGGGGTGCGTGTGTTTCAAGGGGTAAGTGCAGAGGAGGGATAGAACTGTCCCTACCACTCTGCCTTGGGGATTGAAGACACAGGGGAAAGAGGTCTTTTGGATGGTTAGTTGTAAATGAGCTTCAATAATAATAATAATTACAATTCAATAATAATTATTACAATTATTATAATATAATAATAATTATATAATAATTATTATTGTTATTATTATATTATAATAATTATTATAGTATAATTATTATTTTTTACCAGCTGCTTGCTGCCTACACAAAGTCACTGCTCATCCCTGGGACTCCAGGCAGCTGGAGGGAGGGAGACATCATAGGAGATATGACAAGACTATTTGTAGTTTTAAGACTACCCCACTTGAAATTTTTTTTTTTTAGATCCTTAGTTACTTTCATAGTTTTAGAAAGAAAGTTGCTTATCACTCGGATATCAGTGGAAGACACTGAAATTTATATGTGTAGCCTCTATCTCCTCTGGTCTTATAGACTAGAGTTCTAGAGTCTAGCTATTTCTGTGTGGATACCGTGCTATTATCACAGCTTGACACACTTAAAACAAGACTCTTTACCTTCTCTATACTCTTACAAGCTAAGTCTTCTTCTCAATATCCTTATTTCTAGCAGTGACATCTCTGTTTCATTTGTTCTCTGGGCTTGAAATATCATGGCAGTTATTTGGAGAGGCCTTCCCTGACTACTGCATCCCACCACTCTCCACCCAGTGCCCTACTTTCTTTTTCTTCATAGCACTTGTTTACCTGACTCTATGTGGATGTACTTAATGGTTTGGTTTTATATTGTCTTCTGTGTGCATTGGAGGATAGGCTTCATGAGGGTGGGGACTTTGGTTTGCTCCTCACTGTGTCCCCAGTGCCCAGTATAATTCTTAGCACATAATAGGTCCTTAATGGGTAACTATGGGATTAATGAACGGCTTTTCCATTGGACTGTGAAGCCTGGCAGGGAAGGGATTGTTTTTTGTTTGTTTGTTTGTTTGTTTGTTTTTGCATGCAGTCCAACTCTTAGTAGATGCTTAAAGAAGCGTTCAGGTTTTTGAGGGGACAGGTTTTTTGCTTTTAATCCTTTCTCCTCTAATCCATCTTAAACACTACCGCCAAATGAATCTTCCTAAAATTTAATTTTTTATTGTCAACTGCCTGTTTAAAGCCCAAGATCATTTCTCATTGTCCACATAATGGACTCCTGGATCCTGCATGTTGAATTTGCTTGATTTAGTATTCTTGGAATTCAGGACCTCTATGGTCCGACCTTCTCCTGTTCTTCTCCCACAATAGCCCTTTGCTCCACAGAGAGGTTTCTTCACAGGCCAAGAAACAATTAATTCTCATTGCTGCTGCTTCATTTATTTTTGCTCATACTGTTGTTTCTACCTGAAATGCTGTCTTCTTTCTATTTTGTCTTCCTTTCTTCCTTGAGGTCAAGTTCAAGTTCCTGTGCTCCAAGAAGCTACCACTGCCCATGGCAGCACACCCTGATCTCTCCTTTCTGTGAATTTCAGTTGCCTTTGGGGCTTGTACTGTACAGGTTGGCACTGGATTGATTACCATTTTGTACAACTCTCTCATTGTTTCCTGTGGGCTTGCCTCAGCTCTGTGGAAGACCAAAGCTTTGTATCTTTCGTGGTGCTAACATAGAATTAGGGGGCTAATCAATATTAGTTACATTGACCTAAAAGTCAGTGCTGAGATAGAGAGGGCAAAGTGACCAGTTAAGGCTCTCTTGGGAAGTTATTTCAAGCACAGTAGCCTGTCCTTGGCTCAGAGCCTTGGTGTTGAAATTGCCCAAGACCTGGCAACTTGGCTTAGTTTCCTCCGCTCTGGTCTGCTGACCTTTCACTTCCACTCCCAACTTAGTGTCTGACATTGCAGCCATTGGCTCATTCTGGGCACCCTCCAGCCTGCCCCTGGTACAAATCAAGGCAAAGGAACAGACTTTATAGGCATTCTGCTTTTGTCCTTCATAACTTTTGGTCAAGCAGAGCCACCAGCTGCTGGAGCATGCAGACTGCGCTGGGAGCCTTGAATAGCCATGGGTGATGTGGTTAGAATTACCTGCACCCTGCTGCCTACATACCACTTCCAGATTAAACAATGTACTTTACCAGTTTGAATCAGCACAAGGAATTTTCCCCAAGCTCAAATGCCAGTTGGACTTAAGGGTATAGGTCTCTAAAGTCAAGCAAACCTGGGTTCCTTCAAATCCTGACTCCTCCATTTGCTAGGGCCTGACCTTGGGCAAGTGACTTAACTTCTATAGCTTCTATTTCTGCATCTGTAAAGTGAGAGTTATGATAGCCCCTATTAAATGGGGTGTGGTGATGACGATAAGCGCCTATGAAACAGAGTATGATGAAGAGTGAATGAGATAGAGCTCTGCAAGCGACTTAGGCAGTTTCTGGCACAAATGAAGCAATCATTAAATGATGGCTGTTATTATTCAATTGTCTTTGCCTCTTGCTCTGTGTCAGCAATTTCCATGATGCTTTATCCCAGCCCAGGACATTTGCATTCCTCAGGTGACGTTTAGGTAGCTTCTAGTAAGGTCCAAAAATATTTGTTGAAGCCAGCCATGTACCTGACACTGTGTTAAGCATAGTTATAGGAAGCAGAATACAGGCCAGGCACGGTGGCTCACACCTGTAATCCCAGCACTTTGGGAGGACAAGGCGGGTGGATCAGGAGGCTAGGAGATCAAGACCATCCTGGGCAACATGATGAAACCCCATCTCTACTAAAAATACAAAAATTAGCCGGGTGTGGTGGCACGTGCCTGTAATCCCAGCTACTTGGGAGGCAGAAGCAGGAGAATCGCTTGAACCCAGGAGGCGGAGGTTGCAGTGAGCCGAGATCATGCCTCTGTACTCCAGCCTGGTGACAGCAAGACTCTGTTTCAAAAAAAAAAAAAAAAAAAAGCACAATACAAACTGCATTTGCCCTCAAAAAGCTTTTGACCTCAAAAAGCTTATAGTGAAGTAGAGGACACAGACTGTAAACGAGTTATTATCATATATTGGGATAGGCACCGTAATAGAAATTTATACCAGATGAATAAAAAGAACAGAATGAGACAGGTATTGATTCCATTTGGGGAGGAGGTGGTCAAAGAAGGCCTAAGGGTAAATGATTCCTGATAGGCTTAGGATGTTAAAGGATGGATGGTATTCACCAAGTGGTTCTGGGACAGGGTGTTGTTCAGGGCATGGGGAGGCCTTGAATAAGATGGGACTGCATATGAAAAGGGAGGATGAAAGATAAAGCATCGCATGGTCCAAGAGAAGTTAGACAAGTTGGTGTTAAATCATAAAGGATGGATTTTGGGAAATGGCAGAAAATGAGCAGGAAGCAGTAAGTAGGAGCCAGATAATGAGCAGTGGTATCAATAATCACTTACTCATGCCATGCCTAGGAACTGGTGACCACTCCCTTCTTCTAGAAACACATTTCTCCTTTGCTTCCATGATACCATATTCTGCTGGTTTTCCTCTTACCCTATTCTGGACAAAACTCAGGATCTTTATCTCAATTGTCCTCTTTATCTAACCTACAAATGTCAGCATTTCTCAGGACTCAGTCCTGGAGCCCCTTTTCTTATTCCACATGCTGTCTTCAGTGATTTAATTTACTGCCAGGGCTTCCATTGCTGCTTCTACACAGATGATCTACAAGTCTGAGCTCTAGACCTGTGTATCCCTCTACCTATTCTACATTTTGACTTGGATGTCTTGCAGGTATCAGAATTACTGTGTCTAAAGCCAAATTCAATATTTCTACCCCATAAACTTGTAACCACCTTTCTTAACCTAAGCTGCACCATTCACCTAGCAGCTCAGGTTTGAAGTCAAGGAGGCATCTTTTCCTCCTCGCTCTCCATCACCTCTCCAATGTGAAAAATCACCAGGACTTGTGGCTCACGTCTGTAATTGAAGCACTTTGGGAAGCCGAGGTGGGTGGATCACGAGGTCGGGAGATTGAGACCATCCTGGCTAACACAGTGAAACCCTATCTCTACTAAAAATACAAAAATTAGCCAGATGTGGTGGTGGGTGCCTGTAGTCCCAGCTACTCGGGAGGCTGAGGCAGGAGAATGGCGTGAACCCGGGAGGCAGAGCTTGCAGTGAGCCTAGATCGCGCCACTGCACTCCAGCCTGGGGAGACAGAGCGAGAATCTGTCTCAAACAAACAAACAAAAATCACCAAGACTTATCATTCTACCTCTTAAACATCTGTTAATTCAATCTGCTTTCTATCTCCTCTGGCACCCTTCTAGTCTAAGCTCTCATTGCCTCCCCCAGACCATTTAGTATGGCCTCACAGCTGGTCTCTCTGCCTCAGGTTTTGGCCACTCTACTCCACTTCAAGCCAGTGTAGTCTTTTTAAAAAGTGCAGACTTGGCCATGTCACTCTTCTCTTTCAAATCCTTCAGTGGTTAGCAAAAATTAGTGGAATAAAAAAATAAAATCGTTCAGTGGATCCCCACTTTGCCCTTTGGAATGCCCCAGATTCTTTGCATGGCATATAAGCCACCCACCATCCTGTCCTTGTCTGTTTTTCCAGCTTCATCCCATATCCCTCAACCCTCACTCTCTGGGTGCCGGTCACACTGTTCTGTTCCTTTGCAGACTCAGGTCCTTCCCCATGTAGTTCTTTCCATGTGGAGAGAACACTTTCCTCATCCCCTGTGGTTTGGTGAACTCTTACTCATCCTCCAAGTGTCACTGTTCTCTCATTTCCTCAGGGAAGACCTTTCCTCTCACCTAGAAAAGGCCAGCTGCCCTTGCTGCATGCTCCCACGGCCACCTCACTTTCCCTTTCATAACTCTGTTGTCTGTCCCCATTTCAGGGCTGCAGTTCTATTCAGAAGCTCTCTCTGTCTTGCTCAGTGCGGTGTTCTCAGAACTAGGGCAGTGCATAGTTCCTTTGAGGTGTTTGATACATAGTGACCAATCTGTCTTCGATTGAACTGTATCCAATAGGCAATGAGAGTCACTGATACATTTTACACAGCAAAACACTGCAAGATTGGCATTTTAAGTAGATCACTGTGGCAGAGTGCAGGATGGATAAGGGAGGGGCAAAACTAAAGGCAGCTAGTGAGACGTTGTTACAGTAATTCAGGCAGAAGACCGTGAAGAACTGGGCCAAAACAGAGGTAATGCGGAGAGAAAGAGACAGACTGAGTGATAAATCAGAAAACCTGGCAGACTTGTGCTGTGGAAGAGGAGTCACTTGGGGCTTGGGAGTCACTGGGGTGACTCCCAAGTGTGGGAATGAGAAGGGGAAGAACACCTCTGGTGAGAAAAATGAGTTCCATCTTGGATTTATTGAGTTTGGGCTGTTTATGGGACATGCAGGCAAAGATGTTCATCAGATAGTTGTATGTGAATCATGAATCAGGAGCTCTAGAGAAAGATTAGTTCTGAGGTCACTACCCCTACTGTTGAAGCAATCCAGGCACTACCATGATTCCTTTCTTCTCCTGCGTTATTTCCCTGGGTCAGTTGTTCTCAGCCCTGGCTCCACTTTACAATCATCCTGGGTTATTAAAAACTACCAGTGCCTGAGACTTCCCCAAGACAAATCAACTCTGAATTCCTGGAGGTGATTTTAGTGTGTAGCCAGAATCATGGACCACTTCCTAGATGACTTCCTACAGTTCCATGGTTTGAGACTCCTTCAGTGCTCTACAGAACTTTCTGCAGCAATGGAAATGTTGCATATCTATGCTGTCCAATATGGTAGCCACTAGCTACATGAGGCTCTTAAGCAGTTGAAATGTGGTGAAAACTGGTGATCTGAATGTTTAATTTTGTTTAATTAATCTAAATTTAAATTAAATAGCCCCCTATGTGTGGTTGGTGGCTACTGTATTGGACAGGACAGCTCTATATGCTAATGAATCTGAAATTCGTTTCTCTCCTGAGCTCCAGCCTTACATATTGTCTGATTTGTGTCTCTTCTTGGATATCTAATAGGGTGTCTTTAAGTTAATGCATGCCAAATGAAATTCTTGATTTTTTTCCTTCAAAACTTGTTTACCTCCTAGTCTTCCCCATCTTGGGACACAGCATCACTTTCCGCCCAATTGCTAAAACCCCAAACATGGAAGCTATCTTTTATTCCTTCCCCCCCCCCATCTCCCTCTTCCAGTTTTTCAGCAAGTCCTGTTAGTTCTATCAAATTGACACTTTGACTCCATCCATCCCTTTCCGTCTCTAGGAGAGCATAGGATAGTCACAGCTATTTTAGTAAAAGTTATTGCATCTTCAGTGTGTGCCTTCTGAGACCTTTCTATGTATTAACTTACTAGGCCTACAAACAGCTCTGTGAGGTAGGTAAACTATTATCCCTATGTTTATAGATGAGGAAACTGAAGAACAGAAAGCTTTTGCAAAGTGCCTGGGAATCAAACGGCTAGTCAGTGGTGGGGATGGGACTCAAAACCAGATAATCTGGTTCCAGGGTCCATGTTCTTCACCATTCAACACTGTGTCCCTCTGGCTGGTTCCAAGGCCCCATGTCAATGTTTTTTTACTCTGGTTACATGTTAGAATCACTTGAGAAACTTAAAAAAAATACCAATTCCTCAACCCCAATCCAGTTCAGTTAAATCTCCTGAAGTAGGGCCCAGGCATTAGAAAATGTTAGAATATTCCAAGGACTTTTCATACATAACTAGAGTTGAGAACCATTTCCTCTATGTGACCTGGCCCCTGTCTGCTCCCCCAACCCTAGCTTTAACCTGCAACCTTGCTCATGCTGTTTTCACCCCTTCTTCCTGCCCCTAGAAGAGGCCAAGCTCTTTGCTGCCACTTAACTTTTGTGCTTGCTCCTTCTCTGCCTAGAACACCCCTTCCTGGCGTATTCTGGGGATTGAGTATGACTTTAGAGATCCTAAACCCTGGAAAGATTAAGGGTCCTCTACACTGCCCATCTAAATAAAAATAAACACAATATTACATTTTAAAAATATGTATAAGGAGGGGCCTACAGCATTCTCATTTTCGTAAGTGGTCTACTTCCATGTCTTTTTTGATGTATTAAAAATAAACATTTTCAAAGGAAATTTTGATGCTTCTACCTTACCAGTACCTTAAATATACACTTAGCTTGTTTTGGGGAATCCAGACCTAAATCTTGTGGACTCATCCCAAATGTCACCTTCTCAAGGGGACTTCTCTTATCTGTCCTTTCTAAAGTGGCATTCCTCCCTTCCTGAGACCCATCTATCACACCATTCTGGTTTTCTCGTATTTCATAGAAAGCATCAAAATTTGTAATTGCTAGGTATAGTTTTTAGCTTACTAGCTTATTGTTTGTCTTCTTTATGAAGGAGGGTCTTCTCTGTCTTATTTGTTGCTATAACCTCCTCACCTAGTGCAATGCCTCATATAAAGTAAGTGATAGTTCCTGAATGAATGACTGAATGAGTGTAGGCTCGTGGATGGCAAGCAGCACAGAGTAGATTATAATCCCAAGGCAGATAGACTCATCTGGGTTGTTACCATGTAAGATGCTTTCTTCATGGGGTGGGAAGGGAGAAGTGAATTCATAGAAAGAGAGGACTCTTGTTGAAAGAGGGAGGGCCATGGCCTCTGCAACCTGGTGAAGTCTCAAAGCTCAGGATATGCTGTGATGTTGCATGGATTCTGGGTGTGGTGAGAGCTAATACTTATTTTTGGATAGTCATTTCCCTATGTCTTCTCCTAACTTTCAGTAAAGTTTCTTAAACTCAACAGCTATGTGTTTTGTTATTTGGAAAATGGAGGAAAGACCATGTGTTCATGCTTTGCTTTGGGGGCCAAGATAGGCAAGAGAGATTGGGGACAGCATAGAGAAATGGTGATAAGAAAGCTAGAAGTGTTTGGGGGCAGCAACAACTAGAATGGATTTGTACATTAGCATCTAACTTTAGAATTCCCAGAATTATTGTTATTTGGATAGTAGAGGAAAGAGTGACTCTTGGATGGCTAAAGAAGTTGAGGTTATTCTGGTTGCAAAATTAATAAGTTATTTGGTAATTATGTGTTTAATGTCTGTGTCCCATGACACAGTAGACTTCCTCTGGATAATGATTGTGTCTGAGTTGTTTACTACTATGTTGCTGGGTTCCTGGCATTGGGTGGGCACTCAATAAATATTTGTTGAATGAATGAATGGTTCTGGGTGTTTTTGTGTTTCTAGGGTATAAGTCAGAAGGGTCTGCTGAAATGTGATGAGGAAAACTAGAAGAAAAGTCCAGGCCCTGAGAGTGAATACCAGACAGAGCTAGGGGTGGAAGAGTATCAATATGCAATATGCAGACTGATTTGCCGAGGAGGATTCAGATAGGAGATTCAGACTCCCAGAACAACTAAAAGGATAACAGGCACTGTCAAAGATCTAGACAGAAAGGCCAGAAAAGCAGCAGTTTGAACACACAGAGGGACTGTTGGTGAGAGAAGCTGCCCCTCAATGCTCATGTCAGCTCCTGGGATACTCTTGATCCCCAGGCAATGGACTTAGGGAAACAAACATTCCTAGACCCCATTTGGTTGTGGGGTGGGGCTTCTCAGCATATTGGCTTTGGTGCTCATTGGCCAAGGGCTGCAATGGGCCAGAAACTAACAGTGGGACACATTATCATTGGCAGCACAGGGATAGACAGCAAATGTTAGACCTTTTTGATGCACATGTTGCCTAATTCTTTGGGAGTGACACAGAATTCTTAAAACATGTTTAGGGGTACTTGATTCCTAAGATCCTCTGTCCATCTGTGCCCTCCTCTACCCTAAACCCGCATTTACCTCTTTCATTCTCAAGGTTCTAAAAGCTGGATCTTAAAGGCTCAAGTGACTAAAATCTATGGCCTGATCCCAGAACTATTTCAGTTTCAAATACCAAAAGTACTGGTAGTTTGGTTCTTCCTATTTGTAAGTACCAGCTAGGGTGGATAGAGTAGGAAGTTGGCATGTAACTCAAGGCTGCATAGGGTTGAAATTCTGCTGATAGGTGGATCAGTTCATCATGAATTTTCTCAGGTTCCAATTTTTAGGGGAAAAATTATTTTTTTTCTGGGTGATTTTCTTGCTAAGTTGTTCCAACAGGGAGTTATGGGGTAATATTCATGGAATCATATTCTTCAAGCACTTTTTACGGTTTTCTTTTGCCTTAAGAGTTCCTACTAAGAAATCAGTATCTGCTTATTGAGCACCTATTATGTGCAAACACTGGGCTATGAACTCAAGAATTCTCCTGGACTTCAAGGATTTTATAATCCATGTTTGGGGACAAATCACAAAATAATTAACATTGAACAAGCATAAGTATGCAACTCTGAGATATTTAGAAAAGAGACTGACAAAACAGAATGGAACTCTTTGCTGATGGAGTTGTATAGGTCAAGGTTCACTTCCCACAGTTTGGGAAGAATTTACAGAGAATGCCAGAGAAGCCACCGCTGATCCAGGAATCTGATCTGAGTCTTGGATTTAGGATCTTGCCAAGTATACAGGAGGTGGAGAGGGCAGTGTAGACAGGCAGAGTTGGATGAATCAAACCTAAGTGTGGTTGAGAGAGCAGATGACTAAATCAAAGCATGTCTGTGAAGGGGGTTGTGTGAGTTGGGGCCTAAAATGCAACTTTTTCAGCTGGACCCTGGGTACCTGGCTGAAGACTTTGGACTGTAACCTGGAGATGATGGAGAGTATACAGGATAAAGTCCATACCAAATCCAACGCCTAGCAAACGGAGAACAAGCCAAAACTAACAAGATAAAATGTAGCAGGAAAAAGTGCAAAGGCATGTGTGCGCCTGTGTGTATGCTCACATGTATCTTAAGAGTGGCACCAAATTCAAGAGTGAACAACCTGTTTTAACAGTATTTGGCTTGAAAAAGACAGAGTTGTTAAAGTTTCTACAAGCTCAATATGGGTCTGTGGTGTGATGTGGCTGTGAAAATCTTCCTGCACGTCAGGCCGCAGCAGTGGAGTAGAGTCTCCTGCACAAAAGCCATACTGGCAATACTATTTTCTTCCCCAAGTCCCTGAAGGGAACTGCTATTCCCATGTGCTGTTTCCATCCAAGTTTTTCCTGGACTCAAGGCAAACTTTACTTTCTCAGATCATTGTGCATCTTCATGCAGAGTTTACTGAGCCACCTGAGGTAACACTTTTAAAAACTTGGAGGAAAAGTATGACTGTCCGAACAGAGTGATCACGTATTCCAGTTTGCCTGGGACTGATGGGTTTTCTGGGATGTGGTACTTTCAGTGCTAAAACGATGAGAGTCCTGAGCCAACCAGAATCATCGATCACGCTGCAACAGACCAGAATCTTCTCCTTGATTTTCTCTCACTTCCAGCGGTATGTCTTTAAGAGACTGAAGAGGTGGCATACATGTCTCATAAATATTTATCCTTGGCCTGTAATTTGCAGAGGTCTCATCTATGTTTTTAAGGTTTTTCAGGAGAGCATTCTTGTCGTGTTCTAGGTTTTGCAAATCTAGAATATTCACCGCAGCAGCTTTTCCTACCAGTTTCCTTGAGATTGCGTTTTCTATAAATTGTCCCATATGTCATTTCCTTTTGGTGAAAAGTAGATTCCCTCAGTCTTGGTAAGCCAAATGTAGTGGAAAGAGCACAGACTTTGGAAACTTAAAAATCTTCTATTGGGGCTGGGTGCAGTAGCTCATGCCTGTAATCCCAGCATTTTGGGAGGCCGAGGCGGGCCGATCATCTGAGGTCAGGAGTTCGAGAACAGCTTGGCCAACATGGCGAAACCCGTCTCTACTAAAAATACACAAATTAGCCAGGCGTGGTGATGGGCGCTTGTAATCCCAGCTACTCGGGAGGCTGAGGCAGGAGAATTGCTTGAACCCAGGAGGTGGAGGTTGCAGTGAGCCGAGATGGCACCATTGCACTCCAGCTGAGGCGACAATGTGAAACTCCGTCTCAAAAAAAAAAAAAAAAAAAAAAATCTGCTATTGAATTCTGGTTTCACTATATACTGGCCGTGGTGGACAATGCTATGTGTTTACCATGCCTGCTTTGTTTTCCTCTTTTGGGCACATAGGAAAATTACCTAGGACCCCTGTGAGTAGTTCCAGTCAATGAGTTGTAAGCCAGACTGATTGTGTCACTTCAGAGCTGAAGTGTGGAATAAGTGGGAGAGGTCTTCCATGCCCTATCTAACCTTGCTGCCATGATCTTTAAGGCCGTGTGTCCTGGTTGGTGCAGCTACAAGATGGCAGAAATGCCTAAGTGACGGTGTGGAACAGAGGATCCCTCTTCTCACCATTGTCTTGCATGTTTCCTTATGTGAACCACAAATAAACTTTTGTTATGTTAAGCTGCTGAGATTTTGTGTTTGATTTATTACTGTAGCAAAGCATATCCTAAAGTATTAGCTCTGTGATCTTGTGCGAGCTACTTAATGGTGAAGTTGTAAAAAGGGGAGTATAAGATCTTCCTGAAAGGGTCATCTTAAAGGACCACAGGGAGGGATGCCTAAACAAGGTATTGTGTATACATTTCTTACCATGGGGCCTGGTTCATAGGAGGAGTTGGAAAAATATTTTGTTTCCTTCTGTTCTTTCAGAAAAACACAGATATTTCTTTCTGGAGTAGTACTTAAACAAAGGGATAAATACAGTCTCTAATATCCAAGAAGCACCCATGCCATCTCCTGATGATGGAGGGACAGGCTTCTCCCTGCATCGCTGGTTCACTTCTCAGTCCTTCACCTGGAGTGGCCTTTGACAAAGAGGCCCTTGCCCAGAGGATGCCACCATGATGTCACGGCATCTGAAACCCAGGGCACCTGTGATCCTTTCTAACCATTATATTTTGGAAGATTACTAACAGATGGGGGACTTTCTAGAGGAAGATGACCAGGTTAGGAAAAAATCTGGCAGTCATGGAACTGGATAAACAACGTACTGTGAGTGAGGTTGCCAGATATAGCAAATAAAAACACAGAAATCTCAGTAAAATTTCTGATAAACAATACATATTTTAGTATAAGTATTCCCTGTGCAATATTTGGAACCTACTTACACCAACGAAGAATTCCAAGATCCAGTTTTAACTGTGATTCTTTTATTTGGCAATCCTAGCTACAAGGAGTCATGGTCTTTTGTTGGAAACAGTACACAAATATGACACAGAGACGTAACATCACAATCTTGGGCATATATACACATTTATACTTGAACAATATGAGCTGCTGGGTGTACAGAGTTCTGAGTGAGCAATGGGAAAAATCAAAATCATTATCCTGGGAGATATCCATGGGAGAAGCAAATTTGGACGAGAGTAGTAATTTTAGTTATCCTTACTTCTTTCTCCCAAAATATAGATAAATGAGAATTGACTCTAGTTCTTTCTTTTTGGTTTGTCCTCACATATACAAGCAGTTAGGAAGCAGGAAAATAAGGTGCTGGTAGTTACGCATGTGTTCAGTCCTCCCTCCCTTCCTGTCTTCTTTCCTTCCTCCCACAACATTTATTGAGGAACTGTGCTAAGTGCTCTCTTGGCGTAACAAATTCTGCCTCAAGAAGCAATACTTCTTAAAAATGGAAAATCCTATCTTACAAAATCTGCAATGATTCAGAAAACGTACACAGCATACTCTCAGGCAGTCAGTGGGTTTAGTGAAAGGGCATTCAGGTCAAGGAGGGAGCAGAGAGAGGAATGACTAATCAAAGATGACTTGTAGTGAACAAGATTTACTCTTCTCATCCTAAATCTTTTTACCTTACTGTCACCGATTATTCTAGTAAAATACGCTCATTGTGGAAGAAGAGAGCACACAGAGAAATAGAAAGCGAGGAGAAATGTTAACATTTTATTTATTTTCTGAGTACTTCTTTCTTTAGAGTGAAATAGATTTGGGGTAAATTTGTTTTCGTTTTTTCTGCCAGCTAGTAGTACCTCCTAAACATTTTCCAAAGTTATAAAAATCTTTTTATCGATATTTAGATCAGAAGGGGGCAATTTTGAATTCTGTTTGAAAGGGAAAGAGTTAAATCAAGTAAAGAGTCATCACCCTTGTCTGACAGGTGAAGGCAGGGGCCCCGGGAGAGGAAGTGCCTTTTCTTTACTGCCATCAGACTTCCTGCGATTGTCCTGAGTTCAGTTGCAAACCTGCTGTCCAGACTAGCTTTGACTCCTTTTTTTTTCTTTCTTTTTTTAAATCAGAGGTTGGACTCTGGTTTTACTAACTCTTGAAGGCCATAAAACAATAAGTCCATTAGCTGATACTTGCCCCTCTGTCCTCTGTCCTCTGTGTTTGTAAACACTCCCTCCCCTCACACCCTTTGTCTTTCCCTATCCAGCAAGGCTGGAAGCATCCTCCTACTCCCAGGAGCTTAGCTCTGACTGGTCCCCCTGGGGGTCTTCTCTTTCTTTCTGGTCCAGGTCATGGCTACTGGGGAGTTTACAGTGCCTAAGGAATAGGGTGGAATGCACAAAGCACAGATGCTCAGCCTGGGGCCTGGGGCTTCCCTGGAGGAGGAGAAGAGGAATGGCCCAAGCCTGCTCATTGCCCGGTGAGTGACTTACGAGCCATCTGGATGGGAGTGTTAGTTGCTTTATGTTAGCAGCTGCAACGACTGCTGATCATAGCGCCCAATATCTGTGTGTGAGGCACACATGGGGTCAGACACCTTTTGTAGAGCATGGCCCTAGCCAGGCACTTTGCTGACAATTATGCATGTTTCCTTTAATCTTCACAGGCTCCACGAGGTAGATTTGTCATTATTCCCATTGCAGGAATGGGACTATCAGAGATTAAACGAGCTGTCCAAAGTCACACAGATAGTGAGTGCAGAACCAGGACTTCAGCCTTCATCTCTCAAGTCTAGGCTTTTAACAACTGTCCTGCACCACCCTACCCTGAGGGCACAGCATCCTATAGCTGGAGGGGGCTTCAGTATTTCCCAATCCTGGCTGCACATTAGAATCACCTAGGGAGCTTGAAAAACATGTCTCTGCCCGTCTGCCAGTGAATAATTCTCTGGGTGAGGCCTGGTCTTGGTATATGATATGTTATGTTCTCCAAGTAATTCTGAGGGGCAGCCTGAGTAAGAACCATTAGAATCCAATACCTTTAATTATAAATAATGAAACAGAGGCTCAGAGAGGATCTTGCCCAAGTTTACGATTCTATTGAGTAGCAGAGCAGAGCTACGGTCAAGTCCATACGCATACCCCAGTGTAGCCACAGGCGCTGTGGGCAGGTGCTGATTAAAAGCCCTTAGGTGGTGTTGATTCCAGACAAGAAGCCAGACGAACCCATTCTCTCTTCCCCATCAAACCACAAGGTGCTTATTTCTCCATACTCAGCCGCCAAATGCCAATTTAAACGTTAGGACACTTAGTTTGTCTGTCTCGTAGCCCCTTCAGGGATCATATTTAGAATTTGAAAGTCCTGTGGGGCAGCCCTGTGAGGGCTTCAAGAGCAGATTTCAGGACACAAAAGCCCCAGCTCACTCTCAGCCATTGCTTTCCCTCCTTCTTTCCCAGAAGCTCCCTACCTGTCAGACCTAGCATGCCACGTGGCTAGGTGCCCCTTCAGACAGGCATATGTCTCCTCTCACGGAGGCTGGGCCATGGCCACATGGCCAACTACACATGGCAAATGTTATCCAAAGGTCACAGAGGTTGGACTTAGATCCCAATAACCTAATCCCCAGAGGTCAATGACCAAATAGAATCACAGAATAGAGACAGAGGTGATTGGGGTTAGAGGAGGGGGCGTGGTGATAGGCCAGCCTGTCTGCCAGAGGAATGTTGGGAAATATGGGAGGGGATAGAGGTGGTAAGAATGAAAAGATTCTTCTCTATTCTCTGGGAGCCAGCCAGCCATGGGCTAGCATATGGCTCCACCAGGCGGTAGGCTGTACTGGGCTGTACCCCTCAGGAGGGCTGGGCCATTTGGAGGGCACACTGGGAGACAGAGCAGAAGAAGCTGCAGCCTGTGAGGTGGCCCAGGCTCTTGACGTCAGGGCAGGGGATCTCCTTCCTTTGGCAAAGGGGAAGTTGTGTCATCCTCTCATCATGCCCTCTGCTTCACCTTGTCAGCTCACCAGAATGTTGCGGTCACCTTCTGTCTTCCCACGCCTCCTGGCGTGCTCCTGTCCTTAGTCAGAGCCACCCCTGTTGGTATGAGGGAGGAAACCCTGCTGGTATGTGCTGGAGCCTCTGAGATGAAAGAACTGGAGGCCAGCACCTTCTCCATCTGTACCCATACAAGAGAGGTTGTCAATAAGGAAAACAAATAAGGAGGCAGCACCTGGTGGGGTTTGTTCTAGATGTCTGTACAGCATCAGTGTCACTCCTGGAGCCCCTAGACGGTATCAGTGCTTCTAGGTTTGGAACAAGGGCACAAAGAGGAGGTTTTTTTTTTTTCGTTGTTGTTGTTGTTTTAAGACAGGGTCTCACTCTGTCACCCAGGCAGGAGTGCAGTGGCCCAATCTTGGCTCACTGCAACATCCACCTCCCGGGTTCAAGCAATTCTCCTGCCTCAGCCTCCCTAGTAGCTGGGATTATAGGCACCCACCACCATGCCCAGCTAATTTTTGTGTTTTTAGTAGAGACAGGGTTTCATCATGTTGGCCAGGCTGGTCTTGAACTCCTGACCTCAAGTTATCCAACCGCCTTGGCCTCCCAAAGTGCTGGGATTACAGGCGTGAGCTACCGCGCCTGGCCAACAAAGAGGAGTTTTTAGACATTGGGAGACATGGGGTCCAGAGTCTGGTGGACTCTGGCTAAGGATTAGCCAGGGTGGACTCTGGGAGTTCAGGCGATATGGCCCATCTTCGGCCCCGTGTAATGGTTAAGAATATGCGTGCTGGAGCAAAATGGCCTGGGCTCAAATCCCCAGTTACTAGCCAAGACCAAGTTATCGAAAATGTGCCTCATTTTCTTTGTCTGCAAGATAAAGATAATTGTCTATCCCCACAGAGCTGTGGTGGGTATTAAGTGAGTGGATACATGCAAAGGGCTCAGAACAGTGCCTGGGCACTGCAAGCACTCAGCAGACGTCAGCTGTAGTGATTTTAGGCTGATTGCCTGATTGTTCCCAGCCCTCGGGCTCAAGCTGTACGCACAGTTGTCCACTGGGTGAACATTCAGGTTGGATAGGTGAGGGTGGGGAGAGGAGAAGGGCTATGAAAGAGTCACTCATGACAGGAGGCTTCTGTCCTGCTTAGCCTCCCCTCTCCTGAGGCTGGGCTCCTTTCTGTGCCTCCGTAACTCACCCAGGCCCGCTTTCTCTCCCTGGTTCCTGGGGAGGCACAGAGAAGAGTGTGACCAGTTGTCTGGACAGCTGAGCAGTTGTGTTGTGGTGCAGGGCAACGCTAGCTTTAGTCACATGGCAAATCCCCAGGGCTGTTCTGGAGTCCACCCTGTCCCACAGACGAGGACTCAGCCATGATTCACTGTATTCAGGTGTGGCCTGAGCTTGAGTCACCTGGTGCCCCTTCCTCCAACACCTGAGAGTCACAGCCTGGACCAGGTTCTCCTGTGCCCCCTGAACCTCTTCTCTCTCCTTTTCTTCCTCCTTCCTTTGTTCCCTATCCCTGATCTCTGATTGAGCAGATCTTGGCTGATCTCCCTAGCAACTTGGACGGTTTGAGCCTGACAGATGGATAATAGACACAGTAGCTTATAATGCCACCCCCACACCCTGTCAGAGACATTGCCAGAAATGACTGAGAAGCAGGCAAAGAACGAGACTGCCTCTGTCAATATGGTGACATTTCTGTAATTGGAGATAGGTGCCTCAAAAAAGACCTCCGCACTCTGGCTGATACATGAATTTCCACTATTAGTAATCCATCCCAGTGCCCAAAGCCTGGATTGTCCCCTCCGAGAATGCAACTACACATAAAAGGCACGGGGGATGCATTGAACTATATCAATTGTTTGTACTTTAGTGTGGATCCATTCATTCCACAAGTATTGAGCACCTACTATGTGCCAGGCACTTGGAAAACAGTAGTGAATAAGATAGAGATCTCTGCCTTCTTGGATATTACATTCTAGTTGGGAAGAGACAGAAAATAAGCATGATAAGTAGATAAATTATATAGTTGGTTAGAAGCTGGTAAGTGATGCCCCCCCCTACCAAATAAGTAAATAAATAACTCACCAAAATATAGGGTAGGTGGGGTTAGGAGCGCTAGGATGGGGGACAGGGATGGGGCAGGGAAGTTGGCTGTAATTTTAATAGTGTGTTTAGGGTAGGCCTCATTGAGAAGTTAGGATCTGAACAAAGACTTTGAAAGAGGTCAGAGAGTTAGCTTTGTAGATATCTAGGGACAAGAGCGTTCCAGGCAGCAGAAGCAGCTGGAGCCAAAGCCCTAAGCCTGAGCTAAGACAGGGATCGAGGCCATTGTAGTAGAGGTGAAGAATAATGGGAGGAAGGTGGTGTAGGGTCCCTCGACTCTGAAAAAGCTCTGGCCTTGGCCCTGAGTGGGATAGGGGCATGTGAGGATTCTGAGCTGGGGGTACATAACCTGCTGTGTTAGGACTTGACCGTGTATCAGTGAGGAGGCTGTTGCAGACGTCCCAGGAAGAGAGGCTCAGGCCAGGAGGGCAGAAGTAGATTCTGATTATTATTGGAAGGGGGAGCTGACCGAATTTGCTAATGGAGTAATGAGGTTTGAGGGACACTGAAGTCTGGGGTGACTTCACTAGCCACTTTCCTGAGCACACATTTTAATAAGCCAAGGCTCTAGGGCAGATAAGTGCTCTGATACAGGAGGATGGGCACAGGGAGAGAGGTAAGGTATGCACACAGGGGAGGCTGAGGGGCTCGAGCCACAGTACCACAAAGCTTTAATCTTAGCCGGACCCTGATCTGGCCTCAGGCTCTATTTTAGGCTACTTGACTGAACAAATTGGGTTCTGAAGTTCCAGAGCTTGTGCCTGGAGCCCTGGAGTTCTCAGGGGACTGGATCCCTACTTGGAAATGATCAGCGTCCCTCAGGAGTGAGGCTGGCTGGGCTGCTCTTGGGGGTCTGCATAAACAGCTTCCTGGACTTTGCCGGGAGTGTCGGGGCAGAGCCAAGCACAGCAATTGGCATGTCCCTCCTGCGAAGCCAAACCACTCCAGGACCTGCCCAAGCCTGTGAAGTCTGAGACACCGCATATGTATTTACCTGAGCTCATGGCCTCAGATAAAGGGAGGAGGAGGGGGATTTAAGGGGCCCCAGCTACTCATGGTGAGGCCCACCGCACACCTGCCCTGCCTTGTCTCCTCTGAGGATCTGGGGTTGCAACACCTGCTCTCTTCTGCAGAGTTAATTATTAATGAGTTCTTTGTCACATCCTCTGGTGATGGGCAGAGGGCGAAAGTTTCCTGAGCGCTCTGAGTTCAGGGAGTTGGGGAAGTGGAGAGAAAGAGACCACCAGGTGGGAGAACTGAAAACACAGGTGTGTCAGTGTCAGAGCTGACCTTTCTCTGTGGGGGACTTCAGGGAGGTCTCTGTGTTGAAGGGACACTGCTTCTACTGACCCTTACTTGCTGAGTTGAGCTAGATTTCACTGGAATGCTTAATAGGGGGCAAGACTCTAACATTTATTGGAATATCAATTATGCATCAACTTACATCAACAACTTACTGCCCACTTGCTAATTACACTATTTCTTCTGCCTACCTGAACTTATGCTAAATTAGAATCTGAGGGTTAGAAATGCCCAATTTAATCCACAAAATTCTACATTTCCCCCTTAAGTGTCTTCAAGCCAATTTCTTGGACATAACCCTCCAATGGTAGAGAACTTTCTGTTTAGGAGACACTGACAAAGTGGAATAGTAGTTAAGAAGCTCCTTTAAATAGCAACTTTGAGGTCCTAGCATTCCAAAATGGTGCCAGTGCAGGCTCTCCAGGGCCAAGATATGGACTGGTTGACCCTCCAGGTTTCCCTAAAAGCTCTCCAACCCTAACCTGGGGGAAAGAGTGTCCTGTGAGACCAGCCTCTCAATTTGGACCTGCCACTTCCATTTACAGTGGCCTGAAGCCCAGGAGCCCTGAGCAAGGAGCCCACAAAAGAAGCTGTGTTCTCAGGCCTGGCAGGAGGCCAGGGAAAGTCTGTTTTGACTTTGTCAGTCAAGCTATGCTTCAGCCTTTCCTTCCACCACTTGTGGTCAGGGCTGTTTTCTGGCCCTCCAGGCAGGCATTCCTGCCCAGGGAGGGAAGGGCTAGGAGACTAACCCTCCCCACAGGTGGGAGGAGTGACTCACAGGCAGCTACCTGTCCCAGGGCTGCCTGCCAACTCTGTGGAGGGAGCTGGAGGCGAGCCATTTAGTTACTCTGCTCATTTCTCTTAAGCTTTCCTTGGATGAGTTGAGCTTTGAATCCTTCCTGACGAACCTTGCCTTTTAAGGATCCTCCAAATTCCCTAAGAAGCTGGGATTTTTCATTTTTTTTTTTCGCTGGGGAGGGGAATGGTGCTTTCCAGGGTCCTGGATGTTTGAGTCTTCTCACCTTCCAGCCCAGTGACATATCTGGGGCTTTAACTCTCTATATAAGCCCTAATCTTTGTGTTCTCTGCCTGATCTTCTGTCTGGGGTGGTCCAGGTCACAAGAAGAAGCTGATGCCTGCTGGCCTTGGGAAAATGCTGAGTTCGTTGCCTGGCACAAATGCAAGGGCCCTTCCCCACCCTGTGAATCCTGGTCTCTGATGATCACTTACATGTGCCTGGTGCTTTCTGTTTGTGGTGCACCTTGCAGCCCCCACAGGCAGGCGGGCATTGTGGAGCTCACTGCAAGGCCTCTGGGACCGACCGACCAACCCACTTGCCCAGTCCCGTCCTGGGAGGTGGAGGTGCAGTGACGACCGATGGGTGTGACGGCTGCTAGATTCCTGAGACCCGCCCTGCGGTGGGGCTACACCCAGCCAGGGAGTCTCCAGAGGTGAGGCTGTTGTTTAAAAACCTGGAGCCAGGAGGGGAGACCCCCACATTCAAGAGGAGCTTTCAAGCGATCTGGAGAAAGAACGGCAGAACACACAGCAAGGTATGTTACCTGTCTTTACCTGCCTGGTGCGGGCCAGATGTGGGAGGAGGACTGTATCTCTGGATGCCTGGGGCCTGGTTGCAGGGCCTGATTTATTCCTCTTCCTGGGAGCTCACTCAGGTGAGCTAGGTTAAAATGTCTGCTACAGTTTTGATTTCTTTTTCACATTTGATAAGCACCTCAGTGGCTTAGAAGAAAGCAGGTTCAGATCCGGGGTTGAGCATAAAAGAGAAGTGAAAAGGGTGGGCTGGCCTGGCTCAGAATGCCTACTTCCAGGGGGATTTTCAGTAGGGGGGCGGGAAAGCTGAGAAAGCACTGGACGAAAGTCAGAAGATGGGTCTCTCTTAGGCCATCGTTAGCTGTGGAACCTCAGGCCACATGTTCCCTCCCTGGGCCCATGACTCTTTTAGGAGAAGGATTGGAAGGAATGATTTTGAAGCATTAGGATCTATAATTTAAAGATGCCAGGAATGTCCTCAGTTCCCCACCCTGCCCCTGCCTTGCCAAGCCCGCAGCCCTCCACCCCAGCCAAAAGGGTTTGTGGTTGTCATTGGAACAGAGTGAACATCCAATTCAAGGCAGAGGGGGTCACTGCATGAGCAAGGGTGGGGCATGTTTCCACAAGGCAGGCCTGCCTCTGGGACCCCACAGTGGCTTTCGAGCATCCTTCCCCAGCCTCCTTCAGAATCCCTGCTTTGTGACCTCCCAGCCCCACCCGTCTTGTGGAGCCCTAGCCCATCATTGAAGACATTTTGGGTTGCTTCTCTTTCAGAAGAAATCCTCACTCACTTGTTAAAGACAGCCATACATCTCTCCCTGTCGCATCCCAGAATTGTGGGCACAAAGCCTCAAACTCAACGTGGCCCTGAATGGTACTGGAGGCCATGCCCATGGCAGGAGAAGGCTTGCCTCCAGGCTGTCGGCCACTCTGACTCATTCACTTTGGGTGGGGCTGGGTTGAGGCTGCTGGTCTGGACCCTGAGAAAAGCCAGCCCTCTCTCTCGGGGCGGGAACTAGGTCTTGGCACTTCCTACAGCTTTTCTCCTGCAAAGGGTCCAGCCTTTTCCTGCTCCCCACGTTGTCCTTATGGCCATGTGGAGTAGGGCAGGGTCCACACTCCTTCCCATCCATTTTAGAGGAGGAAGCTGGAGTCTGGGAAGGGATGGGATTTTCCCAGGGCACCCTGTGAGTCTCATGCCACTTGAGACAAGGGTCTAGAGCTCCAGCATTTTCCAAGCTACAAATGTATCTGCTGCTCCAAGTGTCCTAGATCAGGACCCTAAGTAAAGACTTCTGAAAAAAACTTGAGCCTCAAAACAGAAAAGAAAAAGGGCTTGTGTGCTCTAGGGGTTTGCACTATTGTACCCAGGTTGCTTTGCTGTGTCCTAGGTAAGGTCCTCTCTGGGGATCACCCCATTGGCTGAAGATGACACCACTCTTCCTCTTGTCTTTCGGTAAGTACCCCTTCCTATCCTTCCAGGCCCTGTTATATGGCAGGGAGGCGACAGCCACAGGGAGGAGGAGAGCTTCCCAAAGGGTGGGCATCACCTGCCACCTGTAGTCCCTTCAGTTGGGAATACTTGTCTACTGGGGACACCTGTGAGATTTCTCCATTCCTTTGGGCCTTTGGGGAAGACGATTCTCTGCCACTCTGGAAAGGCTCCCAAATGTCTTCTTATTCTTATCTGAGGGTGGTTTGTGGTTTCCTGAGTGCTCTCCACAGTTTCCCATCCTTTCTCAAGCTGGTTCCAGAGCCACTGTGGCTTAAGTTCCTGTTTTCCAGTGAATTGTAGCTGGGCACTCACAAAGTGCGGCTGGGGCAGCTTTGAAGATAAAGGAGCAGAATGAATGCAGGCCTTTCTTAATGTTCCGCCAATGGCTCAGCAGTCAGCCCTCCTCTGGGCTACTGACAGAGGCCACGATGCAGGTGGAAAGAGCTGCAGACCTTGTCATGACGGCCGAGTCTATGTCTCCAGTCTGGTTCTAAAAGCCATATTTTAGGGTCATCTATGGTTTTTGGTTGCCAGTGTTTCTCCTCTTCTCCTTTTCAAGTTTTGAGTTCTAGAATATGAAATCAACTTTCAAAAGATAACAGTATCAATACTGCAATTATTACCACCAGCAGCGAGTGGAAGCTTGAGTGAGGGAGAGGATATAATCTTGCTAATGTCAGCTTCCCTGAAAGATACTGGGGTGGCCTGCGAGGTCCCTCTCTTTCTGAACTGTACCATCACGCATCCCTGTGATTTCAGCCTTGCCTGGCCTCCTGCGTGCCCAGCAAGACTGCTCCCGTGGGGCCTGCTATCCACCTGTCGGGGACCTGCTTGTTGGGAGGACCCGCTTTCTCCGAGCTTCATCTACCTGTGGACTGACCAAGCCTGAGACCTACTGCACCCAGTATGGCGAGGTAGGCCCTACTTCCCAAGACTAGAGGAAGGCGGGATGGGAGGGGTGTGTGAGCTGCCATTTGTCCACTGAATACTTAGAATGTACTTGGTGCAGGCCAAGCCCTGTGCACTACGTGGACTGGGGAGTGCAGTAAAAGTATAAGGCCAGATCCTTGCCTCTAAGGAATTTACCTGTTGGTTGGGCAAGAGGAAATGTACTCAGAATTAACTAAATAGCTCATTTCTCTCTTATCTCTCTGAGATGACACAGAGTCTTTTCTCAGTCCTTGGGCACGGGCAGGATAGTCTTTCAAGTCTTGGGAATAGGCAAACAGGCCAAACACTGGCCCTTTAGGTGTACGGAGCCTCATGTGTTATTTGGTGCTGGGATGTGTGGGCCGAACTGTGTTCTTGCCATGGCGGGAACTGAGCTGTGCCATGGTCAGTGAGATAGATGAGGAAGTGACTTGAGCTTATCCAGCAGGGTCAGAGGCTCAGATGTAAGTTGGATCAAATCCAGAAACACGATGCTTTGAGCTATGACTAACATTGCCTGTTAGGCATGGCTTTTACAAACAGCTGTTGTATTTTTCTTCTAATTTGCCTCTGGGTCTTTTTTTTGTAGGAACTTTGGTGGAATCTTTCTTTACCAAAGTTGAAATCACTCAGTGTTTTCTTGTCTACCAGCTGCCTCATTTGGCCATTTTGCTTGAACAAGGGAATGGATAAGGGAGTGATTTGTCCCGAGTTGCTGCAGCCTTTTGGGGAAAGAGACCGGGGTTATCTGTCCCCTTTCCAGGCTGCCCTTGTCTTCTGGGCTGTGGAAGGTGGTATCTGATATGGCCTCTGGGCCTCACTACCCTTCTAGTCCCTGTGTTCTCTTGGCTATTTTAGTCACAGATGGTATAGGGAAATGACTGGAGTCACTGAGCAGAGATGGCTGTGGTTTTTGCATCTCACCCACTTGGATGTGGGGAAGCCCATTTGACAGGGTTGGGTAAGATGGCCAGTCCTAGCCAGGACTCCCTGTGGGTCTAGATTACTCCATGAGCATCAGGGGACCTGGCAGTATTGAGTATTGAATTTTTAAAAAAATAAAAATTAAAAAAAAATTTTTTTTTTAGGCAACAGAGTGATTTTGGCTGTTCCCTCCACCCATAACCTCCAAATTATGAGCCCATATCTAAACATTTCAGGGAGACCTCTGCCGATTTCCTTTCTCAGGCTGACTTGCATTTTGGGAGGGGAGGCAAGGAGAGGTCAGAGACACCTATGTTGGGATGTACCCTTGATCCCAATCCTGTCTGAAAAGTCTCTCCTCCTCCAGGCCTGGGGCTTTTGGTTTCACACTGGCCTGCCCTCTGCCTCTCTGATGCCCCAGGAAGCCAACTGTCTTCTCTGCTCCTGAGTAGCCCCTTGAGAGCAAAACAGAGTGCTTATAAAACAGAAGTCTAGACTTTTGCAATCCTGGGGATGGATAAATCTCAGCTATTTTTCTGCTGTGAAAGCTGAGAAGCACTGGCTGTTTCTTCTTTTTTTTCTAAAGGGGAATAAATTTATCTAGCCTTTTGGAAAGAATAGAGGATGGCAGGGAGTATCTTTAGTGTAGTGTGTAATTTCAGGTCTGCCACTGACTTGAGGTGTGACCTTGGGCAAAAGATTACCCCTGTCTAAGCCTTGCTGTCCTTTTCTGTAAGTGAGTATTAGATGAGGTGGTCTTTAGGGTCCCTCCTTTTCCCTAACATTCTTTGGCAATGAGCCGACTGCTGACAATCAGCATCTCTCCCCCATCTTCCACCTCTCTGTCTTGTTTCATTTCTCTTTCCCTCACTACTACATGCCTACCCTTCGCAGAAGCCATGGGTTTCAGCAATGAAGATAAATACTAAAGGCATAGAGACTCCCTTTTCGTTCTCTGGACAGATATACCCTGAACTCTCTCTGGGTGCACTGGTGGCTGCGTGATAAGAATTAGAAATTCAGGTTTTAATTCTGCTGAGTTCTAATTTCAGTTTTTAAGTTTATTTTGTTATTAAATGATACTATTGGCTACTATAATTCATTAAGCATATAATATGTGTCCTCGGCATCATATTAAGAGTTTTATATAAATTATCTCAAATAATTCTTATAACACCCCATGAAGTGGCTCTTGTTTTCCCTGTGAGCTATTGGGAGGGTTTGGGTGTGTGCTGGGATCTTAGACTGCCGAGAGAAACACATTGTGTTTTGAGTTTTCTGAGTAGTTAGAGATAGGGGGTGTACTGGACAGCCACAGCCAGAAATGAGGCTGGCCAAATGCAATGCTGTATTCCTACTGCCTCTCCCTTCACCCTTCCCTATCACCCCTCTCAGCCCTCTCTACTAGTTCCCACTCCCACAGATACACCTCCCTGAAGCCAAGGCCTCTGGCTAGTGCCTCTGTTCTATCTCCACGCAGGGATGACACAGCGAGCCCTGAGCCCAGGACCAGATCCTTTTGTGCCACATCCTACTGATGTGCCATGAATGCAAGGACAACGGGGTGGAGATTTATGACCCCTGGACATTTCCGCCTTGCTCACTCCACTCCCCAGCCCCAGTTCCAGCCGACTAACAGAGGCCGACTCAGCAGAATGGAGTTATAGGAGCAGTGGAGACTCCTTTTAGTTCCAGAATTGTCTCTCCTAGTTCCCTGCCTCCAGGCGTGGCTTCCTTTTTGTGGTCCGGTCTTAGCCTGTTTGCATGTCTTCCTCTACCCAATTCTGTCTCAGTTGCTGAATCCCACTGGTCTCAAGGGCTTGCTTCTGTAAATTCCGGGTCCATGTTGCAACCCTTGCAATGGACATAGGTCTTGGCCAGCTTTGCCTTATGGCATCTTCTCTGCCTCCCCAACTTTGCCCTTCTGGGCTCATCTGCTTTGATGACCCATTCACTGTCTGTGGTTGGGACAAGGCTGTTCTTTGCCAAAACGGCCTGAAACTGTAGTCCCATCACCCTGGCCTCTTGCTTTCTTTCTTCCAGCTCCTAGATGGATTCTAGGAAAACTCACTGCACTGTTATTCCCTCAATCTCAAGGCGTGGATGAAAATGTCTGTGATTCTGTGATGCTTCCCTGCCCTCATTTACTTCTGTGCTATCCGTGGACCTCATTTGAAAAATGGGCTTCAGTGGTTGTCATGAGCACTCTATAAAAGAATGTGTAAAGTGACCACCAGCATGGTGCCTGGCAGATGCAAACTGTTCTATCCAACCCTTCTCTCCTGCCTGCCTCCTGGTGGCTGCATCCGCATGCAGAGGCTGCCCCATCTGTGAATCACACTCCTGAGCATTTCTTCCCTGATCAGGACATGCGTTCGCATACCTCACTAAAATCCACCCATCCCTGGGCTGCCCTCCTCTGTGCCTCCCAAGGTGATCGGTGCCAATCTGACTTAGAGTGAGCTGTTGAAGAATCCACAGGCGGTCATGGTTAGTGAAGTCACCCCAGACTGGGGGTGAAAACTCCCTCATTCTGGTTCTGGTTCTGACACTGATAACAGGGATGTGACCTTGTGAAAGTCAGGGCTCTTCTCCAAACCACCATTTTTCCACGTGTGAAGTGAAGGAGTTGGGTTAGTCAACCTTTGCCGTTTATTCAGCTCTGGCCACTCAGCTTGCTTCTCAGAGACAGATGGGCTGTGTGTGACCCTGAGAGTCCACTGTTCTCTCTCAGGGCGTGTGAAGGCAGGGGCTGCACCATGCCCTTTGGTCATCTCCCGGATGGCACACATTCCTCAAGAACCAGCGGATTTGCCGGAAAGCTTTCCATCCCTGATTTCTGCTCCCGACAATGTCTCCTCCAGTGTTGTGTCTGCTCCCCTAAGTGCTTTATTTATCCCCCGTTCCCTCCCTTTCTGGGGAAAAACTTAATTGCCCAGCTGCCTTAATAACAGTCTTACACAGCGCATTCCTCAGGTTAATTATCTATGTAAGCCAAACAGCTGTCATTTTTATCTCTTGGAAACAAGCTGAGGAACAGTAGCCAGTTGGAAGTCCCTCCTCTCTAATAAGCGCAGGCGCACATGCATGTATGTGCACCCTTATCCCCCTCCCCGCTGACACACACACTCCAACGACCACTGCCTTTCTTTGTTTGACAGTTGTCTGTTTTCTTGATTTTCAGGAAGGCTAATGCGTAGGCAGAGGATGTGTTCGTATATGTACTATGATCCCTGTACTCAACCCACAAGGGATTTTGAGTCTGCCTCTGACCAAAATATCTGCTTTTTTTTTTTTTTTGGGAGACGGAGTCTTGCTCTGTCACCCAGGCTGGAGTACAGTGGCATGATCTCGGCTCACTGCAACCTCCGCTTCCCACGTTCGAGTGATTCTCCTGCCTCAGCTTCCCAAGTAGCTGAGATTACAGACATGTGCCACCATGCCCGGTTAAGTTTTGTATTTTTAGTAGAGACAGGGTTTCACCATGTTGGCCAGGCGGGTCTTGAACTCCTGACCTCAAGAGATCCGCCCACCTTGGCCTCCCAAAGTTCTGGGATTATAGGTGTGAGCCACTGCCCCCGTCCCAAAATATCTGCTTTTTTGGTTCCCAGAAGCTCTAAGCAGGTCTAAAGTTTCCAGAGCTCTACATTGGGAGTTTACTGTTTTGGATGAAGCATTACTGAGTTCCTTATTTAAAACACAGACGACCTTGAGAAAAGCACCATATCAATCTATGACCCTACCATTCATCCCTCAGCAAGAGTATGTTTATCAGAAGCTTAGATGTGACTTTTGCAAAGGGACCCACGAGACCCAGAATGAGTCTTGTTTTGAGGGGATAGAAGAAAATGGAAAGGGACATTGCAGGGAAAAATTGCTATCAGAGAGAAGCAAAACTTGGGTTGGTGGAATGTGAGATTCTTGGGTCCTAATTGTTATGGGCTAAGGGGTAGGGCTTGTGGGGTTAAAAGCAGAGAGGAGAAATGTGAAATGGGAAGGCCCGAAGACAAACCTGGATGGCCTCACAACTTTGCGAGCCTGGCTTCTCACTCCATTGCTTGTGGGGTCCAGGCCCGCGGAAGCCTCTGGGAACTATCTTGCAGACCTACCTTGCTTCTTTTCCTGGCCTACCCCCTGCCTGTGTGGCCCTATGAGGGGCTGTAGCCATTGCCACTGGCAGGACCTGTAGAGGTCCCCAGCACACTAGCCAACTTTCTGCACTCAGGACCAGGGGACATCCCTCTTTCTGGAGATGTCTGTGCTGGAGTTGAGGTTGCCTTTCCAGCAGGGTGGAGTGAAGCAGAAGAAGGGAGTTTCCTGAAAACCAACTCTGAAATTGTCAGTGGTTGCCAAGTGATTGTTACGTTCCTTGAATCAGAACAGCACCAGTATGCTAGGGAGGGGGAAAAAAACAAACAAAAAAAACAGCACAGGTACTTTTGGAGTCAGACAGGTGGGATAAGAATCTGTGCTTCATCCCTTGCTAACTTTATGGGCTTGGACACATTTCTTAACTTATCACTTTCCTAATCTGCAAAATGGGGATACCTACCATTTGTAAATGTAGTATAGCTACCTCAGAGATTTTGGAAGGATGGAGTAAGATAATATATGTACACTGCTCAGGAGTGAGGCTGGTGCAGTGTAATTTTTGAGTGTGTAGCATATATCATCTCTATAATCAGCTTCAGAGAGTGATTTCTGAATTTAGTTAGGATAGAAATAACAGCTGTACTGAGTTAAGGCTTTGGTCAAAATTTCACTTCGTGATAAGGAAAAAGACGAAGTTGAACGTATCTCACATACGGCTGTCCTCCTACCCAGCGCCTGCAGTAGGTGCTGACTTTTGATCTTCATTGCCCATGTGCATTGACATAGAAATGCTGAGGCTTTTGAACTGCAGTGGGTTCTAATGGAGGCCTGGCTGACCATAGGCCTCGAGGATCCCCTTCTCCCTGTCCATATTGCTGGAAAAAGTGTTTCTCCAGGATAGCATCTGGTGCATGTCTTGTTTTTCTCTTGCTTTCTTTGTCTACTTGCTGAGAGTGCCTTTAACTTCTGGGCTGATGTGCTAGAGCAGGGAAGAATTCTAATAGCATGTTAGAACAAGATGGAGCTTTATTATCTCATTCAACCCTTGCATTTCACCAACAAGAATGTGGAAGTGGAGGAAATGTATTTTCTTGAAGGCAGCTAGATTTTTTTTTTTTTTTTTTTTTTTTTTTTTTTTTTGCTTTTGGGCCTGGCTGGTGGCCATGACCCGACCGTAGCTTCTTAGATGAACTCAGACAGCCCTCTGGCTTCCTCATGGGAGGGAGCTGGGCCATGCATAATCAGAGCCTGTTTTCCTATTTTCCCCCAGAATTAGCTCTGTATTTTGCGAAGGCTCAGAGTTTTTACTTGTGTGTGTCCTCCTTTTCCACCCATCTCCACCATGATTCAGGCCCCTGCTGGCTCTTGCCCTCTTGCTCCTTTGCCCTCCCCTGACTCTCTGGGAGGGTTCATCTTCCAGCCAGACTGCTGAGCTTCTAGAAAGCTCTAGGATAAGTGAGAAGGCCTAGCCTTTCCAGCTGGAGAGCAAGCAGGAGCCAAACTGGCTGGAGGCCTGACAGGCTGAATTGATAATAGTACTGTGTCTCTGAGGTAATGCAGCCAGGAGAATGCCAGTCAAATGACCCCAGAGAGGGAGGCAGCTGCAGCAGAGAGCTGCCATCGCTGGGAGAGATGGGGGCACATCACATATGAGAGAGGAAGCGCCTCACACTGAGAATCACACATGCACACGATGCTTACAAATGTGTGCACCCTACATATAAGCATACAAGAATAAAGCAGAAAGGGAAACTGAGGCCCAGAGGGAAAGGATAAATTAGCAGCTTGTCTTCATGTGGGCTTCTGCCATAAACTGCTCCATTTCAGGCTTCTGTCCTGCTAGCTCGTTGACAGGCAGAGCTACTTAAAATACCTGTCTCGCCTGTTGGCTTAGCTTGTCTCCGAGGATTGAGGTAAATTCCTCCTTTGGCTATGTTACTGTGATAAGCAGCACATAGTTTGTAAGCCTATGATGCCATCTGATCCCGCCATCAGTGCCTGCACACGTGGACAGAAGGAGAAGAAGGCATGGGGGCCCCAGATTATCCCCGTGAAGACTGAGGGAGGAGCAGGGCAATAAACCCTGGTCATTTTTAGTTGGTTTTGTTTTATAATACTATTTGCTCTCCTGAATATAAAAGTTAATATGTATCCAAGGTATAAAAGTTTAAACAAGCTGGGTGCAAGTGGCTCACACCTGTAATCTCAGCACTTTGGGAGGCTGGGGTGGGTGGATCATTTGAGGTCAGGAGTTCGAGACCAGCCTGGCCAACATGGTGAAATCCCATCTCTACTAAAAATACAAAAATTAGCTGGGCATAGTGGCATGTTCCTGTAATCCTAGCTACTCGGGAGGCTGAGGCGGGAGAATCGCTTGAGCCTGGGAGGCAGAGGGTTGCAGTGAGCAGAGATAGCGGCACTGCACTCCAGAGTCTGGGTGAGAGAGTGAGACCCTGTCTCAAAAAACAAACAAAAAAGCTTAAACATAATAAAAAATAACAGAGAAGGAAAAAAAGTTACCTATGATTCCACTACCCAGAGATATCAGGTTGAACTGTATTCAGTTGCCATTTTTGTAGGTCAAAATGGGTGAATATCAGCAACTTCATGTTTTCACTTAATATATTGGTGTATTTCCTTCCAAATACTTTACATTCCTTTAAATGGAAGTATATACATATATATTCACACACACACATATATTTGAGATTATAATGTATATGCAAGTGTATGCCCAGCTTTTTTTCATAAAACATAATATAATCATTTCTCCATGCAATTAAAATTTTTTCTCTAAACAGTGTTTTTAATAGTTACATAATATCCTGTCGTTTGGGAGTATCAAGGGCATTTCCGCAGTCTCCAGCTCCTTGTCCCATGGCCCAGGGAAAGAAAGAGCCTTGTTTCTGGCACTCTCTTGACCAGGGAAGGGCTGGACCAACTCCCAGCAGAGCTGAGGAGAAAGCTCTGGTGACAGGCGGCCGGAAGGCAGCTGGCCCTTGTCTCTCCTCAGGACATGTGCTGAGTGCAGACAGAGGACGAGAGTGGAAAAGTTTGTCCCTGAGAGGCTGGGAAGAGTATAAAGAAGGGCATGCTAACTGCCAGGGACCAAAATAGGGGTCTGGAGGGGAGTCAGGCTCTAGCAAGGGCCTTCTCTTGCCCAGAAAGGATTATTTTAAGTGCTCAGGTATTTCAGCCAGCGACAGGTCTCCAGTTTCTGTGGTAACTGAGCTGAGTCAGCCGGAGAAGCCCCGTTTCTTCCCAAAGAGCTCTCTCTGCCTTAGCCTTCCCTGTGATAAGTTTCAAGGTCGGACCAAGCCCTTCTTGAGGCTCGCTGCATGAGACAGAGCCTGCTACCCTTTAGCATACTTCCCCACATCTTTGCCACTCAGCTAGTTTCGAGTGGAAGTGAGAGGATGAAAGAAGGGAGAAAGAGAGAGGAGAGGGACCCTTTCTGATGCTGACGTTGGAGATCAGTCAATAGCAAAGTCGTGTTGCCTCTTTGTGCCTCAGCATTCTCCTCTGTAAATGGGGCTGATACTACTTACCATGTAGGGTTATTGTGAGATTTAAGTAGGTTATTGCATTGAAACTACCAAGGACTCCTCTGCACATGGTTGTACTCCATCACTTACTATTGATGCTTTATTACCTACTCACTCTCCCACCCCTCCTTTCAAACTCCCTGAGTGCAGGAAGGGAGTGCCTAATAATAATGCTATTGCCTTTACTGAAAATTTGCTATTCATTTATTCAAGAAGTATTTAGTGAGGGCCTATTATGTGCTAGGTATTTTTCTAAGCACTGGGAATACAGCAGTGAAGGAATGCAAATTCTTGCCCTCATGGAGTATACATTCTAGAAGAGGGAGGCAGACAATATACAAATAAATAAATAGTAAATATACAATGTGTCAAGTGGAGATATGTACTATGAAAAAATATAACAGGGCAAGGGAATGCACAGTGAGTGGTGGGAGGTGGGGCAATGGGTGCTACTTTATTTTATTTTATTACTTTTTTTTTTTTTCGAGACAGAGTCTCGCTCTGTCACCTAGGCTGGAGCGCAGTGACACGATCTCGGCTCACTGCAACCTCTGCCTCCCAGGTTCAAGCGATTCTCTTGCCTCAGCCTACCGAGTAGCTGGGACTACAGGCCTGCCACCATGCCCAGCTAATTTTTGTATTTTTAGTAGAGACAGGGTTTCACCATATTGGCCAGGCTGGTCTCGAACTCCTGACCTCGTGATCTGCCCACCTTGGCCTCCCAAAGTGCTGGGATTACAGGCGTGAGCCACCACACCCCACCAATGGGTACTACTTTATAAAGGGCTTATGTGCCAGCTGTTATTTGAGCCTTAAACACCCAAAGAATGAATGTCTAATAAAGCATTTTTGGACATGCCAAGGGCACCTCCAAGCACTAGGAAGGGTGGTAGTTCTCTTCATTTGCAGACTGGGTGAGAGCTGGAAAGTGGAGTGGGAAGCAGAGGCCCAGGGAACCAAGACACCTGGCTCCCGTCTTTGCTCTCTCCTGTTGCAGGCTGTGCCGGCTTTGGAGAGGGAAGATGGGTTTTGCGCAGGGAGGTTCTATCACTCAAGGCATAGGCCCCACATATCCACTCAGACTCTTTGGGTCAGTTCTTTGTTTTGGTGAGTGGAGGCTTAGAGGAAAGCAGCGGTACAGGGTGTGTGGAGGGACAGATTTCCCTACCCAGAAGGACCCGCAGGTCCAGGAGGTTCTTGTCCAAGCCTTGCATCTATTTGTGGGTAAATCTGGAGCCCTCTGGACAGTATGGTTTAAGCTGCACACAGGGTTTGGGATCATGGCTACTCAGAGAAAACAGATTTTATGTGTGTTATATGGGGGAGCTGGGAAAAGGTCATGTTATCTGTGTGTGTGTGTGTGTGCGCGTGCACATGCGTGTGTGCGTGTGTGTGTATGTGTATATGTATGCACATAGGCACAAGCTAAAAGAACAAGGGACACGTCGCCTCTCTGGCCATGCTCTTTTTCTTAGTGGTCCTTACTCTGCCATGAAACCTATGGGGTTCAGTTCTGGCTCCTGACTCATTCCAAGAGATAAGCATAGGCCAGCTTACTGGGGACCTCCCCAGTGAGGCCGGTTGCTCTACTGTAGGTAGGGAATACCGAACCTGAGAAAGATCCTCAAGCCCCAGATGTCACTGCTGGAAGGCCTTAGAGATCATTTGAATGTCACTAGAATTTTGGCTCCCTGAGGGCAGGACCTTTGTTTTGTTCCCTATTATAACTCCAGAGCCCAAGTAGAGTCTGGCACATGGTATATGCTAAATAAGCATTTGTTGGGTAAATGAAAAGCTCTAGCTCAATCCCCACTTAATTTATGGAGGAGAAAGTTAAGCCTAGGAAGTAGAGGTGACAGAGCTAGGACTGTAACTCCACATTTCCTTGTCCTCTTTTGGAGTCTCCTCTCTCTGATCCTTAAAACCCCAGAATTTCCCGGGCTGCCAAGGATTGAATGAGGTAAGCTATAAAACTTTCCAGCCTGTGCCTAGTATGTAGTAGATGCTCAGAATTAATGTGAATTTCTCCCCCCGCCCTTTTTTTTTTTTTTTTTTTTTTTTGGCCTTGGCACTTTTCTCAAGTTTCTCTGCAAGGCAATATCATATACTCAAGTATTTTTTCCCACCTTGTACCTCTTCTCCATTCACACATCTATTCACTATTCACTTGCTATGTGTTAGGAGGGGCACAAAGGAATTAAAAGATGACCAATTAAAAGATGACCAATAGCCCTGTTTTAAGAGATTAATCCTTCAAGTGTATTAATAAAATTAGTGATTCATAAGGGCAGGATTTCCACAGAGGAGATATGCTGGGATCTCAGGACTCAAGGGGGAATTCTATCAGGACCCCACCTCTGAGTGTCTGCTATCTCCCTCTCCCACAGTGGCAGATGAAATGCTGCAAGTGTGACTCCAGGCAGCCTCACAACTACTACAGTCACCGAGTAGAGAATGTGGCTTCATCCTCTGGCCCCATGCGCTGGTGGCAGTCACAGAATGGTGAGCATTTGCCATCTACGGGAACTCAAACTGTACAGCCTCCACAGGATGAGGTGGATGGCATGTGCCCTATAACCCTTTGGGTTTCCCGGGCATTTCTTATGGTGGTGTGACATGGGTGATTGACAAGAAGAACCTTTCTGCCTCATATTTGGGGTCTGTTGGATGTTATGGTAGAAGAATTTATTGGAGGTGAAAGAAAGGGTGTGAGGAGAGAGGAATGTCTTTATTTCCCTCCACTCAGTCTCAGTGGGTGGGCTTGCAGAATTAAGCTTTGGGAAAAAGTCTGTGTGGAACAGACGAGTTGGAGCCCTCCAAAGTATTGAAGACATCAGGTGATGGTGGGAAGGAAACTTAGCCAAAAACAGATAGGATCTTGAATAGATAACATAAGCAGAAACATACCACTCCCCACTCCTCTCCAAGAGGGAGTTTGGAAAATCAAGGTTAGAGACTTTCTGACTTCCTAGAGCTAGTCTAGTCCAGGGCTTCCTTCAGGGCTGGGGAAGTGGACAGTCTCTGGCTGACAGTTTCTACTTTTTGTCCTTCCAGATGTGAACCCTGTCTCTCTACAGCTGGACCTGGACAGGAGATTCCAGCTTCAGGAAGTCATGATGGAGTTCCAGGTATGCCTCCTGGGGGTGGCAGTCAATAGGAGAGGGGCTCCTGGGCCATGTGGACGTGGAGCCATGGAGGAGCACAGTGTCCTTGTCTCTCTGGGCTGGGGCAACACTCACCATGAGCCTATATCATGGTGACAGCAGAGGACTCGCTCCTGGGCAAAAAGTGGCACCTCCGGGCTCCCTGTCTTGGCCGTGCAGTGGTTGCATATCTTCTTCCTCTCTCATTCTCCACCCTCGACCCATCTAATTAATTCAGCTCTGCCAAGTACCAATACTACTAGGCCCGGTTGCTTGTTGTACAGTTGTGTATTCTTGGTATACTCTGTTTTAATAACTTTGCATATTAGATTGAGTTTAACAAGCAGCCAAGAACTTGCCTATCCAACTAACTGATGGATATTCCTTTGGAGCAGCTCTCTTGGTGGGCAATCTACTCATTCTGCACCATTACTTCTCAAAGCACTTTCAGATTCTGCCTTTAGAATAGCCTTCTAGATACTTCTTTTGGATGAAACATTTTCATTTAATTGCCATAGGTCAATTTTTTCTTTTCAGAGATGATTTGGTTTTATTCTTTCTACAGAAATAGTCAGATATTCAATGATCAAATTTGGTTAATAAGATTAAATAATTAGGAAAGGAGATATAATTTTTAGGAGTTAAAATGAGCTTGGAATAAAAAGTAATAGGACCTAATTTCTTACATGACTGAAGAAGTTGGCTGTAAGAGCCTCGCCCCATCTAAAGGTCAAAAATATTTTGAGAAATGCCAGCATTGTTTGAATAAATGCCCAGTCACTAAAGTTGGCAACTTTGAAGGGCAGCATATTCATTTGATGGACAGTGTTAAATAGTCTCCTCACTTTATCATCACTCACCTGCTCATTTATTTGTCAATTATTTGTGAGCACTTATTGAACACTGATTACACGTTAGGCTTGGTGTCGGATATTAGGGATATAAAGATGAATACAACTAAATCACAGTCTTCAAGCTGCTTTCACCATAGCTGGGGAAGTCAGTAGTGAGAGAGTGCAATGTGTGCTCTGATGTTGGTAAGAAGGGGTGCTGGGAGCCCAGAACGGGGCTCTCGCGTGGTTCTATCTTGGGAGGGCTTGTAGGGAGTGCACCCAGGGGAAGATGAACTTTCATAGACCAGTAATGGCCCGGTGAAGGGCAATGTTTATTCCAAGAAAACAGAACCATATGCACAAAGGCCGGGAGGCAGGCGGCAAGAAGGTGAGGTATATGATTGGGGTTGGGGGCAAGGGAATGCACACAGGGTCTGGAGGTTAAAATGTGCTTGGTGGCAAGAGGCGGGGACGTGGAGGGCTGAAGACTGCTGCGAGATGAGTTTCCAGCTATACCCAGGGGAAGGGGAGCAGACTGAAGATTCACCATTCGTTCAACAAATATGTGCTAAACACTGATGTGCTAGGTGTTGGGGGTCCACCTGTGAACCACAGACAGTAGGCGCTACAGCCTGGTTTACTGAGTCTCAACCAGGGGCACTATTTTGCCCTCCCCTCTCCCCCAGGGGATATCTGACAATTTCTGGAGACATTTTTGGTTGTCATAAGTACGGGTATGTAATGATAACTGGTGGGTGGAAGTCAGGGATGCTGTTCACCCGGCTACAGTGCACAGGACAGCTCCTAGGACTAAGATTTCTCCAAATCAATACTTTAACAGTGAGAATGGTTGAGAAATCCTGGTCTCACAGGAAAACAATAAAAAGCAAGAAACCAACAAGTAAATAATTGGAAATCGTGGTGACATTTCTGAAGGAAACAAGATGCTGAAATAGAAAATAATGGGGCAGGGTGGGGTGGGCCGGACGTGAGCAGGAGGATGCACTTCAGTCAGGTATCAAAAGATCTGTACCAGGAAATGACCTTTAAGCTGAGAACAAAAGATGGGAGGGAACCCACCAGTGGGAGGAGCATTCCAAGCAGAAAGACTGGACAAAGGCTCTGAGGAGGGACTGAGCTTGGTTTAGGGCTTGAAGAGAGGAGGTGGCCTGAGAGGAGGCAGGGCCCAGGGAGCCTGGGACCTCTTCACTCATGGTTAGAAGTTCAGATTTCGTTCCAGAATAGTATTGGAGGATTTTTAGCAGAGGATTGACAAGGCCTATTTTATGGTTTAAGAAGATGACCAGCCTGGCCAACACGGCAAAACCCTGTCTCTGCTAAAAATATGATTAGCTGGGTGCGGTGGCTCACACCTGTAATCTCAGCACTTTGGGAGGCCGAGGCGGGTGGATCACTTGAGGTCAAGAGTTCAAGACCAGCCTGGCCAACATGGTGAAACCCCATTTCTACTAAAAATACAAAAATTAGCAGGGCATGGTGGTGTGCGCCTATAATTCCAGCTACTCAGGAGGCTGAGACATGAGAATCGCTGGAACCTGGGAGGTGGAGGTTGCAGTGAGCCGAGATTGTACCACTGCACCCCAGCCTGAGTGACGGAGTGAGGCTCTGTCTCAAAACAAACAAACAAACAAACAAACAAACAAACAAACAAACAAAACCAGAAGATATGACTGGGTAAGAGTGAACGTGGGGAGAGGGGAAATCAGATGAAACTTACTAGGGAGATCAGGCAGGAGGGGACCCTGAAGCTGGAGAGACAGGCCTGGGCCTGGTTCAGTATCTGCTTTGGAGGCTGAGTTTATAGACATGCAGTTCCAGGAAGTTGTTCAAGCTGGGAGCTGTCAGCATAAAGACCACATTTAAAGCCACCCAAAATGGATGGAATCATTTTGTAGGAAGGAGCAGGGACTCAATATGTCATGCTAAGGTGCTCAGATTATATCATGAGATCAATGCAGAGTGATTGAAGCTCTCACAGATCAGATAATCAGCCAGGAAGAGCTCTCTGGTGAGTGGGGAACGTGGCTTGGAGGGCCAGGACAGAGGAGGCTGGACATGAGTTCCAGGAGAGAGACAGACAGAGAGAGAGAGAGAGAGAGAGAGAGAATAAAAAATGGTCAACTGTGGGAAGTGTAGGAGCAGGGGAATGTCTAGCCTGGAAGCCTGGCTAGGGATCACTCCTGGAAGGCAGATCCTGGGAGAAACTTCTGTGGCCTGTGGTATGCCAGGAGGTTTGGACCCGAATGCTCCTGAGCCCACTTGCTCCCGCTGGGCCCCCTTTCTCCCCAGTTCACTGGAGGAGCCTGTCTCTCTGCTTTGTGTCTCCATGGGGCACAGCCCCAGCGCCTCCCCTCTGCACACTGCCCCTGTCTCCGCAGGGGCCAATGCCCGCCGGCATGCTGATTGAGCGCTCCTCAGACTTCGGTAAGACCTGGCGAGTGTACCAGTACCTGGCTGCCGACTGCACCTCCACCTTCCCTCGGGTCCGCCAGGGTCGGCCTCAGAGCTGGCAGGATGTTCGGTGCCAGTCCCTGCCCCAGAGGCCTAATGCACGCCTAAATGGGGGGAAGGTAGGTAGAGGGAATCCTGAAAAGTAGGCCTGGGGAGAAGTCCCTGATGTCCCACTGTTCACACAGCCACACGGACTCTTGAGAAGGGACGGAAACACCCTCACCAGCTCCCCTTACTGACTTTCCTGAATTTCCCCCCAGTAATGACCCCTGTGGCCACCCTTGAAACATTTGCTGCTTATCCTCTTTGCTGAGGAGGGATATTTCAGCAACAGCTTGGGGCCACCACATAACTCACCCCTGCTTTCTCACTCACCCCTGCCCTCTTCCACAGCCCCCTCCCCCGTGACTCATTGGCTCATCCCTCTAGTGGGAAGATGAAATCGACCCTACTTTTGTGTGAGGACTTTGGGATGGCTAGTTAGATGCAAGTGAGCAAATTACACAAATTTCATTTCACCTTGGTAGGGTTTAATGCAAAAATAAACATTTTCAGTTTAATCTATCCATCTAACCCAGTCTTAGCCCTTGGAGGGAATTCTGGTATAACCCAGAGCCCAAATTCTCCTGAGCTTAAACCCTGAGCTAGAAATAAGAACCTGCCTGAAGAAACACTCAGAATGTTTCTCCCTAAGTCCTCCCAACGTGGGTCAAATTCTTTCATAACTGCTTTTCTCCATCCCCTGGCAGAGGAGGCTGTAGTTTCTCTTCTCCTTTCCCTGGCTGAGACACAGGTGAGCCCTCAGAGCTGCTCTCATGTGGACCAACGCTCAGAGTGGGGCCCTCTATGCAGGCCATGCAACTCTTCCTTTGGGTTTAGCAGTTCCTCCTTGGTTATACCCTTACCCAAATCTATATTAACCACATTCTTCACACACCAGATAAGAACGCAGGACTTTTTCCTAATTTGTGGAGGGCTGATGTGAAAACTCTTCCTGAGATATGTAGATGATGAGTGGGTTTTATTTTTTTTTTTAATAAATCAAAAGCATAGTTGAAATTGGGATTTTCCAGAGTGCTGTGGTCACCTACATTCACGCATCCTTGGGTTTTAGATTTCTCACTCATCCTGAGTCATCAGAAAATTAGTATCTCCTAAACCCTCATAAGTAGATGATATATCTTACCATACTTTTTGACCCAGGAAACTCAGGAAATTCTTAGGATACTTATATTTTCAACTGGGGGGTGGGTGGGTACACACACACACACACACACACACACACACACACACACACACACACACACACACACACACACACACACACACACACACACACACATTTAGGGCCCAGTGATCATCTTTCTCTCCCATAGCAGATGACAAGCCTCATAGCCATGGTCTGTCTCAGGTTCCAGGTAACAAGGACTTCAAGTATGAGGCATATAATGGAAAGGAAGGTTTCTTCTGAACTCGGGGCACACTATTTGTCTCTTCTTCAGCGCTTCTCTTTCCCTTCCCTCTGTAGGTCCAACTTAACCTTATGGATTTAGCATCTGGGATTCCAGCAACTCAAAGTCAAAAAATTCAAGGTCAGTGTGGCTACTCCTCTTTTCCATGGAACTATGGGTGGGAAAGGAAACAGAGTTGGAGCCCAGGTCATGGAAATTTCCTGGTCTTTCATGTTTTTGTCAACGTGGTTGGGGATTTAATACTTGCCCTGCTTGCCCCATAGGGATATTGTCTGTGGGATGCTGTGGGATGTTTGAGGACTGGAGAGGATGACCCATGGTATCACATATGAAGGAGACTCTATGTGCCTCTAACTTCCTTTATTTTCCATTCTCCAACCCCTCCCTCCTTGCTGTTTGGCCCTCTCAGAGCTGGGGGAGATCACAAACTTGAGAGTCAATTTCACCAGGCTGGCCCCTGTGCCCCAAAGGGGCTACCACCCTCCCAGCGCCTACTATGCTGTGTCCCAGCTCCGTCTGCAGGGGAGCTGCTTCTGTCATGGCCATGCTGATCGCTGCGCACCCAAGCCTGGGGCCTCTGCAGGCCCCTCCACCGCTGTGCAGGTAATAGCCTAGGGTGGGAAGGGGAGAGGAAGGAGGCAGGACCAGGGCAGACTACAGACATTCTTGGGGCTCCTGTAAAGCAGGAAAGGCAGTAAATCTAAGACTTGGGTATTTAATACTTCAGCAGCAACAACAAAAAATCTAAGTGGTTTTCGTTCCAAAAATCAGAATCATTTAGTACTTCTTTAGATCTGCTTCCTAATTTGAGATGATTTTCATTTCATTTACATAAGTGTGGAAATTGGGAGGGAGTTTAAAGCAATGATTCTCAACCCTCGTTATGCATTATAATTTCACTGAGAGCTAAAAATGTTGCCCAGCCCTCCACCCTAAGATATTCTAATTCTATGATTGGTTTTTAAAGCTCCCAGGTGACTCGAATGTACTGCCAGGTCTGAGAGCCACTGGTTTAGGGATTTTAAAGTCTCATCTAGTGGTGAGATATGGGGCAGGGTGAGAGACCAATGTTTAGTACAGATGCTAAGTCTACCCTAGACCAGGCGGATTGGCTTCAGCAGGGATGGGAGTTGAGAAGTTCCAGTTTAACAAGCCCTCCCCTCCCAAGGGATTTTGCTGTGAACCCAAACTTGAGAACCACAGGTAGAGAAGAGAGAACCTTGAGCAAAGAAGCAGAGGGACCCAACATGGGAACGTGACAGCTGTCCCAGTGATGGGGGACAGGAGGAAATCATGTAAGATGGCCTGGGCAGGAAATAGAGGTGGCACAAGCCTCAGCTGGCATTCTTCTTTCCACTTCTGGGCCAACTTCTGCCCCAGGCTGCAGAGGTGTGCAGAGGGAGGCCAGCTCAGGGAGTGTGTCATCTGTCAGGGCCCATGAGACATACTCCTAGAACCCAAGGCTGAGTGATACGGAGGGAATACAACATGCTATGACATGACGAGGTAGGAGGGAGCCGCCCAGCCCTGGTGGTCCTCAAATCTGGCCGTGCAGTGGAATCAGCACTTTTAAAAGGTGCCACTGCCTGGGCCTCATCCCTGCGATTCAGACTGAATTGGGTCTGGACCTTGACATTTTAAAAAATGCTCCCCAGGTGACACTGAGGTACAGCCAGTGTTGAGATCTATGGAATTAGAGGGACCAGGGAGGCCTTATGAGAGAGGTGCCATTCTAGCTGGAGCCTAGCTGGGAGGATTTTGTGAATGAATACAGAGAGAAGAGAATTCTAGGCAGAAGAAAAACCATTGCTAAAGGCCAAAAGGTGGAGAAAGTAGGGCTTGCAAGGCCGGGGCGGTGGCTCACGCTTGTAATCCCAGCACTTTGGGAGGCCGAGATGGGTGGATCACGAGGTCAGGAGATCGAGACCACGGTGAAAACCTGTCTCTACTAAAAAATACAAAAAATTAGCCAGGCGTGGTGGTGGGCACCTGTAGTCCCAGCTACTCGGAGAGGCTGAGGCAGGAGAATGGCGTGAACCTGGGAGGCGGAGCTTGCAGTGAGCCGAGATTGCGCCACTGCACTCCAGCCTGGGTGACAGAGCGAGACTCTATTTCAAAAAAAAAAAAAAAAAAAAAAGAAAGTAGGGCTTGCAGAGGGAGCAGCTAGAAGTTCAGCTTGCTATGCTGTCAGCAGGGCATGGGAGCTGAGAATGCAGCTAACATGATATAGGTCCTTGAATGCCAAGCTGAAGGTGTTGGGCTTAATTTGGAAGGCAATTAGCACACAATAGCTGTTCTATTTTTATACCTTAATGAGTCTAGTGACAGTTCATCACAATAGTTCCATTAGCCAAACAACTGTAGTCATATATTGTTGGAATAGAAATCTCCAGAGGGCCCCACCAGCTTCTGGATCCCACAGTTTGCCAAGGGTGTCTGAGCACCTTCCAAGCGCTGCCTCTGACTGGGTGTCAAGGAGGTGTCCAAGTGCAAGCAGCGAGCTTGCAAAAACCTCACCAGGGGAGTAGCGCGGGCACACACACGTACACACACACGTGTGCTCATATGTGCAGAACAATGGCAGACAGTTTCACAGGAGCTGGGTGAAGTCTGCAGCATTCAGAGGAAGCGTCCTGGAAGGGTTGGGATCTGAGCCAGATCCTGAGTGGTGCACAGAGGGTCAGAGGGGAGCGGGCAGGTCCATCCCTGGGGCCCTTCTTTGTTGATTACTCCTGATGGCTGATGGTCCCCCTCCCAGGTCCACGATGTCTGTGTCTGCCAGCACAACACTGCCGGCCCAAATTGTGAACGCTGTGCACCCTTCTACAACAACCAGCCCTGGAGACCTGCAGAGGGCCAGGACGTCCATGAATGCCAAAGTAGGAGCTTTGGATCACCCCTACCCTGTAGGGTCTGGGTCGAGTGCTGGCCCCTCTAGGACTCAATGATCTCACCTGGGATGCAGGGGGATCCAGTCTTTCTTATGTGAATCTAAACTGAATTGCATTGTTACAATTCAAGCTCTCCTGGCTCTGTGAGGATGGAGACAGTATTTGGGTGACATCCTCCCACTGTCCCCTGCCTCCTCCTCAGCCAGGCCTGGAGGGACCATGACTTGGCCGATGCTTCTGATTCCGTGTGACTTTCATGGTATCCCCAGAGCCTGCTTCTTCTGGCCTCTCCAGTTGCTTTTCCCTGTTTAGGACATATCTGGTTTTTCTATTGTCATTTTTCCTACTTCAAATGGCTCCCTAGAATCAGGGCCTTTGTTTACATAAATGAGGAAGACAGAAATTCTCATCCCGGAGACAGGCAGTGACCCAGGAGGAGAGCAGTGTTGGCAGTGGGAGGGTTGGGGATAGAGCATTCAAAGGGCTCTTTCTTTGGCCCAACATGGCCACTGTTCTTGGGTTTATTCCAACAGTAGGAATCAGGAAGGCTGAGTTCTTATTCTCCTCTGCTTTTTTATTGGTCATGTAACCTTAAATAAGTTATACCAACCTCCCTTGGCCTCAGTTTCCCCACTTCCCTGCCTTGATCATCTTGCAGAATTGTTACAGATGCCAATGAGCTTTTGTGGAGCATGCTCTGTAGATAGCAAAGGTGTGGGTCAGATGTCAGCCCTGGGACTCTCTTTTTCCAGGGTGCGACTGCAATGGGCACTCAGAGACATGTCACTTTGACCCCGCTGTGTTTGCCGCCAGCCAGGGGGCATATGGAGGTGTGTGTGACAATTGCCGGGACCACACCGAAGGCAAGAACTGTGAGCGGTGTCAGCTGCACTATTTCCGGAACCGGCGCCCGGGAGTTTCCATTCAGGAGACCTGCATCCGTGAGTAGAGGCTCCGGAGACCCAGCGTGTCATTTGTCTGTTACTCCCCATCTCCTCTGGGTACAACAGAGTACATGTTCCTGGGTACACCAAGGCCCTCAGGGAGCATGAAAACGTGGCTGTGAGTCAGGATTTGTGGGAGATTATTTTAATTTAGCTGAGTATTACTTAGCAAGTCACTTAACCTCTCTGGACCATCAATCAGACAATCAATCAAGAGATGGGCTTTATTTGGGGCATAGGGAAGAAAAAAGTAAACATAAGATACAGTTTCTGCCATCAGGGAACACACACACTGCTTGGCAATATAAACTATTCACACCTGAAGAAGAGGGATGAAAGCACCTTTTCCATATGTATATGATCGCCTTTACCATGTTGTAATGAGGTTTGTGATTTAATTTTCTATTTCTCCCAACATTGAGAACTCCTCCATGGCAAGGATTATTTCTCACAACCTCTAGCCCTAGCACACTGACTGGAAAATCACTGAAGCTCAGGGAGTGTCTGTGAATGTAATGGGAGGCAACAGGCAGAGGCAGCTTAACATGCCCACAAGAGCCAGCGACTTCATATAGGAGAGGGCTGCCTGGACTGAAGCAATCGGATTCGGGCAGGTTTAGTCAGAAAAGACTTTCTGGATGAAGGGGTCTTACATTTTGAAAGGTCTGAAAGAAGTCAGGGAGTGGGGGTTGGGGAAAGCTGAGTCACTTTCTGTTGATGTTTGTTTCTGGGAAGAGTGAGACAGAACTGAGTTTGATCCCTGTTTTTTGCATGAACTTGTAATGAGAACTTAAATAAGTTATTTGACATATCTGAGCCTCAGTTTCCTCCTCTGTACAATGAGAATAATAATCTCCAGGATTATCAATGAAGATTACATGAGGCAACATGTGAGAGCTCCCAGTTCAGTGGTTGGCACAGAATAGTTGCTCAGTAAGTAATGACAACAAAACCCCTTCTATAGTACTTAGCATGTGCCAAATATGCTCCCCCTGCTTTATGTTTACTCATTTCTTTCCTTCTCTCTCTCTCTCTTTTTTTTTTTTTTTTTTTGTGGAGATGGAGTTTCGCTCTTGTTGCCCAGGCTGGAGTGCAATGGCGCCATCTCAACTCACTGCAACCTCCGCCTCCCAGGTTCAAGTGATTCTTCTGCCTCAGCCTCCTGGTAGCTGGGATTACAGGCATGCGCCACCGTGCCTGGCTGATTTTGTATTTTTAGTAGAGACAGGGTTTCACCATGTTGGTCAGGTTGGTCTCAAACTCCTGACTTCAGGTAATTCACCTGCCTTGGCCTCCCAAAGTGCTGGGATTACAGGCATGAGCCACCGCGCCCGGCCGTTTACTCATTTATTTCTCATAAGAAGCCTATGAAGGCTGTATCATTATTTTTATTTTACAGACAAGGAAATTGAGGCACAGAGGGATTAAGTAACTTGACTAAGGCTGTGAAATTGAAATCCAGTGGTGGAACAAGGATTTGAACCAGGCAGCCTGGCTCCTGGAATCTGCTCTGAACTCCACTTTTCTTTGTTCCTACTGCGGTGGCTGCTGTTGTCTTTCAGCCTGCGAGTGTGATCCGGATGGGGCAGTGCCAGGGGCTCCCTGTGACCCAGTGACCGGGCAGTGTGTATGCAAGGAGCATGTGCAGGGAGAGCGCTGTGACCTATGCAAGCCGGGCTTCACGGGACTCACCTACGCCAACCCGCAGGGCTGCCACCGTGAGTAGGGGGCTTGGCCCAGCATGACGTGGGGTGGGCTGCATGAGGCCACCAGATCCACGGCTTGCCCTGCTCACTGTGCTCTCTTCAGAGGAAATCCCACTGCAGGGTAGACAGAGGGGGTGTGCCCAGGCCTTTACCAGGAGTCCAGACTTCTTGCCCTCTTACCCAGCGCCAGCTGCTGTGCCACTGGCCTCCAGCAGGTGGCAGCACAGGTCCGAGTTGGAAGGTGGGACTGAGTCGGCCAGATGGAGGGTGGGCGGGCAGGCGGCTGAGCTGCCAGGTGGCTGGAACTGGTGGGACAGCGCAGGGGTCCTGTGAGTCAGCCATGTCATCTGCAGGGAAGGGCCCTGCCCAGTTTTCTTCCCAGGTGGGGCCCCTCCCTGGATGTGTGTCCTCTGGGGGTGAGTTTTTCATGGAGCGTCTGCCTGAGCTCAGCGCGGCTCTCCTCCTGCAGGCTGTGACTGCAACATCTTGGGGTCCCGGAGGGACATGCCGTGTGACGAGGAGAGTGGGCGCTGCCTTTGTCTGCCCAACGTGGTGGGTCCCAAATGTGACCAGTGTGCTCCCTACCACTGGAAGCTGGCCAGTGGCCAGGGCTGTGAACCATGTTCCTGCGACCCGCACAGCTCCCTCAGCCCACAGTGCAACCAGGTACGAAGTGAGGGTGGTCCGGGGGCCCCTCAGTGGGAGAGGGGTCCTGAGCACCAGCCTCTCTGCTGCCCCTCCATGCTGCCCTTCTAGGCCTCTCCCCTGTCAGACTGGGCATCTTCTGTCCCCATTCTCATTTGGGGAAGTCATCAGATGTCCCTCCCTCTGTGGCTCTTGGCTGTCGGTAATACCATATGCACCACACCTTCTGAAGGGCCTACGCTGGGCCTTGACTTCAAGGCTCATCTCTGAGTGGGAACCCTTGTTTTGTGGGCACAGCAGCTCTGGAGGTGGCCATGAGCCCTGGATTCTACCTGTGGACCAGGAATCTAGGACACAGTCCCTAACACCAGGGTAAGGCAGAGGCTGTGAGGCAGGGTCCACTGACGGTGCTCTCCCCACGCAGTTCACAGGGCAGTGCCCCTGTCGGGAAGGCTTTGGTGGCCTGACGTGCAGCGCTGCAGCCATCCGCCAGTGTCCAGACCGGACCTATGGAGACGCGGCCACAGGATGCCGAGGTGCATGCTCAAAGCCTGGGGGACGCTGAGGCTGTGGGGGCCGAGCATGCGAGTGGGCACATGGTGGGGGCGTGTAGGTCTGCAGCAGGGCAGGACGTCCTGTACTGATGCACGTGGTGTGGGCCTGGGCAGCCCTGTGAGTGCGCACACTCCGGCCTGTTGGCATGGCCTCCAAGCCCCTGAGGCAGGCCTATGCCCTGCTGTTCCTGCGTCCCCAGGACATGCCAGTTGCTTTGCTTCCCACTTCCCTGAGAGAGAGAGAGCATTTCCCAGAAGCCATCTCCAGGGCAGCAGCAAGGAGGGGAGGCTGTTTCTTCCCTCTTCATAGATGGAGGAAGTGAGTCCTGAAGGGGAAAGGGTGTCGTTTCCCAGGGAGGCAGTTTGACGTTACCATAGGAGCACAGGCCTTGGAGTGTGCAGACCAGATTCTGGTCCCAGCTCTGCCCCTGCCTCACTGAGTGACTTTGAGGGAGCTGCTTCCCGTCTTTAGACTCGGTTTCCTCCTTTGAGGAAGAGGCATGCTGTACTTAACCTCTCTGTCCCTCAGGTGCCTCATATAGAAAAAGTGGGGAAACAAGAGGGCTAATTCCCAGAGTGGTGTGAAGATCAAATGAGTTAATGTGTGTGTGTGACTTTAAGTGGTGCCTGGCGCATGGTAGGTGCTAAGTAAGTGTTTGCTTTCACTGCAGCTGTTACCATGGTTTTTATTCTGGCTGTGACTTCTGTTATTCTAAGTCATGTAGAAAGAGCCTCAGGTCAGACCTCCTCTTCAGGGCTCTCCCTGACAGCTGCTTCTGTCTCCCTGACCCCTGTCTCTGACTGTCATTTTTCTTGGCCCTAGCCTGTGACTGTGATTTCCGGGGAACAGAGGGCCCGGGCTGCGACAAGGCATCGGGCCGCTGCCTCTGCCGCCCTGGCCTGACCGGGCCCCGCTGTGACCAGTGCCAGCGAGGCTACTGCAACCGCTACCCGGTGTGTGTGGCCTGCCACCCTTGCTTCCAGACCTATGATGCGGACCTGCGGGAGCAGGCCCTGCGCCTTGGTAGCCTCCGCAATGCCACAACCAGCCTGTGGTCAGGGCCAAGGCTGGAGGACCGTGGCCTGGCCTCCCGGGTCCTAGATGCGAAGAGTAAGATGGAGCAGATCCGAGCAGTTCTCAGCAGCGCCGCAGTCACAGAGCAGGAGGTGGCTCAGGTGGCCAGTGCCATCCTCTCCCTCAGGTAATTCCCCTTCCCTGCCAAGCATTTGGAAGAATTATGCTCCAGGGGTTCCTGTACCGGCACACTGGTCCTTCCTTACATTTGTACAGCACATTACAGTTTAAAGGCATTTTCAGGGTGCTCTCTCTTTCAACCATTACAACAGTCCTGTGAGGTTGGTGTGGTTTTGCAGATGAGAAACCAGGCACAGAGAGGTGATGTGACAGAGCCACATGACCACCGAAGGGCAGAGCTGGGACTCAGAACACAGTCCAGGAGCCCAAGCCCAGCGTTCTTTGAAGTGCCCAGTGCTGCCTGTGGGAGAGTCAGCCCTGGATTAGTCACCCTGGCGGGGGGCATCCGAGAGGCAGGGGCTCTAAAAATAACTTGCGTGTGGCTTTGGAATGGAAGTGGTCCCGTCCACACCCCCATCCCACCAGCAGAGGTGCCTTCTTAGTGAGGTTCAGTTCTGGAAGCTTCTATAATTAGTTTGCATTCCCTGAGCACTGGCTTTCTGACTGTACACAGAGCCATCCAGGTGTGTGAGTGGCGGGGAGGGAAAAGGCAGCCTGAGAAGAATGAAAATGGAGGCTCTGTGACTCATGATGTGCTAGAGCTTATGGCTGGGGGCCCCAGGAGAGGAACTCAAGCGAATATTGAAAACCAACCTTCTTTCCTTTCCTTTCCTTTCCTTCCTTCCTTCCTTCCTTCCTTCCTTCCTTCCTTCCTTCCTTCGTTCCTTCCTTCCTTCGTTCCTCTCTCCCTTTCTCTCTTTCTTTCTTTCTCTTTACATAATTTTAGAGCATCTATTATGAACCAAGCATTGTACAAGGCATCGGGGATATTGAAATTAGTATGACATAGTCTTTGCACTCAAGAAGCTCGCACTGGGGAGGATGATGTGTAAATAGTAAACTATAATGTGACGCATGTTATAATGTGTCATGGCAGGCTTCACAGAGGTGCCTTCCTACCTAAGTCTCAGATTCAGGCAGTCAGTCCACCAGGTTCAGTAGGTTGGAAACACAGGCATGGAGGGGCATTCCATGGAAGGGCGTTCTGTGCCTGATCAAAGCCTGGAGGTGGAGAAGGTGAGGCTTGGAGGAGGGAGCTGGTGGTTGGGTTGGTGGAACTGCAAAGGGCACAGGGAGAGAGGACTCTCCAAGATCTCAGTGGCTAAGGGCCTGGGAGGTAGACTCTCTGCCTCCTTCAGGGAGGATGACCAGCTGGCAGCAGTGATGGGGTCTGGAGCTGAGTGGGAGGTGTGGACTGTGGAAGAGATTTTGGAGCTGCAGCTGTACAGGTGGTAGCTGAAGCCAGCCCGTAGAGAGTGAAGGAGGAGGGCATCAGGGCATTGCTCCTCATGGAAGCCAGAAGCTGGAAGAGGGGGAGGAGAATTGGGAATGTTGGGTCATGGAAGTCAAGGGAGGAGAGTTTTGTGGCTCCACCTGCGCATGGACAGAGAAAGGTTGTGCTGGCCGCCAAGCCTCTGTCCAGCAGAACCCCCTTAGCCTGCGGATTCTCTGTTCTGTTGCCTTTGCCCAAGGTCTCTGTTTGTTCTGACTCAGTAGCAGTTGCTCTAAGGGCATGGCTGCTCTGGGGATGCAAAAGTGCCTCCTATATTTTAGTGTAAGCTCCTCTCCCTTCTAAGGCGAACTCTCCAGGGCCTGCAGCCGGATCTGCCCCTAGAGGAGGAGACGTTGTCCCTTCCGAGAGACCTGGAGAGTCTGGACAGAACCTTCAATGGTCTCCTCACTATGTATCAGAGGAAGAGGGAGCAGTTTGAAAAAATAAGCAGTGCTGATCCTTCAGGTGAGGAGAGGGGCACCCGGATAACCCCAGGCATGGGCACTGCTGTGGTGGGCATGCCACCCCCTCTCCCTCCTGCTCCTCCTCCATCTCCATTCCCCACGCTTTTCGCCACAGGAGCCTTCCGGATGCTGACCACAGCCTACGAGCAGTCAGCCCAGGCTGCTCAGCAGGTCTCTGACAGCTCGCGCCTCTTGGACCAGCTGAGGGACAGTCGGAGAGAGGCAGAGAGGCTGGTGCGGCAGGCAGGAGGAGGAGGCGGCACCGGCAGCCCCAAGCTTGTGGCCCTGAGGCTGGAGATGTCTTCGTTGCCTGACCTGACACCCACCTTCAACAAGGTGACTTGGGGCATGTCCCACTTCCTGGAGCCCACAGCCCAGCTTGTCACACACCAACTGCTGCCACCTGTTTCCCATTAGGGCAGACCTGCCCCTGTGAGAACCCCACTCCCCCAGCCATCCCGACCTTTATGCCGCTCACTGTGAGCTCAGCGGTTGCCAAGGAAACCAGTTTCTGGTCCTTGGTTGTCATGGAGATGTCTGGCTGTTGGTTTCCCAGGTGTGGGGTGGGATTGGTTATTGAGGGGCTTTAGGTAGCCTCTTTAACATCCCCATCTCTCCACAGCTCTGTGGCAACTCCAGGCAGATGGCTTGCACCCCAGTATCATGCCCTGGTGAGCTGTGTCCCCAAGACAATGGCACAGCCTGTGGCTCCCACTGCAAGGGTGTCCTTCCCAGGGCCGGTGGGGCCTTCTTGATGGCAGGGCAGGTGGCTGAGCAGCTGCGGGGCTTCAATGCCCAGCTCCAGCAGACCAGGCAGATGGTAAGTGTGGCCGAGGCGGGGTGGGCACAGGTAGGAGGAGGCAGACAGGATAGATCCCCCGAGCAAGTCAGAGTTCCCATTTTACACTAAAGTCCAGAGATTTTCGGTGACCTGCTTAAGGTGCCACAGCAAGTGCAAGATAGTTTTTTTTCTCTTTTACTAGACATCCACATATAAACTGGGTTGGTTACAAATGCTTCCTAGGTAGGTCTTGGCATAGAGGATGATCCACAGAATCATGGGGCTGCTGAGAGGTTCCTTTGGGGCCTTACCCCTTCTGACCTAGAGTGTGTGTCAACAGATTAGGGCAGCTGAGGAATCTGCCTCACAGATTCAATCCAATGCCCAGCGCTTGGAGACCCAGGTGAGCGCCAGCCGCTCCCAGATGGAGGAAGATGTCAGACGCATGCGGCTCCTAATCCAGCAGGTCCGGGATTTCCTAACAGGTGAGCCCGGTCTCCACCCCCACCTTGGCTGCTGTTTCAGTCCTGCCTGTCCCCCATTCCCATGTTCAGTGCATCAGCCAGTCCCATGCCTGCAACATCCAGGCCTCCACCTCTCCTTGGCACCATGGCCATGACCTTGTCGTTCTCCCGTCTGCCCTTCCCACCCACTCCACTCCCTCGTGACCCATTCTCATTCTCAACACAACAGCTGAAATATCTCTTTTAAAATGCATAAGTCAGATCACATCTCACTCCTGCTTAAAATCCTTCAGTGGCTTCACCTTGTTCTTGGAATGAGCTCTCAACTCCTATAGTGGCTACAGAGCCTGGCCTCTGTCCATCTCTTGGGAGTGACCTTGGGCTCCTGTCTGCTTTGTTCACTGACTGTCCTTGAACATGTTAGGCTCTTGCCTGCTTCAGGGATGTTTATTTGCTCTTTGTCTGCCTGGAATCCTCTTTCCAGGGCTGCTGCTTCTTGTCCTCTGGGTCATCTCCCCAGAGAGGTGTTTCCTGACCATCCGATCTGGTTGTCCCCCATCATCTTACCTTCCTTGCTCTACTCACCCTCATTCAGTTGTCGACAAGTGGATTGTCGCTTCGCTAGAATAGGGACTCCAGGAGGGCAAGGATGGTTGTCTCTCTTGTTGACCACTGTGTCACCTGCACCTAACATAAGGCCAGACACAGAAAGACATCTGACATTGGTGGCATGAATAAATGAACCAGACACCCTTCCTCACCGCCCTGGGGAGTGAGGAAGGGCTGTACAATGGAAAGATCCCTAAATAGGACGCGGGAGACTCGTGTGACATTGGGCAGGCTGCTTTTCTCTTTGCCTCATCTTTCGCTTCTATAAATGGGGACGGTAGTATTTCACAAGTTTATTCTGAGGATCAAATAACTGACGTAAAATGTGTTTTGAAAAAGGAAAAGTGCCTCAGGAACAAGAGTTGATATTGTTAGATTTCTGGTTCCTGCCAGGTTATTTGCTTGGCTGGGAGCCCAGTTAATATGAGCCCAGGGCTTGGTGTAATGACAGTGGCTCCTCTTGCTACTATTACAGTGTTTTTGCCCCAGATAGGCCAAAGTCCCCTCCTGAGTGCAGATGGCAGATCAGAGAGGGGCAGGAAAGTTCTTCTGAGGTCTCATGACTTGCATAAGGCCACACCTGGGGAAAATATTACCTGGGGATATAGGGAGATTGTGCCCCACAAGCGTGGATGATGGGGAAGGTCAAGGTGTGGCGCTTAGGCTCACGGATAAGGGATTCTTGCCCCTGAGTCAAGTCCAGTGAGGCTGAATGGCCAGTCATCCTGCACTAATCTCAGCCAGGGCTCTGGTCTCAGTGGGTGGGAGGTGAGTTGGAATTCTCTCCTGCCGGGTGCAGCTGAGGCTCACATGAACAGACAGGGAGCTGCCAGGCGCCTTTTGTCCTCTCTCTTATACTTGTATCTCAGGTCAAGTCTTATGATGATGAGTCCAGGGTCAGAGAGAAAAAGCAGGGCCTGAGAGAGGCCTGGCCCCAGGGGGAAACCCAGGAAAATTTTCTGTAGTGGTGGGCTTGGACTCTGATCTCCAGAGTCCTGGTGCAGAAGCCACTGAGCGCTGGCTGCTGTCAGATGTAGGGTCACAGTGTGGGAGGGAGAGTGGAAAGTCTGTGGAGGGAGGAGGAAACATCACCTTTCCCAGTTCTTCAGATGGAATTGACAAAATGAATAGTTAAGGCTTATTAAGTTCTGAGTCCAGGCACTGTTCCAAGGGCTTTGCATGTATTACATCATTTATTCCTGACTACATGAACTAAGTACTCATTACTTCCACTTTGCACACAAGTAATCTAGGCACAGAGAGGTTAAGCAACTTGCCTAAAGGCATCTAGCTTGGCAGTGGTGCAGGTAGGCTTCAAGCCTAATTGTCTGACTCTATCATTCACACCCCATTGCTTTACGTCATGGACACACACATACATACACACATGACAGTGTGCATACACAAACACACACTCTCTTGCCTCTTGATTTGCGAATGTTTTTTCTCTCTCTGGATTGTCTCCCCTCTCCCACCTCTGCAGACCCGTCTAGCTCCTGCTCATCCTCTAGGAATCTAAGCATCCCACTCTCCAGGCAGCCTCCCTGGACCTATCAGATGGCACTGGGGGCCCCTCCCATGGCCATCATAGCACCTGTGTTTACTCCGCTCTCTCAAAGCTGTACTTCCTTGTTCACGTGCCTGTCTCCCATTAGATTTCCAGCTCCATAAAGGCAGGGACTGAGTTTAATTTGATTTGCAGTTTCAACTCTTCCCATGCTTTTGCTCAAAGCAGTAAATATTTACTGAGCCCATCCTGAGACCCAGAAGGCTCTGTGACTGAATGTCATACAGATTGAGCCTGAGGGCGCAGCTGAAGTGGTGCAGAGTAAAGGAAGGGCCAGATCTAGGTGGGGATGTGCTCATACTGGAAGGCTTTCTGGGGAAGGTGCATGTGAAGCCTTGTTTTGAGAGTGGGACTCTGGGTTAGATGAGAGGTCGACGATCTCTATGAGGAAGGTCCTTATGAAAGCTTGCTGCTGGGATAAACCCACTTAATGAAACTCAACCACAGTTATGCCGCATGCAATCCCCGAGGGACACAGCAATGAACAAGCATGGCTTCCACCCTCCAGGAGTGCCCTTCCACCTGGCATGGGATGGTGCAGGGAATAAGACCTGTGTGTCCAGCTAGTATCCTCTAGTTGTAGAGTAAGGCTGGGCCTGGTGCCCCAGAGGAGTTCAGGTCCCAAAGCAAATCATCTGGGTGAGTGGGTGCTCCCCTCCTTAATACCTCAATACCAGTGAAATCTGTAAAAGCAAATTGGGAGAGATGGGGAGGAGATGTCATCTCTGTACTTCTGACCTTACCCTCTGACCCAGAGTTGGTTTGTAACAAATCTTGCAAATGGATTGTTTCATGTTGTACCTTCAGGTTAGGGATTGATAATCCTTTTTCACAGATCAGGAAACTGAGCTTAGAAGAATCACTTGACTTGCCCAGGTGGCTTGAATAGTAAAGCAGAGATCTGAACCTGAAGCCCTGTCAATCATTCATTCTCTCTACGCACATGAGGACCTCCAAGTGCCAGGCACTGTGCTGGGATCTGGGGATACAGCTGTGGACAAAACCCAGCCCCTGCCCTTGTAGAGCTTACATTCTAGAGGAAAAGAGACCAAAAAAACCAGTTAAATGAGTACAGTGTTTGGCACATGGGTGGTGCAAGCGCTAGAGAGAAAGATGAGGCAGGGAGGGATGATAAGGTGTGCTACAGTCTAGGGTGGAGGTTGCGATTCTAGATTGGATGGCTGGGGTTGGCCTGCCTGAGAAGGTGATATTCCAGCAAAGATTTGATCATTCTTATTTGCCTTTGCAAAACTGAGCAGTCTTGCCTGAGGGGGAGTGCCGGGAAGGGGTCTTTTTGCCAAGGAAGCAGCTCCAGTTTCTGGCCACTCTTCCCAATTTAGGGCTGATTGTGCATGTGCTGCAGGCATTGTTCAGTACCAGCTGTCTGGCACCACCTCCTTCTCCCCAGCCCGCAGCTTCCTGTGGCACCAGACACTTAGTTGCCACAGCTGTGACGACACCCCTCCTCCTCCTCCCTGCTGCAGCATGGAGCACAGGATAGTCATCCTCCTACAGCATTCCCAGAAGTCCCCGGAGAACGGGCACCTGAGTCTGGTTGAGAGGGGGCAGCAGCTCCTTGGGACACCATGGTAGAGGGGCCACTGCGGGTGCCTTCCACAAGTGCTGCTCAGCTAGGAGAGGCCTCAGATCTCTGGGGAGGTTAGTGGGCTCCCACAGTCGAATGCATGTGTGTCTTCCAGACCCCGACACTGATGCAGCCACTATCCAGGAGGTCAGTGAGTCCGTGCTGGCCCTGTGGCTGCCCACAGACTCAGCTACTGTTCTGCAGAAGATGAATGAGATCCAGGCCATTGCAGCCAGGCTCCCCAACGTGGACTTGGTGCTGTCCCAGACCAAGCAGGACATTGCGCGCGCCCGCCGGTTGCAGGCTGAGGCTGAGGAAGCCAGGTATGGCCTTGGGCCCTGAACTTCTCTCTGCCCAGGATTAGGCTGGCGTTTTGCTCCTCAACTCTGTTGCTGGGAGAGGGGTACAGAGGGCTGGGAGACAGGAGGGGGTGCTTACCGTGGTGGAGAGTGGTACACAGAGTCCAGAGTGCAGGTTGAACTTAATTCGCATGACTGTGTCTTCCGTATTGGAAACTGCCCAGAAGGTGTCTCGGGCATAATACGAACATTCATCACGTCTGCTTGGTGGGGTCCTGGGACATCAAAGCTACTGAGTTAATACTTTCCTTGCTCTTTGGCTTGGCTGGGAAGGGTGTTCTTTTGGACTGGTGTGTGAGTCGAACTACACATTGATTCACTGTTCACTCATTCTCTCTCTCCTCTCCCTCCTGCTTCTCTCACCCAGGAGCCGAGCCCATGCAGTGGAGGGCCAGGTGGAGGATGTGGTTGGGAACCTGCGGCAGGGCACAGTGGCACTGCAGGAAGCTCAGGACACCTTGCAAGGCACCAGCCGCTCCCTTCGGCTTATCCAGGACAGGGTTGCCGAGGTGAGGCATCATGGCTTCCTCCGCCCATATTCGGGCATAAACAGGAAAATTTGGGCACCAGGCATAGAAAATGCCAGAAAGTGACTAGATAAAACCTGAGGTGGAGTTCTAGAGGAGGGTGACAAGTTTTGGGCTGGCTTTGGGCCTTGGATTTTCTGGTCCTGTGGCTGGGATGCAGAAGGCAGGGGTGAGAGGTGGGCAATTGTGATTGTTCTGGTTGGAGAGGGTTTTGCTGCCTGATGAGTTGGAGAAAAAATGGGGATGACCCCCCCCCCACCTATGAGACCCACCACAAAGGCCAGATCTCCCTCTTTCCACAAAGGTTCAGCAGGTACTACGGCCAGCAGAAAAGCTGGTGACAAGCATGACCAAGCAGCTGGGTGACTTCTGGACACGGATGGAGGAGCTCCACCGCCAAGCCCGGCAGCAGGGTGCAGAGGCAGTCCAGGCCCAGCAGCTTGCAGAAGGTGCCAGCGAGCAGGCATTGAGTGCCCAAGAGGTACAGAGAAGGCAGAGTTAGCTCAGTGATGTACAGCCAGTGAGGGGGTCCTGGGCAGGAGAGGACTTTGCACACTTTATAAGACCACAAACTCAAAAGTGCTTAGAATAACAGAACCAGAAGAGGCTTGAGAATCAACCCAAACCTGGTCAGGCATCGGATTTCTCCCTCCACTGCCTTTGGTGTAGCTGGCTCAGGGACACTGGAGATGACCTAGTCCAGTCCCTTTCCTTTTACAGATGAGGTGGTGACTTGTTCACAGGCCTAAGAATCATCTACAAAGCAGGTCCCCTGACACTGGATCCAGAGCTTGTCTCTTGGATCCCCAGCCTGGACAGATGCTCTTTGCTTAGTCTAACCTGGGCTCCATGATTGTCAGAATTAGATGAGAGAGAAGATCAAAGAGCCCATTCTCAGTGTCTCAAGCACACTACCTGCTCCCGCTATGGCCAGGAGCATTGGCACTTTCAATCCTGGCACAGTGACCAAGTTGCTAAGTATACTATTAAGTGACAGCTTACTATTAATATCCTATGAGGTGACTGACATTGTCCTGGGAGTGAGGTGGGGCATGTCAAGAGCTGGAGATGGGAAGAGGGAAACACAGAAGTTTAAGTCATAGTCTGTGGCTCAGGGGTTTTAATAGGCAAAACCAATGTTATTGGGGGTTAATAGGAGGCGCCTTTCCACTGTGTATTGATTTGGGTGATATCAAGTGCTTTGGCCACAGGTCTTTAGGACCTTGCATGATGACAATGACACTGAGACTATTCTACCTTTTTCAGGGATTTGAGAGAATAAAACAAAAGTATGCTGAGTTGAAGGACCGGTTGGGTCAGAGTCCCATGCTGGGTGAGCAGGGCGCCCGGATCCAGAGTGTGAAGACAGAGGCAGAGGAGCTGTTTGGGGAGACCATGGAGATGATGGACAGGATGAAAGGTGAGGGAATGGTTTAGGGGCATGGATTATTGGGCATTTGTGAAGGCTGGTCCCACCCAACCCAAGGCTTCTGAAGCCTGTTCTTATTGGAGCTAGCTGTGCTATGGGAGTGAGATCAAATGAGATTTTTTTCTGGGCATCTAGCATGTATGAGGCTGGGGAATGCAGAGATGGTCCCATGACTTGTCCTTGCTTCAAAAAGCTTGCAATTAATGGGACCATTTTTTCTATTTTTGCAAACAGTGGGGTCATATTTTCTATTCCTATTGCTTTATGCTTAAGATGCATAGAACTACATTTAACAGGATGAGGTGGTCTCTGATAGGGGTTGAATAATAAGAGTTCTGGGGCTCAGAGAATAAATAATTTGAGAGAGACATATTCAGTGAAGGTAAGAAAAGAAGATTTGAGATGGGCCTGGAAGGATGTGTAGGCCTGGGAGAAGCTGTGAGGAAGAGGAGGGACATTAGGATAAGGATGTTGGGAAGCCCCAACAAGGTATGTTCTGACATAGGGACAGGAGAAGAGGGTTGCTGAGGAGCTGGTAGGAAAGAAGTGGCATGGGGTCAACATGACTTGTCCCTGTGCCTGGCTTCTAGTGTGAGAATGAGGAGGGTAGATAGCTCAGGAGGCTGTAGGGCACATCCTAGGGTTTTGAATATGACGGAAACATAATGAAAGTAGCTTTCGAAAGGGTTCCGAAGATTCCTTAGAAAGGAGAACAGGGGCTCCTGGGAACTAGAGTCATCGCTAAGATATGATGATGGGTATCTGTGACCTCCTTCATTAGCCCGGGACAGCTGTGAGAGCCCAGAGGGTCAGGGGCCCACGGATAATTAGGAGTGGGGGCCTGCTGGGTTTGGCCCCCGCCAGGTTACTAAGCATGGGATGGGGCTGGAGAGGCATGAAGCTGGAGGGGCACCACTGCTTTAGAGGCCAGATTTTTCTGGAGGGGATTCCTCTACACATGCTACCTCCAGTTAGCAGGAGGGGAAGGAAGGGTTGGGAGTCTTGGGGAGTCTCACCATCAACTCCTCCTCCTGCTGCTGTTCCATTTACCTCAGACATGGAGTCGGAGCTGCTGCGGGGCAGCCAGGCCATCATGCTGCGCTCGGCGGACCTGACAGGACTGGAGAAGCGTGTGGAGCAGATCCGTGACCACATTAACGGGCGTGTGCTCTATTATGCCACCTGCAAGTGATGCTCCAGCTTCCAGCCCCTTGCCCCACTCATCTGCCACCTTTGCTTTTTGTTGGGGGCAGATTGGGTTGGAATGCTTTCCATCTCCAGGAGACTTTCATGCAGCCTAAAGCACAGCCTGGACCACCCCTGGTGTGCAGCTGGTAAGATTACCCTGAGCTGCAGCTGAGCCTGAGCCAATGGGACAGTTACACTTGACAGACAGAGGTGGTGGAGATTGGCATGCCATTGAAACTAAGAGCTCTCAAGTCAAGGAAGCTGGGCTTGGCAGTACTCCCTGCCTTTAGTTCTCCACTAGGGAGGAATCCTGGACCAAACACAAAAACGTAACAAAAATGATGTAAAAATGAAAAGCTAAATAAAAATCTTTGGAAAAGAGCCTGGAGGTTCAACGAGGAAAAATGGTCTGTCCCCTCACTGGGTAAACTCTTGCCACTGTTTCTGTCTCCCATTTGGGGATTGTGGGGACTCCTCTATTCACGCCCATAGTTTGCTCTTCTCTGTTCCACCCGGCTTGCTGGGCACCCAGATTTAGGGAGTCTGGGCCCCTCTGCCCCAGAACTTGATGGATTCTATCCTTGAGAGACCAGACAAGCAGTTTTCATCTCTAAGCAGCGATTCAACTGCTTGCTTACAGATGGGGGAAATAGAAATCCAGGGAAGGGAAGGAACGTTCAAATTCATGCAGCTTCCAGAGGAAAGACTAAGACCAGAATCTATGTCTCTTGGGGTCTTAAAGAGAAGTTGTAAATGGATATGTGTTGTGGGGGGTGGGGTGGACGATGATGTGGAATGGCAGGGACATTTGTGTGTTAACCATGGCCCAAGCAGGTACTATGCTAGGCATTTTATCTACATTAACTTCTTGATCATTGTGAATCATTTTGATTATTTATTGGCCACAAGGCTGGGCACATCATCTGCATCATTTCATGATGCAGGTGGCACTGCTATTCCCCTTGGAAAAGTGAGGAAACTAAGGCACGAAAGCCTAAGTAACTTCCCCAAGGTCACAGATATGGCAGGTTGGGGCAGAGCTGGGGCTCGAACTCATGCTCATCTAATACGACCATTAAGAGAATGGCCACTAAAGCCAGACTGCCTCAGTTCCAACAGAACCTGCCCCAAGGGGTTGTTGTGAGAAGTAATGAGTTAATGGTGTAACTCATGTCCAGTGCGTGGAGCACTGTATACTTGGCTGCATGCACATCTGTATGCACATCAGCTACAACTGCTGGTTCCTTGCTGACCCCAGCCATCCATGCACTCTCTACCCCAGACATGCTCAGAAGTCCCTGAACTGTTCCTGACTTTGAAAGAACCAAATGAAGCCTCATAGAGAAAAATATGTCCATTTTATTAAGCACAACACTGAGCGTGAAGCTGGAGGGGTGGAGGGCGAGGAAACTGGGGAAGGACAAGAATGATGTGCTGGACTTTCAAGGACAGAAAAGGGAACAGAGGCAGGATTAGAACTCCTGGCAGACATTAAAATAGTCAACTTCCAAGGTTAACTCCACTGGGTGTGTGCACGGAGGGTATGTGGCCAGGATAAGAATTCCTTGCAGCCCTTGCTCATGAACTTCTTTCTATTCCACTTTGGAGGGTGTGGCACTGCTTTTAGACTGAGGCAGGGAGAAGGACCAGAAGTGTGCTGGCTGGGTCTCAGCACACTTGGGAGCTAATCCTGGAGTTAAGGATTAGAACTTGAAGAGCTCACAGGCAGACCACCATGGGGAGCTGCCTGTCATTCATGCAGATGGGCAGGCAATGACATTAATGAGCCCGATCTGGCCAAGAGGTTGGAGGCTTGAGAGGCGGGAGTGAGTGTGTGCAGAGTAGGAGTCTGGGTAGATGCTCCATATGGCTTTGCTTGGAGAAGGTGACACAGCCTGGCCAGCCCATTAAGCTTTTCACGACAAACAGCACAGACCCAGGCGAGAGCTATCTACGTACACTGCACAGAGCCACGGCACGTAGGGTGTGGGGCATACAGCAGGCAGGTCAGGGAGACCTGGAAGCCGGTGGGCACCGCTCCTCTGCTCACAGCTTTAACAAGGCTTCTATGCCTTGGGGCTCCCTCCTGGGCCTCCTGTGAGGGGCTGCCCTGCTGGCAGCAGGCTGGTGCTTCTGGCCAGAAACCGCTCCTGCTAGGCCCTGCTCCACTTGCTCTGCCTTCCTCCCTCTGCCGGATAGACACCAGGTTTGGAAGAGCGGAGGAGTTGAACATGTCTCCTGCAAGAGAAAGGGGCTCAGAGTGAGGTGGGGGCTGCCACCTGAGACCCCATCACTCACACTCTGGCATGGGGCTCTCCTCTGGGACAGAAACTCTCCCCAAGCCTCACACTGTGACCCTCCTCACCTGATAATTGCAGTGACACAGGCACAGGCTCCAGGAATCACATAATGACACAGACTCCAGTCTGCCCTGCCCGGCAGTGGGAGCTGCCACTGGCTTTAACTGGTACCATGACCTCCGACTTGAAGTTCCTAGAAAGGAAATGAAGCAACAACCTTTGAAGTATTTGAGGGGAGAAGAAGAGTTGATGAGGCAGGGCAGAGGTGGTAGTTCTCTGTGCCTGTGGCATCCACTCAGCTCTCCCCTCATGAGGTTCAGAAAGTTCAAGAACCTGCAGAAAAGATGAAGATAACCAAGGCCCCCTACCCTTCCTCCTCCAAAGCACAGAGGCCCTGGAAACTCGGGGAATCTGATGCTCACCACTTGCACATACCCAGTTTTCTGTGGGATTTTATCATCTCTGTTGCTTCACTAACCTTTTATAGTACCTCTGTGAGGCAGGCTAAGTGGGTAAATAGACTTCAACCCATTTTACAGATGAGCAAAATAGAAGCAGAGACATTCACTGACTCGTCAATGGCCTCACAACTAGTAAGTGATGGGGACAGGGCTGGAGGCATTTTCCTCGCCCCCTGATCCAGAACTCATCCCTCCCTATAGAGCTGCCTGTGAGTGGGAGAGGCCTTTGTGTCCATTTCTTGCAGTCCTGTTGGCTGATTTCTTTCAGACCCAAGCTGGGGCTCCATCGTTGGCTAAAAATACGTACTGTTTTTTGTTGGCCTTTTTGAGGAGTGTGGGCTCAGAGCAGTAGGAGGACTTTCCTTTGCTCCCAATGTTCAGGCAGCTGGAGCAGCAGCCACAGGGCCCAGCGGCCAGGGACCCCTGATGCATGGGCACCAGGCTGCTGCTGATGCGGAGGGAGCCGTTGACCAGGCAGTTGAGGGACCTGCCACCAGGGGCAGTGGGCTGGCGGCCATGCTGGCAGGGTAATTGGGTCAGGGCAGGGAGTGCTACACTGTGGTCCAGGACAGGTGCCTCGGTGATGGTGATCTCAGGGGAGCTGGATCTAGAGGTTTCTGAGGCTTGAGTTTCAGGCGGCCTGTTCTCCCCTTCTGGGCGGACGCCCGGGCTGTGCAGGTTCATGTGTAGCTTCCTCATGTGGTGCACCACAGCTGCTGCGTTGAAGGCTTGCTAAGGAGACACAAGAGCAGCCTCTGGCCTTCTGCAACCTCAGAGGGCCTCGGGGCTTAAACTTTCCCTTTGCCTTGTGGCCTCTTGAAACCTGGGTGCCCACTTCTCATTTCAGAGAGGGTACAGGGAGCTCCAATGCCTTCTGGGACATCCCAAGGAAAGCCCTTATGTCAGCCCCTGCCAGCCCAGCCTCTAGGGGCCCAGGACAGCCTTCCCAGCCCCTGGAGAGGACAGCTCACCCTCCACTTGCTCTTAGCAAAGTTCTTCTGGATCTGGAGGCTGACCGATGGGTAGATGTCCCGGTGGAGGGCTGTGTTCCCGTCAATCCTGTGGATGTGAGAGGGGACACCTGGCTACCGGGTGGCTATGGACACTTAGCCAGGGAGTGGGCAGGGAGCCTGCAGGTCCAGGTGAGAGCTGGGTAGAGTGCACAGAGGAAAGGCAGCCCACAGCAGGAAAGGGCTGCAAGGAGGGCTCCTCTGTCCCCCTGGGCAAGTAAGAGTGGGCTTTAGCTTTGGCAAAATCAAAAACTTTTAGAGCAGGGTCAACAAGCTATAGCCTATAGGCCAAATCGACCTATTGCCTGTTTTTGTAAATAAGGTTTTATCGGGACACAGTGGTGCCCACTAATTCAGGTATTGTCTGTGGCTCCTTTTGCACTGTGACAGCAGGGTTGAGTAGTTGCCATAAAGACAGTACGGCCAGGAAAGCCTAAAATATTTACTATCTGTTGCTTTATAGAAAAAGTTTATTGGACCCAGCATCACGGGGCACTAGGGCAGTCACCATCCTTTAGCTCAAAACCTTGCCTTGAACCCACCTCCTCCTGGAAGCCTTCCTCAATCAGGCCATCTGGCGCAGGCTGCCCCTTTCCTATCCCCTTCACCTCTTATTCACTGGTCTCTAAGTGTTCCTCAGACACCTGCTCTGTGCATAGTACTGTGCCAACTACTAATAGACCTCGAGAAGTAAGAGACATGGGCCCTGACCCCTAGGAGCCTACAGTCTAGGTGTGGGGTGTTGTTCATGCTATGGACTGCAGTAATACATGGTAAGCTGTGTGATTAATGAAGAGAACTGGGGAGATTGGGATGGGCTGCAGGGGTCAGAGGCTTCAGGGAAGGGCAGAGACTGATCTGGATCCTGAAGGATGCTACATACAGGGCAAGAGGCGGGACATTGTAGGTAGTGGGAATGATCTGATCCAAGGTGTAGTTAAGACAGAGCTTGGTATGTGGGGTGAGGGATGGCAGGGAGACAGGTATAGCTCCCAGGCCTATCTGGACAGAGGAGGTATGCTGGCAATCCTGGGAGAAGAGGCTGGAGATAAAGGGTCAGGACATATTAGGGAAACTGGAAAGACAAAGGAATCCAGGCTTGCTGGGGTATGAAGTGGAGAGCTATTGTAAATTGAGTTGGGGAGTAACATGAAAAAGTATTTTAAGATTTTCTTTTTCCTAATTTGCCAATCGGTTTCTTTGCAGTTGTTCTTAAATCACTTCACCTGGAACAGTTCTTGATCCCTGAGTAAAACAAAGCTCTTAAGGACAGGACAGAGTTGCCCATTCCTGGCCCCTCTTGAATAACTAGTACTGAATATTGCACCCTGTCCCAGTGCTGAATGACAGCGCTCGGCTGCACCTGCCTCCTGCACTTGACCAGACAACCCAGCTGCTACCCTTGCGTCAGAACCTGCTCCACTGTATGCTGCTTGAATCTCCACCTGGGCCTGATGAACAATGGCATGGTCCTTGCTTGTCACAACATTAAATGGATCAGGGCAAGCAGATTCCGGAGGAATGCAATATGAATGAGTCAGCATGGTTTTGGGAACTACAGGGCTGGGGTCTAGAGTCCACTCCATGTCTCACTCACCAGGGGTGACTCAAGGCCTTCTCACAGGTGTACCGCTCATTCGGATCCTTCTCAAGCAAGTGGCAAATGAAGTCCTTGGCTAAGGGGAGCAATCAAAGACACGACGACTAAGGACCAGATTTCATGACTGATGGAAATTCACTTCCGGGCTGGTGGGTGGCAGTGAATGCATCTTTAGCTGATCTTCCAAAGAGGCAATTTTAAGAGTCTTAGAAGAGGAAAAAAAAATCCAAACCACCTAACAACAACCCACCATAAATCACCAAAGAAGGGAAGCTCCAAGCCGCCTCACCCACACAGCACTGCAGAAGCATCACTAGTCACGAGGCCCCCATGTGCCTGCACATCACATGTGCATGTGTTTGCATTGAAACGGGCCAGCACTGGCACATGGGCATGCATGTGAGTGCTGGATTGTTCCAGCTCCGATTTCCACTTAACAGGTCCAACAATCACGTAATGATCATCTTCTCTCACACATAGATATTGCATGCTCTTTCTTGGTATCTAACGCCTTAGTTTTGCTGCTTTTGCCTGGAACTCTCCCCTCGCCACCTGGCTCTGCCCTCCTGGCCCATCTTCTAAACTGCCCACCCCATCTCCTTATCAGGCATACTGTGGTTCTGCCTCCAGAAAAACAAAAGCATAGCTGTTAGATGTAAATAATTTATTGGGTCTTTGAAGCAAATGAATATTTCTCCACTTCCCTTGGCAGCCTGTTCTGTAAGATCCCCAGGGACTTTGAAGAGCCAGGACTGTCATCCTTTGTTAAGCTCATTTCTCTTGGCAGCCTCTACCTTGAGCCTGTTATCGCTCCTTCACCCCTACTGGCCTTACCTGACTCAGAAATGTCATCCCAGAATGGAGACTCGAACTCATAGTAGCCCTCCTTGATCTTCTCGAAAAGCTTAGACTCTGTTTCTTCATAGAATGGGGGGTATCCACAGAGCCTGCAGCAGAACAGGAAGGAGGCATACTACTGAACAAACCTGTCATCCCTGAGCCAGCCTCTCTGTTCCCCTAGTCTCCCACTCTATACACAGGTGGGCACTGAAGGTCCCAGAACAGTGGTGTGACCAGGACATGGAGCTGCCTCAAATTCAAGAATGGTACAGGTCCCATAAAGTGTTTATGAAAGTGCCAAGCTTTGGCACAGGCATCCCTAGAAGGTCCCTGCGTACATTATGCCCTCAAACCCTTGCCACCTCTCCTTGTACTTTCCCTGACTTATGAATGCTATATAAAATATCTTCAAGAAAGATGGTAGACTGTCTACTTGAATGTAAGTTTGATGAAGGATTTATTTAGGCTGTGTTGTTCGCTGCTGGATTCTTTAGAACCTAGCACAGGGATAGATGCAGAGAAGATAGGCATTGAATATTGGTTGAGTAAATAAATGAGAGTACTTATTCAACATAAATGGAGGAGATAATTGAAACCAGGTTATTTTCCTAAGAGCAAAGTTTGCTATAGGTGAGGAGGGATGGTGGGGAAGAGGTGATGGGCAGGTTAGGAAAGGGAGAGCTTGGGAATGTGTGGAGAGGAGTGAAAAGGAGAGGCCCTGACCAGCTTCATTCAGGCCACAGTTTTGCCTTGGGAAAGCTGAGATGCAGGAACAGAGGGTCCACCTGGCTTCCAAGCCTGGCTTGGCCTCTCTCTTTTTCACTGTTCATTCCACAGAGTGGGATGCAACACATTTATAGGCAGTAAAAGGGGCAGGGGTGCAAGAGGAGGGAGTGCCAGGTGGCTGTGCAGTGGATTCACGCTGAGCTCTGTTTTAAAACTTGGTGGAGGTCAAGAGAGTGGAAGCTTTTAAGCTGTGTGTACATGTATGTGTGTGTGTGTGCCTGTGTCTGTGCACATGCACATGCTTGGAGGAGGAGCTGAGACAGGGGAGGGAATGAGAAGGGGTAAGCAGGCTCCGAGACTTCTCATCAGCTGAGCTTAGGCCAGCGTCTACTCACAATATGTAGGTGATGACGCCGATGGACCAGCAATCCACAGCCTTGCTGTAGGGTTTCTGGGCCAGCACTTCTGGAGCTGCAGCAGACCAAGGGCAGAGTCAGGGCTGGTGGCAAGAGGAGAGGGCTTTGGGGTGGGGGCTGAAGGTCAGGCTCAGAGAATAGGAGTGGGGAAGACCATGGGATGGTGGGGTTTCTAGGAGACTGAAAAATCCCTAAGGGTGGGGGCTGTGTCTCTTCTGGGAAGATTAAATCTTCCTGAAAAGAGAGACTGTGACTTCTGCATTAGTTTGTGAGTTTCCCCATGACAGGGTCGATGACTCCCCTGTTAGACTGGGGATCTCCAGGGCTATGTCTCCCCGATTACACTGAGTATTCTCTGAAGGCAGGGCCTGTCTCCCCACTCAGATACGGGAATCCCAGGGCAAGTGTGAGCTCTCTCCCTTCAGACTGGGAGATCTTCAGTGTAGGACTGTCTCTCCTCGACTAGACTGGGAGCCTCTGGGAGGCAGAGGCTGATTCACCCCTATTAGGTTAGGAGCTCCCGGAGCAAAGGCAGTATGTCTCCCATCAGACTGTGGGTACCTTCTGAGGGGAGGCATTTAATCTGTCCCATCAGATTGAGAGCTTTCAGAGGGCATGAGCCATGACTTCCTCTGATTAGGAGCCCTGTGGGGTGTAGAGAGCTGCCTTCTGTATTTCTCGCAGCTACCAGAGCTTTGTACCTGGTGGGACTCAATACCTACTGATGAGTGAATGACCTGCCTTTCTGGGAGGGTAGATTCCCTCTCTTGAGTCAGAGCTCTGCTTCCCATTACCCAACTGCAAACAAGTGATGACTGGTGAAGGGGGAAGGGACAGGAGCAGATGCTCTGAGTTTCAACTTTCTCTCCTGTAGATCCCAGGAATACTCTCCCAGGTGCCCTGCCTGCTCTCACTCTTTTTGGGGGCCCTGGAAACCTACGGGGATGTTCAAGCAGGAAGCTCCACCTCTGCCAATTTCCCAGAGTGCTTCGTTGGGTGGACATTTAGGAGCCCATTTCTGGGTTCCTCAGGCCCAAATTCAATATCCTGTGCTTCCAGGCTCCCAAGAACTGGGGGCTAATGTCTCCTTCAGAGTGGGAGAGAGGAGTAGGGCCGGTGCTCAACCCCTCAGCTCTCTGCTGATCTCTGGGTTTGTGATCTTGTCTGCCCCTGGTCCAGCTGGAAAGACAAAGGCTGGAAGTCTATCTGCAGAAATGAGAGCCAAAGCATAGGCAGGGACTCTGGAGGGTTCAGGGGTAGGCGGTCTTTAAAAATGTAGAATTTGGGAGCAGTAGAGATAGATCCTGAGATGGATGAATTGGCTGGCCCTAAACTTTATAAGTGGATGTCCTACCTGGATAGCCCCTGAAATTGAACCCTACGTTCTCAGAATCACCCCTTTCTATGAATGATAGGCATGTGGTTGAATGTAGCCAACTGGTTTAACTTCCTCCTGCTCCCAGACTTACCCACGTAGCCTGGGGTCCCACAGGCAGTGGACATGACGCCATTCTGTTCCATCTTGGACAGACCAAAGTCAGTGATCATGATCTTAGAGTTCTCTTCAGGGGTAAGGTACAGCAGGTTTTCAGGCTGTAGGAGAAAAAATATGTAGTGTAGGATATAACCACCTGAAGCAAGTATTTTCCTTCCCCTCGATACATAATTTCATAGGAAGCTGAGCCCTGGGCTCCTGACTTCAAGGCCAGCTCATCCTCCCCCATTCTTCCCTCCTTCCTCCTACCTGCACCCTCACACCAGTACTCTGCATCTTGCTTATGGCTCTGACTTTGCTCAGTCTCGTAACCATTAATATACTCACCCTTTCCTTCCCTCACTTCCAACTACCCCTGTTTGTGTTTTGAGGGAACCAATCTTTGGTTAATGGTGTCTGATCTCTCCAAAGTCCAGTGCAAGGCCTAGTACAATGTAGGCCCTCAGTAAGTATTTTGTTGCATTGGGTTTTGACTGTGGCTGGATGTAAGAAATGTGTGTATTATTTTGGTATCGAAATAGGGTAAGGCATAGTGAAAGTTTCAGGAAAAGATTGAGGTGTAAATTAGTAACCATTGTTCACTCATCCAAGGTCTGTTTAAGGAATCTAAGGGCAGAAGGGGCCTTGGGAGTCACTAGTCTAACCCTCTTACTTTATGGAGCTTAGATGTCCCATAACCCATGCAGCTTCCTTAAGGGTCATCATCTGTTTCCCACCCAGGACTCCCGCCTTGACACCTTTAAGTCCCTGTGGACGATGCCATTCTCATGGAGGTATTTCACTGCTGACAAGACCTGCTGGATCACCAGACTGGCATCCTTCTCTGTGTAGACACCCCGCTCCAGGATCCGGTCAAAGAGCTCCCCACCGGAAACACTGTGGGCATAGGATCAAGACAGGAATTCAGTTCTCATTTCACTCAAGGTAATGAGAAGGTGTTTGCTTTGAAGCGTTGGGGGACACAGCTGTGGTGGAACAGGCAGGCGCCCATGAACTGTGATTGAAGGGCTGCCAGAAGGACTACTCCAGTCTCAGAACACCCACTCTGGGTACCTGGAGTGATATCACTAGGCAGTCATTTCTTTGGGCCAAGAATTGACCTCTCTTTCTGAAAATTTCCTTTAAAATGTAAATGCTTCCAGTTGGGGTTGCACAAGAAGCCAATAACCCCTTAGTGTGGACACACTTCTTAGCCACCTTCCTTCCTGGCCTATGGCACAGGAAGCCATGATGAAAGAGAGAGGTGACACAGAAATTAAGCAAAGTGGGAAAGAGAAGGCATGCAAGTGAGACTAACCGTACTTATATCAAGATTTCTTTCCTCATTTTGAGAAATTAGGCTTTGTAAAGCTGGAATTACAGGTAGGGCTTTAGGGGTGCTTTGAGACTCAAATGGTAGAGTATCTTAGGACCCAGGGGAGCTTAAAGATCAAGTCTGACTTCTATCTCATGAATACCATCTACACTATTTTTGCCTAGAAATTTTCTAGTGAGTACTAGAACACATAAGTGTCAGAGAACACTCTACCTCCTAAGACAGTGTTTTCTTGCATCTTCCTAATGTTTCTGTAAGTTATGTTGAAACCTGATGCCCTGTCATTTCTACCAGTGCTACCAATTCCATCCATTGGGACTGCACAGAACAAGAATAAGAGCCTTTCCCGTGCACCTTTCCAGTATGCAAAAGTAATGAAATGCTCTCCGGAGGGCTTGTCTTCTCTGAGATAAGCATTCCCAGACTATTTCAACCATGAGCCAGGGGTTCCAGTCCTCTCACCCTCCTAGTCCCCCTTACCACTGTCCCATGACATTAGATGTGGCCATCCATGCCCAACTAGTGATGAGGGAACAGAATTTCTCCAATCAATATTCACCTCATCCTGCTCTTTGGCTTTTGGTCTTTAGGCTTTGGGCTCTCCTATAGTAGCTGAAGGCCTGTAGGAAATACACTGTTTGTACAGAGCTATGAATTCTTAACCCTGAGGGGCCTGAGTCCTGGAGCTATGCTCTGAGGAGGCTTAGTGTCTCCTCAGGGACATCCAACACTTTCCATCTCCTTGCCTCCCTGCCTTCTGAATTACTGTGTGCTAATCCTGTTGGCTTGGCCTCATTGAAGTGCCTGATGGTCCCTGATCACTTGTCAGTGCTACTAGGGGCCCTTCCCACCTCACTCCCTTGAGTGCCTGCTATGTCTCTTTAGAGGTCCTCAGATGGGTCCCCAGTTAATCAGGTGCTTAGGCCTGAGTTATCTCGTTAAAGTTTCTTAGTAATAAGCCCATCAGCCAAGAACCACGTTGTGTCCAGCCACGCTGAGATTGCAGAGTGGTGTGTGAGTGCGTGTGTGTGTGTGCATGTGCAAGTGTGTGTATTTGCGTGTGTGTGTACTTTATAAACAGAAGTGTCTTTGAGCCCGATGCTGAGCCCTTATGAACACCAACCAACCTCTACAGCAGTCGCTGTCAGGCAGAACTGCTGTTTGGATGTAGCAATGATGCAGAGACATTGCTAATGAAGCACCACTTCTGTCCTGCAGATGGACACATACAATCACAGCCTGTCTTTAACTTTGGGTGGCTCTCTTTTGAGAAAATCTTTCTTTATATTGAAATATATCTACCTGTGCCTTCTGCTCCTACAGTAATTTTATGCTGGAGTGATGTTAAAACATTTACTATCCAATTTGATTAACATGTATTTGTCCAAAAGGACTGAAGCCACAGTGCCAGAAAAGGGTTCTGGTGACTCCTTGTTAGTCTGGCATTACCCCTTCGGTCGTTTGGTTGCAAGGGGCGAGGAGGGGTGGGGCAGCAGAAGGACATGGATGGGTTGGGGTCACAGCTATTTGCTGACTAGTAGGAAATATTCTAACCACTGATAGGGTTGTCCTGGTGCAAAGGAGCTTATTAATCAGCCCAGGTTTACCCTGTGGCCCACACAGAACCTGCCCATGACCAGAGGCACACTCAGTCTAAAAGGACCCTTGGCATTTCTGAGCCTCCTGAATGAAGTCTTCATTTTTGTTTTTGAATCGCTGTCCATCCCTCACCAGCGACCAACCTCCTCTAGGCCTCCCAGGCCCCACCAGGCCTCTGTGAAGGAAGCAAGTCACCTTTCACTTACAGCTGCATGACCAGGTAGTAGTGGGTGGTGCTCTCGTAGATGTCCTCCAGGGTCACAATGTTTTCATGCTTGATTCTGGGAAAAATAAAGTGCACGATGAAAGGTGTGTGGTTAAGGTTGTCCAGACAAATAATGCAGACCTAGCCCAAAAGTTTCTGTTGGAGGCTTTTGATGGCAATGTTTAGGAAGACTAGGTCTTTGTGAAGCCTTCATAATAGGTAGACTGTCACAAATTAATCCCAGAGAAAAGATTCCTGTGGTGGTGCTCGGTCCATGTTTACTGAATGAATAATTGATCATCCTTCCTTCAGGAAACAAACACTTCCTTGTTATGCCAGGAATCTCTTTAAACTTTACTAAAAGAGGCAGTTAGAAGAAGGGAGGAAGGCTAAGGGAGTACCCAACACTAGGTTTTTCTACAAAGTGGGTATTCAGATGTTAGAAATATTGCATTTAAAAAGTACAGGTTGAGTATCCCATATCTAAAATGTTTGAGACTAGAAGAGTTTTTGGAATATTTGCATATACATAATGATATACCTTGAGATGGGACCCAAGTCTAAACATGAAGTTCATTTATGTCTCATGTGTACCTTATACACATAGCTGGTAGGTAATTTTACATAATATTTAAAAAATAATTTTGTGCATGAAACAAAGCTTTGAATGCATTTTGACTGTGACCTGTCACATGAGGTCAGGTGTGGAATTTTCTATTTGTGGCATCCTGTCAATGCTAAAAATGTTTCTGATTTTGGAGCATTTTGGATTTTAGATTAGGAATGTTCAACCCGCATACAATGGGAGGGATTCAGGTGAGCTGAGCCTCCTCGTGGATAACCACGGAGGAAGCGTTGAAAAATTAGTGTTCCAGAATATTGTGAGAAGCAAGATAGATGCTTATTTTTAGGGTTAGTTCTGTGGGATGACTTAGATGGTGATTCTCAACCAGGGACTATTTTGCCTCTCAGGGAACATTTGGCAGTATCTTGAGACATGTTTGAGTGTCACGACTAGGGCAGGGGAAGGTGCTGCTGGCATCTAGTGGGTAGAGGCGGAGGTGCTGCTAAACATCCAACACTGCACAGTACAGCCCCCAACACCACAAAGAATTATCTGGTTCAAAATGTCCACAGCATCATGGTGGAGAAGTCCAGCCCTCTGTTACCCTTGTTTGGGGTTACTCGGAGACTGAGTAAAGCAGAATAATCACATTAGCAGAGAGGCTCGGCTTGCCAGGCAGCAATGCTCTGCATGCCTGTAAAGGAGGAAATTCTCTAAGAAGTTTACTCCTGGCTGCAGGGATTAAGGACTTAGGCTCAGAGTCAGTCAGGCGTGGGTTCAGATCTAGCTCAGGCAATTAGGTAACTTCAGCTGGCTTATTCCAGTTTTCAAACCCTTACTTTCCTTGTCTGAAAAGTATGTGTCTCTTATAGAATTGTATCAGGATGAAAGGAGATGATGCATAATGCTTAATACAGTGTCTGGGGAATAGTAAACATGTAATCAATAGTAGCTATCTTCTTTAAGATATTTTAGAAAATATAGACCTGGGTCAGTTGTCACATGATGAATTCAACTATACTCATAAGCTGGCAATGCTAACATTAATTTATCAATTATTCACTCACTGAACAAACATTTATTGAGCACAAATACTGTTGATACAAGGCAATAATAAGAAAAATGACATGGTCCTTGCTCTCACTTAGTTGAGAGTCTTTCTTTGCCTTAATCTCCCTGGATCCTAGACCTATGTCTCCAGCATGTTATGAAATGCCTTCATATTGAGATAGGTGTATACTCATATTCAGTATGTTCCAACCAATTTCTTTCTATTTCATCCAAGCCTGCACATCCTCTTTGTTCTCTGTCCCAAGCAATGATATTGTTGTCCACTTGATTGCTCAATCTCAGGGTCTCTTTTAATGCTTTTGTCTTGTGTACTTTTACCAGTCAACCCCAAACCCAATCACTTCTCTCTTTGAAACATCTCTTGTATCTAGTCCTTTTAGGCACACATGATTCTTCCACTACCTTTGCTTGTATTCTCAACCCATGCCTAAATTATTGTGAAAGTCTTATAATTAGCCTCCTGTCCTCTAGGCTGGCACCCTCCAATCCATCCTCCACTGTGCTTGAGAGGGATGGCTCCAACATGTTAATCAGACAATGTGACTCCTCACTTAAAATCTTTGATGACTTCTTTTTGCCCACAGAATAAAGCCAACATTCCTTATCATGGCATCTAAGATCCTTTGTAATCAGGTCTCATTTCATGATTTTAGTCTCATCACTTGTCTCTTAATACTATGCACTCTAAATTTGGGGATTTTCAATACTCACTCTTCCCTAAAAGCCCGTGCACTTCCATGGTTCTACATTAAAGTTTATGCTAGTCTTGGCCTGAATTCCCTTTCTGCATTGCCTTTCTTGCCCCACAAAGTGTGACTCATCTATCAAGGTCCATCTTCTTTGAAAGTGGTCCAATAACTCATGCTCATAAAAACACACACATAGGCAAAATGAATCTTTATCTCCTCCAAACTCTGCCTTCTGCTAGTGTGACTCACATCCGATTTTGCTGGATTTTCTTATGGGCACCTCTGTATCCAGCGTAGGCTCCTGAGGGTAAGGAATTTTGTCTGCCTCATCCTTGTGGTCCTGATCCTGTGTTCATGTACCTAATACACTTTTGGTACACCATAAGGGTTTCACAAGGGTCTGTTGTAAGAGTCTTGCTGTAAACATTTGATGATTTGCAGTGTTGCCTTCATCATGATGGTTGGGGTGCTGAACCTCCATGTGCTTTGTTATAAATTGAAGCTAATTTCCAAATCTTATGCTGCCTCCTTAATTATTAATTCTTCCTGATGTTGGCCCTCAATTGATTTTTGTTCCTTTGAGCTAATTACTCTCCAGCCTATGTGCACAAACCAGTTCTGCCACCACTGGATTTGCTCATCAATTTGTTGCCCCCCCCCCAAAAAAAAATTCAGCTACGACAGCTGTCCGACTAAACTTAGCTAATTGGCTGAACTGACCCATCAGCTCAATCAAAGGGAGCAATGCCTTTGGGTGGAGAAATCCAGTCCTAGTCCTTTTTGAAGGTAATTTGTGAAGAAAATGTTGTGATCCCATAGTGATCCAATCAACCCTAGACCCACTCACTTTTTCAACACAGCAATCTCATTTTCCAGGCTGCTGTCCCGGAAGGCAGGTGACTTCTTGATGCACTTCAGAGCAAAGAGCTTCCCAGTCAGTCTTTGCTTCACCAGGAAAACTTCTGAGAAAGCTCCTCTGAGGAGAAGATACCAAAAGATAAAACTTAGTAGGGGGCAGACATCTTACACTTCCAGATGTGAGACCCCAGAAAGGATGCAACAGAGTCTATGTAGTCCTCTGACCACAAAGGCATATCCTGAATTTAAATCTGGAAGAAACATCAGGAAAATACAAAACGTAAAAAAGGGCAGGGGGGAACCTGTATTCTTCCAAAATGCCAATGTCATAAAAAAGCTAGGGAGAGATAACACCCAAGTGCAATACCAGACCCTAGACTGGAACCTGTACTGGAGGGGAAAAATGCTATAAAACACATAATAGAGTCAATTGATAAAACTGGAGTAGGGATGACAGACTAGGTACACTCAATGTGTCAATGTTCAATTCACTGAAGTTGAGAACCATACTATGGTTGTGTAAGGGAATACCCCATCCCTAGAAATATACACAAATGTCCTTGATAGGTAAAAGGTCATGATGTCTGTCCACAACTGACTCTTGGGAGATTAGGAAAGAATCATCTTTCTACATCTCTCTCTACAAATTTACAGAGAACATAGCAATGACAAGGCAGATGGGGGAAGTTGTGAACAAGAGGTGAATCTGGGCAGGGGGCATTTGGAAATTCTTTCTACCATTCTTATTCTTATTTTATTTTATTATTCTTTTAGAGATGGGGCTTCACTATGTTGCTGATCTGGTTAGGCTACGTGTCCCCACTCAAATCTCATCTGGAACTATAATCCCCATAATCCTCATAATCCCCATGGGTCAAGGGAGAGACCAGGTAGAGGTGATTGGCTCATGGGAGCGGTTTCCCTCATGATGTTCTCATGATAGTGAGTGAGTTCTCATGGGATCTGATGGTTTTATAAGGGGCTCTTCCCCCTTTGCTTGGCACTTCTTCCTGCTGCCTTGTGAAGAAGGTGCCTTACTTCCCCTTCACCTTCCACCATGATTGTCAGTTTCCTGAGGCCACCTCAGCCATGCTGAACTGTGAGTCAATTAAACCTCTTTCCTTTATAAATTACCCAGTCTTGAGCTGTTCTTCATTAGCAGTATAAAAATGGACTAACCCAGTTGCCCAAACTGGTCTTGAACTCCTGGGCTCAAGCAACTCTTCTGCTTTGGCTTTCCAAAGTGTTGAGATTACAGGTATGAGCCACCAAGCCTGGCACTATTCTTATTTTTGAAATGTTTTTCTAAGTTTGAAATTATTTCCAACTGAAAAGTTAAACAATCAAACTTAGAGGCAAAGTGAAAGGGTAGATAAGGGAAGGACTGATAATTACTCTTCACTGTCCTGTGGGCGCTGCTGAGTTATGTTGATGGCAGGTGAATCTGACATGCTAATGTGCTTTCTAATTTAAAGATCATATTGGAAGAAAAAGATCTCACCACAGATTCAGGGACTAGGCAGGTGTTATTTCCTGGTTCTATAGTTTGGGAATGACCCCTAGAGACAGAGACCTCCACTGCAGCTGTGGAGAGATTTCTTCACTTGGCATGCCCACTAAAAAGAAGCACTACAGAGTCAATTCATGTCACTTTCAATGTGACTCAGCGTGGCACGCTGGAATGGAAGCTGGAGGTAGCACAGGGGACAGAGTGCAGATACAGTGAGAACAAAAAGACTCCTCTCTCAATTTTAGATGATGGTGATCACCCTGTACCAGTTATCAGAGCCCAGGGTGCTGAGCAACCTCTCATTCATTCAGTAGGATCTGCAAAGACAAAAGACAGAACCTAGCAGTCTCTGAGGCAGGCTCTGAAGACAGAGCAGGATTCCAAATTACAGGCCTCTTGGTTTGAAGGGTGTCCTCTGGAGATCAGGCTATCAGACCAGCAGTTAAGCTAGGTACAGATGCTGAAGCCTGATTGTTCACGTTAGAATCTCAGCTTTCGGGGTAAAAAGTCACTTAACTCCCATATTCCCAGTTTCCTCATCTGAAAAGTGGGAGTATCAATAGTATCTGATTCACAAGGTTGTTGAGAAGATTAAATGACTTGATATATGTAAAAAGCTTAAAAGTGTTTCTGACATCTATTAAGACCATATGTGTTAGATACTATTATTATCATCACTATTATTTGAATACCAATATGAAGAGCACCCAGTAGTACAAGAGGAGAGAGAATCTAAGTAAGGAAACAGCTGAGCCATCCTTGACCCTGCCATCTGGATATGCTAGAATGAAAGCCCAATAGGAGTCAAGCTTCTATAAGGACTTTAAAAATCTGCATTAGAAATTACTTGGTGTTTCCTGTGTCTGAGTTTCCTGTTTTCCCAGCTGCACTTGGAACTGAGTTAATCAAAGCCGCCTCAGCTTGCTCTATTCATCCATTCACTTACTCATCCCTTCAACCAAGATTTATTGAACACCTACTGAGTCTTAGACACTGGAAATTAAAAGGTGAGTATTTCCATTCTTAAGGAACCTGTAGAATAGTGAGGAACAGGGACAAGTAAGCAATTAGCATTTGATTTGAAAAATGCTATCAGGCATTTGATGAATGTTTATTGAACTGATGGAACCTCTTTGTGTCAGGCGCTAAGATTAGTATTGGTCTAGCTTAGAATTCAATGTGAAAGACAGATACATACACAACACATAAGAATGACATATTAAGAGACCACAGAAAAGGGACACTTAAGACAGGGCCTCTGCTATGGTTGGGCAGGTTGTACAGTGCAACAACTCCAGCAGGTGCCATTCACCTTGAAGCCATCATACATGTTCATATGATAATTATTATATTTCCTGCCAGAGCAGACAGCAGGCTAGATAAAAGAGCACCTTTTCCATAATTTGTACACTTGTCCACTCTCCACTGCACCCCAGTGTGGTAACTCTGTGGGGTCTGCAGCCTGGGGATACTGGTCCTCATCCTGAGCACCACTGAGGTGTCTTCTCTTTCGCTCAGCTCTAACTTCTGCAACAGCTATGATGTGCCTCCTGTCTTGTCCTCTTGCTCCCTTCAAATCACTGCTGAGCTAGATACGTTAGAACACCAGAAGCACTTAAAATATAGATTCCTGGCTGCTGCATCCTGTCTCCCAAAATTCCAGTGTAGTGGGTCTGAGACCAGGGATCTATTTTTCAAAAATCACCCAGGCTAAAAGGAATTGTTATTCACTTTCTTGAGTGTGGCAATAATATTGTAGATATATGTGAAAATGCCTTTATTTTAGGAGATGCAAACAGAAGATTCAGAGGTGACATGTCATCATGTTTGCAACTTATCTACAAATAGTTCAGTGCTCAGTACGTGTGTGTGTGTGTGTGTGTGTGTGTGTGTGTGTGTGTGGTGTGTGTGATGTAAAATACGTACTCTACAGTGAAATATTAACAATGTTGAATTTAGGTGATGGATATACTGACGTTCATTTTATCATTATTTCACCTTTTCCTTATGTTTAAACATTTTCACAGTTAAAAGTTGGAGGCATAAACTCTCCAGATGACTCCGATGTTCTCCCAGGTTTAGGTGCTGCTGTGGTAGACTTCACTGAGCTCCAAGAGGGAAGGTGTGTCTGTCTTCTGAGTCCTACAGCACAAGTCTAGCAGATGGTAAATTCTTGTCAACCTGGGCTCCCTTCTCTCCTCTCCTCTCCTCTGGATTTTTGGGACACTTAGCAAATCATTTCTGACTTACTCATGAACCTTGTCTCTTTCTCCTGCCAAAACCCCCTCTCTAGTCACTCCCATCTTGGTAAAGGCCTTTGATGGAAGGCCAATGCTCTCATGACCAGCACCCCCCTGGGATCCTCCTGTACTTGCAGAGCCTGACAACCTGCCTGTGCCAGGAGGGCCCAGAAGTCTCTTCTCTGTCTCTGGCGCCAGTGTAGGCAGCCGTCATTGCCCGAGGTCATTGCCTCCTAGTCAGGGCAAAGTGAAGCGGCATTGGCGACAGAGAAAGCTTACCCGGATGGACAGCCCGCTGGCTGCTCTTCACTGCCCAGGCCCAATTAGCCTAGACTAATTAGCTGACCAGCTGGGGTTCTGAGGGGTGTGGGGGCCAGTGGCCCGGAGCTGCTGCCAGCCTGCGTCAGAGTCTGCAGCCTCCCAGGGGAGAGGCAGGACTAAGTGGGGAGTCAGCTCCAGACAAACTGTCTCTGATCTGCCAGCCGTGTAATCATCTTCGAGGAGCAGGCTCAGACACCCTGCAGGCTGGCAGACGTATGGACTAGAGCACAGCTGAAACACTTAGATGTGGAGGAGGGAGGATGGTGGTGCAGGGGGCCGATTCAGGTGTGTGTGACCCACGAGCTCCCTGGGCCTCAAAAGCCCCTTCTGTTCCAGTTAGAGCAGAAGATGAGGTTGTTCACTGCTGGAGAAATGAAGATGCTGGGGGAGGAGGCTGGGAAAGTTCTAGGGCCACTGGACCTCCAGAAGTGCTCTCCAACTCCCCTGTCCTGTGACAGAGGCAAGAACCCACAAAGTGGCACAGACCTGGAAGGAGGAAAGGGTCACCGCAGGTGGGTCAGAAGGAGGCAAACCCTGGGGGAAAGGGACTGGTATTCCCTGAGGGCTCCAATTTTGTTTTGTTTTGTTTTGAGACAGTCTCACTCTGTCACCAGGCTGGAGTGCAGTAGCGCAATCTCGGTTCACTGCAACCTCCGCCTCCTGGGTTCAAGCAATTCTCCTGCCTCAGCCTCCCGAGTAGCTGGGACTACATCCAATGTATTAAATCATCTTTGGTATTACCCAAAGTACCTGCCACCCACTCCACCCACCATCCTCCAGGCCACAAAACTCTCCCTAAGTCCCTTAAAGAAATCGAAATGAAGTCACAGAAGCCTCAGTCCAGTTCATCAATTGCTGCCAGCAGAGAACAACTCTTCCAACCTCCCACTGCAGGCAGCCCAGCCCACCCGGCCTCACAGCCCCAGGACTTACGATCCCAGCACTTCCATAAAAATGAAGGTTTTCCGGATGTTGGTGGTCTGTTTCTTCCAGGAACTGCAGTCATCTTCTTCCTTTCGACCCATCGCCTCCAGAGTTGAAGCTTCTGAGGATGCTTTATTGGAGGAAGTGGGAGAAGGAGGAGAAAAAAGGTCTGGTCAGCTGTTTTCTCAAACAAGATTAGAAACAGGCTGCAATACTCACATCTTTCTGTAATTATCAGAAGGAAGGATTAGGAGCAAACCTGTATAATTGGCAAAAATAAAACTATCTCCACATTTGCTTTCAAAAATCACAAGGACGAATTCATGGAATGCCTACTACATGCACATTATGCTTGCTGCATGCTCACATCAGGGCAATAGTGAGTACGTGTGTAGATAACCTGGGAATATCCACCTTGAGGGGATCTGAGCTGAGCTGAGGCATGTCCTGTGTTTTCCAAATGATAGTCACAACGTTCACTCAGACTACAGAGTCAGCCAGGCTTCCTCTCTAATGTCACAACTCTGCCACCTCCCTCAATTTTTCTCACTAGTACCTCTCTCCCACCTGTTATGGGTTAAATGAATGAGTATTGTGCCGTTTTTGTAACTCCTACAACATTTAGCACAGTGCTGGGCAGATATTCATGAAAATCTAAATTGAATCATTTCCTAAATTTATATCAGAGTTCTGGAGTTACCATATTTATTCAACAGTCAACCAATATGTATTTAGCACTTACCGTGTGCAAGGTGCCGATGTGTACTGATAACAACACAGATGCTGGCCCTGCCTTCACGGGGCTGCCAGCCTGAAGGAGATGGGCAATGGGCAAGTAAAGTCATACGTGTACAGTTACAGTGTGGGGAAAATTAGGAAAGACAAAAACCCGGGTTTGTCATAGAGATAAACAGGGAGGGTCTTTAGATAAAGGCCAGGGAAGTCCTCTTGAGCAGGTCATATTTAAGCTGAGACCCAAAATTTGGGAAGGAGCCAACCAAGCAAAGTGCACGTGAAGGAGCTTCTCTGCAAAAGAAATAAAACACCAAAGCTCGAAGGGAGGAAAGAGCATAGTGTGCTCCAGAGCCTGAAGGGGCGGCGTGGCTGGTGCAGAGTGAGCTCCGCATGGTGCGGGATGGTGAGTGGGTAGGGAGAGGCAGACAGGGGCGGACAATAAAGGGCTTTGTAGACTCTGTTTAAGACACTGGATTTTCTTCTAGGTGAGACGGGAAGACATGAAGGATTTTTAGCAGAGAAGTTATTACACCATTGATGTTTTAAAGAGTTCACTCTGGCTGATCTGTGAAGGGAGTGGAGGGGGCAAGGGTTGCAGCGTGGAAAATGGGTAGTGGGGGGTAGGGGACAGAAGTCTAGGAGAGAGATGATGGTGGCTTGGGCCAGATTGGAGTGAAGGAGAGAATGATGAACCTGGGATGTATTCTGTGAGTCCAGTTATCTACAGTATTAGGCGATGTGTCATATGGTGGGGCAAACGGAGTCTGAGAGGACTCCCATGTTTCTGGCAGGAGCATCTGGGGTTGGTTGGGGGTGCCCTGACTGAGCTCATGAATACTAGAGAGAAACATGTTTTTGGGGTGGGGTTAAATGGTTGGAGGGAGTCTCTGTTCCTTTGGATATTCCACTCTGTCTACCCCCTCCAACAGCTGATGGCAGGGTACCAGGTGTCCAGGAGTGTTGAGTGAGACACCATTTCTGCCAGCACCCTCTCCCTTATACTCCTTGAACCTGATGGAGAAATAGGAAAATATGCCTAATAGCTGCCCCCTTGGGCAATTACCTTCCTTCCCCACTTGAGAAAAACTACTTGTAGACTCTATGGGGTCTTCTATTAATAATAGCCTTTGAACAAAAAGAAAGTTTGTTCCTCTACAATTCAGCATTAAGTGAAGAGCGTAGTTTTGGAGGCCAACCTGAGTTCAAATCCTACCTTTGCTAGTTACCAGTTAAATGGCCTTGCCTAAGGCAAGTTACTAACCTCTTTGAATCTATTTCCTCATCTGTAAAGTGGGGGCAAAACCCTTTATGACATGGTAAAGGTTAAATGAAATGGTGCACATAGAGACACTGATACACATGATAAACAGTTATTTCTTTTTTATTTTTATTTTTTTTTCTGTTCTGCTACAATCATAAACAGTTGTAACAGAGATAATATTCTGGAGACATTTATTGATGTATTTCATTCCTGATAATCCACACCTGGAGGACTCGTGGTAAAATAGGTTTCATGGAATAGAGGGAAACCTCTTCTGCCATTAAAACACAACTACGAGACTTAGACCCCTGGGAATAAGAAGAATATGATACAAGCAAGGCTCTTGGCAGAGGGGAAGAGGAGGTGGAAAGATGGATACTTTTGGTCCAAGTGGATCCTGGAAAGGGGATGGGGAAACAGATGGTGTAGTTTTCCAAAGCACAGATCTTTGCTTTTTCTCTCTTGGAGTAGAGCATCTGGTCAGGAATGGGGAGACTGGTGACATGGATGGGGTGGCTTACCAGGACCCTGCTGGTGGGAGGCTTTAAGCCTAGGAGGAGCGCTGCCTGCAACCACATCTAACAGGGCAGTGAGGAATCATGGGGAGGCCTCGAGGGAGGAGGTGAGTTGAGATAGTGCCTCATGCTGGGCAGAGACTCGAAAACCTCCCCAGGGCCAGCTCATGCTGGCTCATGCCAGCTCATGCCAGCTCATGTGCACCTCTCTGGTGTTAATGTTGGCAGCTAGAAAGTGACCACAGTAGGAGTACTGGAGTATTTTTTTTTTTGAGACAGAGTCTTGCTCTATTGCCCAGGCTAGAGTGCAGTGGTGTGATCATTCCTTACTGCAGCCTCAACCTCCTGGGGTTGGAGGGATCCCACCTCAGCCACCCTAGTAGTTGGGTCTACAGGCATGCATCAACACGCCTGCCTAATTTTAATTTTTTTTCCAAAGACAGGGTCTTACTCTGTTACCCAGGCTGGTCTGGAACTCCTGGGATCAAGTGACCCTCCCATCTTGGCCTTCCAACGTGCTGGGATTACAGGTATAAGCCATCAATCCCAGCCTAATAGGAGTATTTACACCATGGACAGTGGCAACAGCTACAATCAGGGCTTCTCCCCGACTCCACCTCCCCTTGCCCCAAGACCTGTCATTAAACATTTACCAGCTCATCATGGCTCATGGCCCTGTGAGGGGATGCAGAGCAGGTCACGGCCAGCTGGCTGGGGTTGGTGAGAAGAGACGGTGATGACCAGGGCTTTTCAGGTAAGCAAACAGCTGGGATCAGGGCCTTTAGTAGAGTATGTCAGTATGATCCCCGTGAACCAGTGGGACCAGTCATACTTCAGAGGTCACTAGTTGGCTTCTGATGAGATCCAGAGGACTGTGGAATCCAAGGTCCCTGATAAGTCTAAGAAGTCTGAGACCCCTTCTCCCATATGACAACAAGGTTAAGTAAATACCTTACAACATAAAATGCCAACTTGAAGTAGCTCAGGAAGAGGAAAGGCCATCTCAAGGCTGTGTTTTCCTGAAAGGCATAAGGTCATCTAAATGAGACTCTTGAAACCCAAAGGGAGATTTTTATGCTACAACGGACAAATTCAAATTTAAAGTTCCCTGTTTCCCTTTTTGCTGCCTGATGGGATGGGAGTTCATGAGAAAGATTTATAAGAAATAAGGAAGCTGCATTTTTTGGTCTACATTTTAATAATGTGTCAACTTGCAACCTGGCTATATAATAATTGGCGGCTATTTATTATTAAAAAAATGCATGTGAGAAACTCCTTCATGATTGACCTAGTTGAATATACATCTGGTAGCTTGTGTTTGGGTCTTCTGGCCCATTTGCTGATCTGCTCCTCTTGGCAGGGTGGCAGCCCAGAGGGACCACAGCAGTTCAGGATGCAGGCACTGGCCAGAGGAGGTCTCACTGGCAGTGGTGGGCTGAGACTTGACTTTGAGGGCACAGTACACAAGGTGGGGACATATGGACCCTGACTGGTGGAGATCTCTCTGAGGAAGATGGAATATAAGAGTCAGGGGATATCTTTAGCCAGATGCCCTTCTGTAGATCCTGAGTCCCAAATCTAGCAGCTGCCACTTATCAGGGTGCTTGGCATCTAGAATGCATGAACTCTTACTTGCTTTACAGGCTGCAAAAAGAAAAATGGGGTACTTTAAATTTGAGATTGTCCATTATTGCATGTTAATCTTATCAGGTTTAAGGAGTCTCATTTAGCTGACCCAGTCTCCAGGGGGCATCAAAAATACTTGCTGTGAGGATACACTGCTGCTGGTAAGTCTTGAATGTAGGGGATGAGGGCAAAGGTTTGAACATTTAACAAAGCAAAATCAACTGCCTGTGTGCCTCCCCCACCCTTGCTCTCTCCCCTCTCCACAGAACAACAGGGCTGTGGATGCTGCTTTTCCAGCCAATGAAGAGCCGCCTTCCAGCTCTGGGACCAAGAGCCAGGCGTCCATCACTCCCCCTTCCGGAGCTCCCATGGAATGACGGCCTGTTCTCCAGGAGGCTGCACCACCTCATTAGCAGATCTGTACTCACTGTTCCTTCTTTCCCTTCTCTCTTAAATAGCTTTAAAAACATAGTATTCTTAGCCGAAGCTAGGCTGTGAGAAAACATCTTTCCCGCCCACCCCTCCTCCCATACACTGAATCCTAACCATTTAGTTCCATCTTCAATACAATGTGGAAACATCAAACGCCCAGATCTGAAACCCCCATAGCTTTGGCTTTTCCTTCCACCCCTCTGTAACAAGAGTGATCACCTCAAGACTCCCATGCCCTGTGTGGTGGAGGTCTGAACAGTGGGCTTTGAAAGGGGTGCCCACGTTCCTTCCATGGCTGCATCCTGCTTCTTTCTGCTAAAGTCCTCCCCCTCCTCTCTTGACTTCTGTAATCTAGGCCTTTTCAGAGGAAAAGAAAACAAATTCTAAGGAGCTTGAAGCTCCAGTATTGCTCTCATTTGTTTCCAAAGTACTCCCCGCCTCTCACTCTATTTCTGGCAACAATTTCCATTGGGTTTCAAAGCTCAGGAGCAGCCGCCACAGATTTCTCTGAGATTTAGGGCTGATTTTTCACATCGATAGCTCAGGAGACTCGGAGGATGTTGGCTTCGTGGCTGGTTCAGGTGCCTTGTGCTTCAGCACAGCAAGATTCTCAAGAATATTCTGCAAAAATGGCTCCTAGCAAAGAAAATGACCTTATTCATGGAACTATCTTTGAGTTGTGGAGGTAATACTCCTTCATTCAACATGCATTTATTGAGTACTTCCTGTATACACTTTGGGCTATAAATAGACATTCTATGATAGGAGTCTGGCCTTAGAAGTGATTACAATCAGGTTATGAAGACCAAACACAGATATATAAATAAGAAGCTAAGAATGCAGGCCAGTCTGCTTAAAGGACTGGGACCATGTGTTACTCATCTTTGAAATCCTAGAACCTACTACTGTTTCTGGCACTCACTAAAGGTCCAGCCCATGGTTGCTAAATGAGTGAATGAGAAAGAAAAGCTTGGGGGTGGGTTGATTGGGGAGCGCACTGTGGAGGAGTTAGACTTAAGATGAGTATAGAAGGTGGGTGGATGTATTCTTTTTTTTTTTTTGAGACGGAGTCTCGCTCTGTCGCCCAGGCTGGAGTGCAGTGGCGCGATCTTGGCTCACTGCAAGCTCCGACTCCTGGGTTCACGCCATTCTCCTGCCTCAGCCTCTCCAAGTAGCTGGGACTACAGGTGCCCGCCACCACGCCCAGCTAATTTTTTGTATTTTTAGTAGAGACGGGGTTTCATCATGGTCTCGATCTCCTGACCTCGTGATCTGCCCGCCTCGACCTCCCAAAGTGCTGGGATTACAAGCGTGAGCCACTGTGCCCAGCGGGATGTATTCTTTATATTGCTTTAGAGAGGAGCCTATAGTGAGAAGACCTGAGCCCTGGGAAAGGACTGCAGCAGGGCCTCCCTCTCTATAGTCCTTGCTGTGAGGCTCTGCCCATGGCACAGCAGCAGGAGAGGGTGGAATGGCCATAGAAGGCCAAATCTGCTTGGCTTCTTTCTTGTCATCATAATTTCAGGGACACTAGTGCCTGGGATGGGATCTGTGTCCAGTTCTTGGTCAGAAGAACTTCCCTGGGACACTAGACAAGGCTCTTCCTGACCATTCTACCTAGAGTCCGTCTACCCACAGCCAGAGTCACTCTCTCTTAGGTGAGCCAGTCCTTTCTTCTGTAATAAGTATGACAGTCTCAAAGCACCCTGTTTACTTGTTTGAGGTTGATCTCCTCTATAGAAAGTAACTCCACACAGACAAAGACCTTGGCTATCTTGTTGCATCCCTTGGGGCTAGCACAGTACCTGCCTCCTGGTTAGTGCTCAATTGTATTTTTTGGGTGAACTTCCTGGCCTCTTGGGGGGAAATTCTGTAGCTGTGGAGGAGGCTACAGAGGGGAAAGTTCCTCCTAAAGGGCAGGCAGTACAGCCTTGGGGTGGACGCTGCCTCTGAGTGCAGCCCTTTCCATGCTCCTAGTGGCAGGCTGTGTGATGCTGCTTATGAGAAGCTGGTGAGAGATGCTTGGGCCACGAGCCCAGGAGGCAGGTGCTCCTTCCAAGGAGCTTCCCTGTCCTTCCTCCTTTTCCAGCTTCATTTAGTAAAGGGAGCACCACTAGCCCGAGACAGAACTCTCAGGCAGATAAGGTTTGTCTGCAGTGGCCTCCCCACTGTGGTCATATACCCTAAAACGGCCAGGTCACCTCATGACCCCACACTGGCCAGATTCTCTCTCTGGACTCTCATGTCTGCCCCACTCTCCATGTGGCCTACCTACCCAAAGTTTCCTATTTGAGTTGCAGCCATTTAGGGACCTGCCCTGAGGTGCTTATTAAATGAATCAGCTGGGCTAATAGCTTAAAACTGTTACACTCCTAATTAGGTGATCCAGAGTCTTAGGAGCATCACGTTATAATTCAAAGGCTTTCCATCCAATTGAATCGAATCGAATCAAATCGAATCCAATCCAATCAATCCAATCCAATCCAATCCAATCCACTCCACTCTAATCCAATCCACTCTAATCCATTACAATGTGTGTACAGTGTAGGAACAATCGTAATGTTCCTAAACTGGGCATGGACAAACCAGAGGAGACAGGGACAGGGAAGGAGAGCATCTTTGAGTAGCACCTCTGCAATCTTAAGCTCACAGATAATGGTTCTCAATTCTACCCGCGGGAAGAGCCACTCTCCTTTTGCTGGTGCTGTCACTAGGGGCTTCTGAGCAAGGAGGCATGAATCACTCTGGGGCATAGTGAGCAGGCTCAGAGCCTTCTGGATCATGCCTGGCTCTTTTACTGACCTTAGAGGAATCAATCTACCCTAAGACTGCTTTATAGTCTCTGCTTCCGGGATTTTCTATTCTTTGTGGAGCATGACTCAGAAAAGCCTATGGGCCTTGGGAGGGAGGTTATCAGTTGGATCATCTTTAATAAGAATGTGCTCTCTGCCTGCAGGCTGGGGCACACCGAATCATGGAAATGTATCAGCGCTTGGTTACAAAAGGGTAAAAGGCAAAAGTTTTCTTGCTGGGTCCCACAATTTTCTAGACTCTGGCCCATACTGGACTTTATATCATCCACTGGGTTAAAAGAATACTAGAAAGAACCCAGACTTGTTCCAGTCTTGGTTTGATATCCAGTAGCTGTGCAGTCCCAGGCAGATCACTATACATCCCTGAGTTTCCATCCTCCTCTTTGGTGAACAGAGGAGATTGGACTAGATTAAAGTTCCCTGAAGTTTGCTTTTCAATATCTTAGTCCTGGGTGACTCTCTGTGAGCAGGGTGGATTTGCTACCTCCCCTGGCCCCCTTCCTGGAGATTCATGATCCACATTAGCTTATTAAAAATTCTGAGGACCATTAAAGACACATGCTGTTTAATCTGGCATTTCCCAAATTTTGTGGATGGTGAAATTCTTTCCTTCTGTAACACTAATATTAGTGTGCAGGGGATCTGGGGTTTCTCAGAGCATCCTTTGGAAAATGTAGACTAGGCCATCTCTAATGCTTTGTAATTCTTCATATTTTGCAGGGATAGATGAAATTTCGAGCAGCCCTCTGCTATCAGTCACAGCTTCACCCTCCTTGTGGTGTCATAGGTGAATGGCTGGGCCTGTGTCAGAACTCATTTCCAGTTCACGGGTTGCAACCCAAGTGGCTCATCAGCTTGCCAAAGCCCAGGCTCTGGAACCTAAAGGCTTCAGGAAGCTTCTGGCCAGAGAGAAACTTCAAGGACCACCCACTCCATTTCCCAGCCCTTCTGCCACTGCCATTCTGCATTTCAAAGATCAACGCTGCATGCCAATTTCTGTTCACAAAATGACCCAGGGAGAAGGTTTTTCAGTTGTTGCCTGCAGTTTATTTAAGGTGCAAACCTACATTTAAGTTTAACAAAATCACTCCTGCTGCAGTGACAAGCCATAATTTATGTGTTGCTTATGGTTTATTGTGTACTTCTTACAGAGGATGTGAAGATCATTCTCTAGGGCTTCATGCAGTAGCTGAGAGGTCAACACACGGGGGCCATTGTAGAGAGCAGGGTATGCTGCTTATTCTTCGTGTGCTGCTAAGTATATTGGGCCTTGGTTTCCTCATCTGCTGAACGTGAGTAATGATCCCTGCTCTATTTCTCAGCATTCCTTTGGAGGGCTAATGCTTCAATGGGCACGAAAGCAGTTTGCAACCTCTAAAATGCCATGCAGTGGGTCCATATTATAGGCACATGAATTAAACACTAAGCACTGGAGAAAGAGAAAGGGAAACCAATAAGGACTTAAACGGGGTGAGCACAGGGCAGGAGACAGGAATCTGCTATTCCTTCAGCTGGTTCCAGCTCCCACGTGCCTTTCACAGTGTGAGCATCTCATCACACTGTGTTTCTAAAGTGTTTAAAGATATATGATTTTTCATACATCATAGCCCTGAATGCAAGCCAACTACTTCATCTGGTACTCAACCAAGAAAACAGGGAACTGTTGCAACAAGAGAGGAAATAATACTTTTGTTGGTTTTTTTCATGGGTGATATGCAGGTCTCCATTGGGGCGCTTTTCTAAGGAGTTTTCAAGGTTAACTCTGACTGTGTGTCACACACCGCCTTCAAGCCTAATCCCATGCAAGAGGTGCCTCTTTTGTACAGGTTGGACGCTCATTACTATTAACCGTCCCAGCCAGGCACTCTACTGTGGCTTCCAGAAGGGGAGAGGAAGGATCTTTCGCCTACCAGGGATGGAGTACAAAAGGAGGGACAGGCTGAACTCAGGACGAAGGGCTGTGTCAGGAAGCTCTGAGTTACCAGCCTTTCCTCCAAGGACATGGGTTTGACAGTTCATGGATAGTCCGTGCAGTCCCCTGCCTGCTTCAGCTTGCTTTCTTGCTGGCAGCCGCTCCCACTCAGCCCCAACCCCCTCGCCATTGACCGTGGCGGCGCGCCTGCAGTTGTAGCGCCAGGCACGCAGCCTGTTTGCAGACTCAGCCGCTCCCCTCATTCATGCTGCAGCTCATTCACTGGCTGGCGCTGGCAGGCTGCGGCTGGGCGCCGCCACTCGCGCGCACTCGTGTGGCAATTTATTTCTGGCCCTGTGTGCGTGTGTATGGGGGAGAGGGAGCGAGGGAGGCGCTCTCCTCTTGGAGGGGGATGCTTTTTCACTTCCAGGTAGAATCGCTCCCAGGCTTTATAGTATTCGCTGCCCTGGACCACGCACCTGGGTGGGGCACCGCGCTAGGCACTTTGCATGCATTATCTTGTTTAAGGCCCCACGGCCACCTTTCAAGGTAACTGCATTTTACAGCTGAGGTACTGATAAGTAGAAATGTTCAGAAAAATCCCCCACATCAAACAGATAGTGAATCATACAACTGAACTGGATTCCAACGCTAGTCTTCTCGTCACTGTACCACATAACCTGTTGCCTCTTTCCTGGTGGCAGTTGCTGGGATGTCACTCATCTCCACCTTCATCCTTATGATGCTGTAATGCAATCCTAACGTCTGACTGATTCTCCTGGGAACACATGGCTCGGACAATCTTGAAAGGGCTGAATCCCTAAAGCACTCAGATTTCTCAGCATGGAGGCTGGGGGCAGCATGTCTATTGCCCCAAGCCTCTCATGGCTCCAGTTCAAACCATTTCTCACTCTAACCTCAAGCTTCTTTCCCAAAAAGTACTTTCTGAAGAGTACTCTTAATAAGCATCCACACACACACACACACACACACACACACACACACCAGAGCAATCTGCAGCATCATGGAAAGGTCACTGAATTTATCAATAGATCTGGGTTCAGATGCCACCACCATCACCAGCTTTGCAACCCCAGGCAAACCCTTTAACTTCTAAGCCTCAATGGTCTCATCTATACTAAGGGGGAAATAATACATGCCACACCATCTGATGGGATCGTCCTAAAGATGATTAATTATAAACACATTATAAACTGTAAAGTGTGGTCCCCATACCAGGTATTACTAAGCACTCTGTGTTATGGCCTGTTTCAGAGGTGGGTCTCATCTTTGGTTCTGGTTAAGCTTGGGTCAGCAGGAATGACAGGGACCTTGTTCTGTCTTCAGCTTATGATCTGGAAAAGATCATCTTCTTACCTAAGGCGGAATCTGCTTGACTCTCTTGACCCTTCTCAGAGATTTTCCTCATGATCAATTTATCTGACTCCAGAGCAAGAGGCTGTCCAGCCAAGCACTGCAGCCAGACCAGTGTGAGCCCTGGCAGCCACCTCCAGGAGCCTCAGGGTTAACGTTTGTGCGTCAAAGTTACGTGGAGAGAAGGGGCCACGGTGTGGATGGGGGTGGTGGTGGTGGTGAATCCAGACCTCCTTTTAAGATCTTCACTTGAGAGGTAAACTAGGGAAGTTTAAAAACAGAAGGGAGGTAGACGTGCCCCTGGGGAAGGTGAAGCAGCTGTCTTGTGACTGACAGCGATAGCTCAGCTGCGTTCTGCATCTTAACGCGGCCGAGGATAGGGAGCCTGAAGCCTGTCCACTGACCCCTCCAGGAGTGACTGAGGCTGATTCGTCTTCCTTAGGCTTGCAGAGCCACAGGCTGTTTACAAATCTTTTTGCCATTGGTTCTTCTAATCCTCCCAATAACCCAAAGAGGTCGGCAGAGAGGGCGTACTTTATTTGATGGATGGGGTCAGAGAGGTTAAGAGATGAAGGTTGAGCAGGAGGGAGGGGTGCAAGAGAGCTGGAGGTCCTGACACCCCAGCAGATGGACGGGGTCCCACCAGGCACAGAGCCTTGTCCCTAGAATGCAGGCATTGCAGGAGGGGCACATAAAGATATTTTTCTCCCTTTTCCCTGCCCAGAAGGGCAAAAGGCTTCCATGCAAGCCAGCCCAGGAGTGACGGACAGATGGCTCCACCCGGACCCCCCATTCAGACTTATTCTCCAAGACAGCTATAACTTACCCTTGATGCCAAAAGAGTCAGGGAAGACTGGAACTGGGGCTAAAATAAATGCCCAAGTTGCTTACAAAGTGGCTCTTCAAATCCACTCGCTAGGTGCTGCACGCTTCCCACTAAGCAAAGAGACCCTCTAAAGCCAAGAAAAGAAGCAGGGTTTTCTTACCCAGGGACTCGGGAAGAATCCTGCTTGAGCTCCCACTCCACCTCCTACAGGTCTGTGAGGATTAGCTGCTCCAGTGCTTTAACAATAAACCCAGTTAAAGGGGAGGAATGCAGGAGTTTTCTTTCCCAGGACCGTAACCATGCAGCCTTAAAGGGGAGTACAAGTAGCTAGGGTGGCTTGCATCTCTTGTTCCTTTCCTCGGCTCTGCTCTCCCTCCCTCCCAGCAAGCAGTAATGAGTCTTATCCAGAAAAATGCTTGTGCATTTTTGCCTGGTGTGTGTGTGTGTGTGCGTGTGTGTGAAATTGTGTTTGCATTGATGTGTGTGATGGAAAGACAGAAAGGAAGAATGAAAAACAAAAACATCAAATTATAGGTTCCCATTATTCTGAATGGGTGATGACAGAAAAAAATCAGAGAAGCTTTCTAGGATTGCCTGCCTCAGTTTCCCTTTTAACCACTCAGGTGATGGTGTATGTTGTCTAAAAACACCTCCCTGAAAAACAGAACATCCACACTGGCTGACATGTAGGGACCGAAGACAGTGTCCACCTTGCTTGTTATCTCTTACAGAACTGGGAGAAAGGGCCTCGGATGTCCCACAAGGGGCCCCTCAGTTGGACGGTCTCACTCAGTATCTTTGATATGTCTCCTTTCCTCCAGAAGCTCAGCATTCTGATCCCCAAACCTGTCTCAGTCCTAACCCATGAGACCCCAGGAAATCATTCCCCTCCTTCGGAAACTCCCTGCTCCCTCTGTTTCCTGTACTCATCTCTCCAGCCTGGCTCTTGACCAAGGCTTCACAATCTCCATCTCAGCTTCTCTGGGGCAGTCCCTTTAGTGCAGATTTCTTTAACCTCTGTCATCTGCTGTCTTGTTTTCTCCTTCTCTACTCTCTCCTTAAGGTTACCATCTACTCACGGGGTCTAGTATTACCACCTTCATGAAACTCTCCCCAGTCAACACCCCACCTGGCTTATCATGCTCAACCTCAACATCCAAATGTCCACTGTCACCTACAAACAAGGCTGAATGTGTTATGGCCACCCCAAACCCACTCTCCTGTTTTCCCCAGCTAGGCTAATGGGCTACCATCTTCCAAACACTCAAGTGAGAAACTCCAGGGTTTGCTTTGTTTGTGTTGCCTGTTTCATTTGTCTTCCAAACCCATCCAGCTCTTATGCACTTTCATTTGTTCCTTGAAATTAGCTTTTAAATTGTACCATTTCTTTTGTGTCATCTTGTTTTTTGAATAAATAACACATTCATATGGGCAAGAAAAAGACCATACTAAAAGGCATACATTGAGATGTGTCATCCCCTTCTACTCCCTATCTGTCCCTTGACCCTGACATTGCCCTCTATAGGTGACCACTTTTATTATGGTATTTCTTTATGTGAATGCAAGCATATATTCACCTCTACAATCTCAGTTCAGGCCCTCAGCCTCCCACCCAGGTAGAACTGTGATAGGATAGGGTGACGTGGTGCGGTAGGATAGTTAAAAGCGGCTCTGGGGAAGACTTCTAGGTTGGATTACTGGGTCTTCCATTGACAGATATGTGGCCTTGGGAAAGTGGCTTAACCTCTCTATGCCTCAGTTTTTCCATCTGTAAAATGGCATAATTATTAAACTTATTTCACACATTAGTAGGGTGGAGCAAGACAGAATGCATCTGCTTAGAACAGTGGCTCGTACATGGTAAGCACTTAATAAATTTTAGCTATGATCATTCTTTATCTGCCATAGTCTGAATATTTATGTCCCCATCCAAATTCATATGCTGAAACCTAATCACCAGTGTGGTGGTATTAAAACATGGGGTTTGGGGGAGGTGATCAGGTCATGAGGGTGGAGCCCTTGTGAATGGAATTAGTGCCCTTATAAAAGAGACCCCAGAGAGCTGCATTGCCCCTTCCACTATATGCGGACACAGAGAGAAGCTGCCTTCTATGAATTAGGAAGTGAGCCCTCATCAGGCATTGGATTTGCTGGGACTTCCAGCCTCCAGAATGGTGAGAAATAGATTTCTGCTGTTTACAAGCTGCCAGTTTATGGTATTTTGTTACAGCACCCTGAATAGACTAAGACAGTCTACAATGTAACTTTCATTCTAGAATTACCTTAATAAAACATATTGCTTCCTCATCAAAAACATTCATTGTCTACAGAATAAAATCCAAACACTTCAGCCCATCATTGAAAGCATTCTAGGATCTAGCACAAAGCTATCCTTCCTCCACTGCATCTGTATTTCTACCCATGTGACACTCCAGCCACACCATATGAAACACTTATTTCTAACATAACACTCACACCAAAACTCCTGACCTTCATTTATCCTGATCCGTTGGTTAAGAAAATGCCCTTTCCTCATTCTCTGCCTATAGAAATGCTATAGATTCAAAAATTCCACACCCAGGAAGCCTTCTAAGATTTCCTTTCCCACTGAGAACTGATCACTCCTCCCTTTGGACTGTTCTCAAAACTCTTTGTCTACAACTCTTCTTAGTTCTTAATCTATTTTTGCCTTGAATTCTAGTTTGTTTCCCGTCTCCTTTTTTAAATTGATAGTTATTTAAGGGCTGTGATTCTGCCTATATTTCTTGCCCCTCTTTTTTCTTTCCTCCATCCTCCTCCTGTGCCTGGCTCTGCAAATATTTATTGGACCTTACAGATTTATCAGCCCTCAGGAGTAGAAAGACCTTTGATAGTCATCATAATTAAGTAAGATATGATTTGCTAATTATTGGTACATAAGTAAGTACTTAATAAATGGTAACTATTATTAGTATTGAAAGTAGGAATAATAGCATATTATTGTTATTGATACAACATCCCATTTATTGCCTAGACGCTCTGGGTAAAGCATCCCTCACTAAGCTGCTGTCCTCCTCCTGTTTGCACGCTCTGGAGCTGGGGAGTTTATCACAGCCTAAGATAGCCAAATATGCCCATGGGCATTGACACACATTACAAAGTTTATCTCTAGAGGAAGCTGAATTCTGCTTCTCTGAAGACTTTCCCAGCACACACATACATATACTCATTCCTTAAATATTTATCAAGTGCTGACTATATACTAAGTATTGGGGATCTTAAACCAGACCTAGTTCCTATGTTCATACAATTTTTACTGTCCAAGTGTATGAATCAGTCAACTCTGCACATTGTAAGTCACTCTGATGAAAGGATGAATCGGCAAGGAATTGCCTGTTGTCATCAGACCACCAGAATCCTCTTTCTTTCCCATTCCCTCCAATTCACCTGCACCCTGCTGGGCTGGACACACCACAGAGCCAGGAATGAATTCTCTGCTATGGAAACAGAAATAGGTTCAGCAGATGTCTGGTGCCAGAGGAGAAAGCACTGCCTCTTAGTGATGAGGTCAGAAGCCAGATCTCCTTGCAAGCACTGACTGGGCCATGTGCCAATCATTGGAGGCCTAGTGAGGAGGTAGAGCACCCATTGCTCAAATATTAGAACAGATGACTAGAGAAATGAGGGGACATTTAGTAATGTCTCTCAAGGATGTGGAAGAGAGCTTTTGTCATTACAGCACAGGTACAAGCGTGCACATACACAAAGACATGCACGTGCACATGCGTGGTTGCAGTTTTGCACAGTTCATATTCTTTTAATGGCCTTGTCTCTATGTTTTTCTCAACTGACAATTTGACCAAATATTTATTAAACATCAACTATGTTCCCAGGACAGGAGACAAGCTACAGAATAACAATTGGAGATCATTCAATAGCTAAATAAGGTACTATTAATTTACATTGTTCCCAGAGATAGGGGTCATGGAAAGATTGCTGCAGGGTGGAGATATTAGGAAAGGTTTTATAGAAAAAGTAGAATCTGCATATTAAGGATGAGTGGGACCAGATTCGGGAGGCGTCAGTGGTGGGTGTGGTAGAATTAAGAAAACACAGAGGTTTGAATACCTATACAAAATCCATACTGGAAATGATGAGACAGCTTTGCAATGTCACAGGTGACATTGGCAAAGGGGAAAGTGGCCATATAGAACCTGATAGATGGCCGGGCGCGGTGGCTCATGCTTGTAATCCCAGCACTTTGGGAGGCCGAGGCGGGCGGATCACGAGGTCAGGAGATCGGGACCACGGTGAAACCCCGTCTCTACTAAAAATACAAAAAAATTAGCCGGGCGTGGTGGCGGGCACCTTTAGTCCCAGCTACTCGGAGAAGCTGAGGCAGGAGAATGGTGTGAACCTGGGAGGCGGAGCTTGCAGTGAGCCGAGATTGTGCCACTGCACTCCAGCCTGGGCGACAGAGCGACACTCTGTCTCAAAAAAAAAAAAACCTGATAGTTACCTCCACCACTCCCATTGGACCACGCTTACCCCTCCAAGTAAATAAAATAAGGGGTCCTCTTAAGGTTTGGTATAAGGAGTAGAAAAGGGAGATGTGCTCATGAGGACAGAGCAATCCTTCCTCTGTTTAAGAGCAGATTCTTGTGTCACCTGCTTTCTGCATTGTCTTTTACATTTAATTAGATCTCCAGATTGAGCTTTCTGGACAGCCAAATGACAAGACATGGTGATGTGCCAGGGTGGAACAGGGAAGGGAGAATGAATCAGGAGAAAGAATTGGCTACATGAGAAGTCAGGAAAACAAACCAAAAAATGGCATGTGTAAAGGCCCTGGGGTGGAAAGGAGCCATACCTGCTGGGGAAATACAGAGTAGTGCATTGTGACTGGGCAGGTAATGTAGTGGGGAGAGTAGCCCAAATGCAGCTGGTGAGGCAGGAAAAGGAGTAGATCATGCAAAGCCTTGAAGGCATGATAGGACAGATAATGAGGGGGAAGAGGGGCCACCAAAGAGCAAATATCACTTATTTCAAAACATATCTCCAGTTGGAGGTTGGATAACAGGGAATAGAATGTGCTCCTGATCAGGGAATGAGGGCTGGAGGGAGGGTATGGAAATTATAGGACCTTAGAGATGGGTTGGCTCACAGGCGTGAATCAATGCAAGACTCACTTCTTTAGTATTTATTTATGTTAAAAATAAGACACCAGACTGCTAGTATTTCCAGGAATAGATATTTTACACTGCTGTGTCTTGGACAACATTGCTCCTGCGGCCTGTGAAATGCTCATCTTTTATTTGAGCTGGATCTTTAAAAAGTCTCCTCTCCTGAGCATCCTTCCCTGGGTCCACAGGCAAATGTTGACTCTCTCTCTTTTCTCCCAAAGCTCTTGCATCTCTGCAATGGCACCTGCTCTACTCTGCTTGGGTTAAAATTGCTATGATACATGTCAGGTTGCCCCTTAGATGATAAGCCCTCTGAGGGTAGAAACCAGGCTTCAATGACCTCTACACTTCCACAAAGTCCTGAAAATTGAAGGGCTAAATACATCCTAAAAATGAGAGTTTTCTGGTGTGTTCTGAGTTTGACACCATTTGCTATTTGACGCCATGGAAGGGAGGAGGAGGACAATGGATGATAAGTACATGGGCTTTGTATTAGTCTGTTCTCACGCTGCTAACAAAGACGTACCAGAGACTCAGTAATTTATAAAGGAAAGAGGTTTAATGGACTGACAGTTCCATGTGGCTGGGGAGGCCTTGCAATCATGGCAGAAGGCAAGGGGGAGTAAGTCATGTCTTACATGGATGGCAGCAGGCAAACAGAAGGAACTTGTGCAGAGGAACTCCTCTTTATAAAAACATCAGATCTCGTGAGACTTATTCACTACCACGAGAACAGCATGGGAAAGACCCATGATTCAGTTACCTTCCACTGGGTCCCTCCCATGACATGTGAGAATTATGGGAGCTACAATTCAAAATGAGATTTGGGTGGGGGACACAGCCCAACCATATCAGGCTTACCATGGGCTGCCCCCATCGACACAGAGAATCCTAAAGAATGTACAAAATGGTCCATTGTTTGGTTTGTGTTGCATCTTCCAATTTCTTTAGATGCTCCAGAGAGTTGGGTGTCAGGGGTGGGCCATTCATCCAGGATGTCTGGCTGGGTCCTCATGGCCACTCTGCCTAGGAGGAAGGTATCAGCTCTTCCCACCTGGACTTTCTTCTTTTCTCCTGTTTCCCTGGGCCTCTCCATCCTATGTATTCTTTCCCAGATTCTTTAATCCTCCTCCTTACCCTCTGCCAGTGTTCATCAAGCATTTGGTTATGTCTAGGTACAGCTAGACATGACGTAGGGGTAGCAGGGGATCTTGCAGGTGGAATGTCTACAAAGCATGTAGATTTTCATCTGACCATCCGACCCTCTCTTCATGTGTGTGATCTGTGTCTATGTGCTAAAAGGATCTATCAACCTCTACTGCTTTAAATCGTATTCCCAAATGACCCCAGCCTGGGTCTATGTCATGTTCCAGGAAGAGTCAGTGGAGGGCAGGATAAATCTCATCACCTTCGGCCTCTGGTTTCTGGCTATGACCTAGTCACTTCCTATGGGAACTTGCTTCTGGTCCTCAGCAGAGACTGGAGGACCTTTCACCTCTGCATCCTTCATTATCCACAGGTATTTCTGTATCCAGAGCTGGAGGCATTTGCAATGACTCTCCAAGGTCACCAGGATGTGACCTGGAAAGGCGAGCAGGAGGGGAGTCAAAGGAAGTGGGTAGTCATAAGTATCCCTTGCCTCATCCAAACTTTTATCAAAGCTACTTACAACGTATCTGATTGAGCGATTCCATTTTAACCTTGTTTTTCTGTTTCTTCCCAACCCTCTAGGGAATACACAAGTAACAAAGGGAGAAATTACAATGGTGAGAATTTCAGTAAGGAATCTAGCCCATGTCATCATGTTTACAGACAGCCCTGGATTCAACTTGGGACTGGGGCTTAGGGAACCTGGCACCTTTATTAACTGGGTAACCTGGGATGAGTCTAACCTTCATGATTTATCTTCTCATCTGTCAAATTGGGCTAAAGATCTCAGTCTACCCCAGGAGTCTACTGTCAGAGTCAAATAAAACGAAAGAATGTGCATAAAAACATCAAAAGTAAAGTCACCTTTGTCCCCTACCCCTAGAATCTCGAGTCTACCTACCTCCAGGTGCTGCCCCGCCCCGCCCGGCTGGTTCACGGTGATTTCCCAGCAGGACAGCTCTCTGGGAGATGGGATGGCCAGGCTCCCTCACTCCCAAGAATGAGCTGCACTGCCCTCTAGTGACAGTGTCCTGTCTAGCAACAGGCCCAGAGGTGCCTGTGTCCTCCCCGCTGGCTGACTGGTGGGGAGAACGGATCATATTCTTGGCAGCACTGTGTCTGACCAACCCCTCCTTCTGCCTTGCCTCACAATTCTTCATATTTCTTCTATATAAGTTCCACGCGGTAACCCATTGCACAACTGGAGCATCGTATTTCTGATACGGGCAGTAACTGCTGCTCCTTTTCTTTAATATTTTAAGAACCAACACATACTTGCAGGTTTCTCTTGTGGGTAAGGCGATGCGCAGGCAGTGAGCTGCTCCTGCTCCCCCAACTCCCATCTCCCTCTTCTGCCTTAAGAGGGAGCTGTCCGCAGCCTTCCTCAGCAAGTCAGCCTTCTGGAGACTTCCCAGGGACAATTACTGGGCCCCCTCCCCACTTGTGGAAAGGACTCAATGGGATCATAGGGATTGCCTGAGAGTCTTCTCTGTCCCCCACAGTGACCATCACAGAGCAGGCATGGCACAGGCATTCTGGAAAGTTCTTCTGAGTGAATAGTTGACCTTTATGAATCCCTTCCTTGGATAGATCCTGACATTCTGTAATACGTGCACACCTTTTTGAGACTCACTGTAGTGCAGAGGCTGAGTCAGACAGTTTTATAAACGTTTCTGAGCCTCAGTTTCTCAAGCATAAATTGGGTATAAGCAGGTCATAAGCGCTAAATAAGATAATGTATGTGAATTGCTTGGAAAATGACAAGCACTCAGGAAGAGGACGCATTGGGGATTTGAATCAGTTTGAGACATGGCAGAGACCAATATGGTATGTAAGGTGGCTCCAGAGATCTGGGTGAAGGGAGCAAATGGGGTTAAGGAGGGGACAGTGTTTGCACAGAAGGCGACAGGGTGCATACGCATGCTCACCCATAAGCCAGAGGTCTGGGATGGAGGACTTCCATGCATAGTGAGATCTCAGCTTAAGATCCTGTGCTTTAGAGGTTACAGGCACCACCACCTCTTGGGATAACTGTCTAGAGGAACACTTTTGAGCTCCCGAGCACTCTCATCTCCAAGGAGTCCAATCAATGTATGCCCTAGTTAGGGGACTTAGAAAGAGGGAGGCAAGCGAAAGACAAAACCTTTCCCTTATAATGGGTTTGGGAGGGTGACACCCAGGACTCTTGAACAACTAGAATGCCTAGGACTTGGGAGCCAGACGGCCTTCTGGGGACACATCCAGCCCCAGCTGGCCCTAGGGAGAGTAGCAACAAGAAAATCCTTCGTCCAGTTGTCCTCTCCCTTTGCATCCCCTGCAGGGAGGTGAACCCCTCTCACTCCCATCCTCCTTCTCTCTTCCCTTCTTCTAGGCTTTCGGGAGGAGGAGAGTTTCTGAGGGAGCAGCAGCATCACCAGCATCACCAGTTCTCCTCTGCTGTTGTTCTTGAGATGGAATGTATAAATAATAGGGCTGACAATAAGTAGAAATCAACAGAAATAATCTACTCCTGAGGAAGGAAACAATTGCTTGATTTAAACACCAGATCTCTTGTCTGAGTGCTCTCAGTGCCATGGTCCACATTTGACCTTCTGAGATGGATTGAAAGAAACTCGCATGGGGTGGAATGCAGGCACAATGCTTCCAGAGCAAGGTCTGTGGGCTGAGAACAATGGCCTGGCTCCTTCTCCGTGCAGCGAATTGGAAACAAGGCACAATAGCCACTCCAGATCCAAGGCTGGTTCCTTCCGCTCCATGTTGGAGACGAGTCCTCAGCATGAGGACAGAAAGCAGGCTGGCATTGCCAGTCCTTGTTATGGATTGTTTTGATCTCAGCTTTCAGCATTTCTACCTCCCCACAATAGGTGGAGGGAAGCAGAAAGAATGGTCTGCCCAGGTTTTCCAAAACCTTGGGAAAAACAACCAGCCTAAAGAATTGCAAAGAGACAAAGAATTATATTCTTATGAAGGTGGCAAGGCCAGATGATGTGGTGATGCCAGAAAATTATTGATTGATTTTGGGGTCCAGAGGACCCTAAATGGGGATACTGAAATCAGCCCCTTGTTTGGCAGCAAGATGGTGTGAAGGGGAGAGAAGGGAAAGGGGAAGGAGAAACTTCTGTCCTCTCCTGGGTTTGGGCATGAGGAGGTAGATTTCAAAGACAGAAGAAAAGGGCAGCACCAAGGCAGACCCTGTTCCTTTTATAGCCCTAGGAAGCTCTGCAAGTGTCAGCCAACGAAGTAAGCCCAGGCCAGGCATTTTGGACATTTCTTTGTAAGGTAAGGTTGATCTTGGGCCGGGCGCGGTGGCTCACACTTGTAATCCCAGCACTTTGGGAGGCCGAGGCGGGCGGATCACGAGGTCAGGAGATCGAGACCACGGTGAAACCGCATCTCTACTAAAAATACAAAAAAATTAGCCAGGCGTGGTGGCGGGCGCCTGTAGTCCCAGCTACTCGGAGAGGCTGAGGCAGGAGAATGGCGTGAACCCGGGAGGCGGAGCTTGCAGTGAGCCGAGATTGCGCCACTGCACTCCAGCCTGGGCGACAGAGCAAGACTCCGTCTCAAAAAAAAAAAAAAAAAAAGGTTGATCTTATCATAGCCTGTAACCCAGCTGAAAATGGAAAGATTTAGAGACCAGAAGGAGCCCCGTATCTAGAGAGGGTGGTGATAGGGAATGGGTGCTATGTCCAACAAATCATCACCTCCCAAAGTTCCCATGAGAGGCGAGGTGGGGCATCACAACAGGTGTGCATAGGGCAGCGTTCCCATAGAATAGGGAGTCTAAGAGAAGACAGTATCTGAGATTTTCAGGCCATGTGCCTTTGCATGGGCCATTTCCTCTGCCTGGAGTGGTCACTCCTTTTCTGTTTAGAGGATTCCTAACTATGCTTCAAGAGCAGCTCACATCTTACCACCTCTACGAAATCCTCCATAACAAAATAATCCTCTCTCTCTACAACATTTGGCAATACCTCACACATATATGCAAAATTTTCAATTATTAAATTAATCAATTTCACTAAATTTTAAGCCCTTAGAGTAGATTCTGTGGCTTTAACTACCCAGTGTATAGCAGCTAGAAATTTACTAATTCATCCAACAAATAGAAATTAAAATTCAGGAAGCAGGCTGGCAGGTAGCATGAGGAGGTTTGGTGGGAGAATTCAGGGCAAGAGCCATCAAGGCAATACTCCAAGCCCAAGGTGAGGGTGGAAACAAAAAGCAAGGACGTGTCTTTGTCCTAGTGGAATCGGACACTGGGCAGAGACTTCTACACATTTCAGCATTGGGCCTGAGAAAGGCTGGATGCTCATTGAGTCTCATGAACATTGAACTAAAAGGGCTTTGAGGCGCCTTAAAGGAAGACAGTCCTGGTGTCCAGGCTTGGGACCATGCTGAGTCTGCTGCTGGGGACATAGCCTTGAAGTGCTCTCAGTTGCAGCTGAGGAGCTGAGGGTTCAATGAGCCAACAAGTCAATAGGTCAGACTCATGATCATTGCTTTGTCCTCTTTTCTCCAAAAAGGGAACACAGGCACAGATATCCCAGCCTTCTAACCAGAGCAAGGCAGCATTAGTGTCTGATGGAATCCCGAGGGAATCTGCCTCCTGCCACCACTAAATATTAGACATTTTGTGCATAGAATTGGCATATGAAACCTGCAGCAGAGACACTGATGAACCATCCATACAGGTACTACCTGCTTCCTCTGTGTTCCACAGAGCCTACTTCTAGTTTTTTTTTTTTTTTTAGACAGAGTCTTGCTCTGTCGCCCAGGCTGGAGTGCAGTGATGCGATCTGGGCTCACTGCAAGCTCCTCCTCCCGGGTTCACGGCATTCTCCTGCCTCAGCCTCCCAAGTAGCTGGGACTACAGGCGCCCACCACCACGCCCGACTAACTTTTTTGTATTTTTTAGTAGAGATGGGTTTTCACCATATTAGCCAGGATGGCCTGGATCTCCTGACCTTGTGATCCACCTGCCTCGGCCTCCCAAAGTCCTGGGATTACAGGTGTGAGCCACCACGCCCGGCTGTCTACTTCTAGTTTTTAAATTCAAGGACTGTTCTGTGCCTTTTATCTTCTCAAGAAGAGTATGGCACAATTTCTCCCTTCAGAGCAAGACCCCTGAGAGAGATTCTGCTTCTAGCTCATGGACTGGAGAAGGGTATATTAGAGCTCAGGTGTGTAAAACAAAACATGTCTATGGGTGATGTTTAGTCCACACGGAAACAACTGGAATGTGACATGAAAAAGTCAATCAATCACAAATCTTAGTGTAAACACAGTTCAGAGCCAGGCATGGTGGCTCATGCCTGTAATCCTAGCACTTTGAGAGGCTGATGAGGGCAGATTGCCTGAGCTCAGGAGTTCGAGACCAGCCTGGGCAACATGGTAAAACTCCATCTCTATAAAATACAAAAAATTAGCTGGGCTTGGTGGAACGCACCTGTAGTCCCAGCTACTCAGGAGGCTGAGGCACGAAAATTGCTTGAACCTGGGAGGCGGAGGTTGCTGTCAGCTGAGACTGCACCACTGCACTCCAGCCTGGGCGACAGAGTGAGACTCCATCTAAAAAAAACAAAACAAAACAAAACAAAACAAACAACAAACAAACAGTTAAAGTCCTAGCGTCTCTTTGCAAATTCTCATCTCATAGAAGAGCTTTTCATTCTAAATTTGAGTCCCCGTCGGATGACTTCGGATGAATCTGAGCCTTAGTTTTATCTATAGAACAGGAAGAATAATGCAATATTGACAGCCAGTGAGGTCTGATGAGCATAGAGAACATCTGCGAGGTCTAAACAGCACCCTTTCCCCTTTCTGCACTTCTACCCCCTTTCTGCTGGAAAATGCTCATTTCCCCGTTATATGACTCTAATGGGCATCACGACTTCTGTGTAGAACCTACCCGTGTTCACAGTTGATTAGTCAAGTCGTGAGCTCAAGTCCATTCAATTCAGTTTTGCTGCCAGATGAACTTACTTCAAATTTATATTTTAAAAAATTCTATTTAGATTTCCAGGGCACTTTGAATTTGGGGATTGTGGAGCATGGACTGTGGAATTGTAAGTAGTTGAGTCTAGGCATATTTGGATCGTACATGTAATAGAGTCTGTCGTCTCTATTAGAACATTAATTCTTTGAAGGCAGGGATGAACACCACCCCTGTCTTACAGTCACTTCAAGTTCAGCACATCCAGAACTGCACCTAAACAGGGAGTGAGAAACCATAAGATATTAGATAGTGAAGCGAAGCCGGGAGCATGAAGGATTGGGGTAAAGCAGAGCCATACAATGACGCTGACATCTTCTTCCCCACTTGTTCCTCCACCCGTGTCCTCTGTTGTCTTCTCCATCATCCAACCTAGAAGTCTGAGCCACTTGCACTTTCCACCCTCCTTTACTCCGCAACATCCAATAAGCCTCCAAGCCTCACTGATTTTACCTCCTAAATATTTCTTATAGTTGCATGTTCTTCTCCATCTCTTCATGGGTTGACTTCATCATCTCTTGCCTGGATTATAGTAAAAGCCACTGAGTTGGTCTTATTTCCTCTAGTTTTGTCCTTCTTCCATTCCCATTCTTTCCTAGCCCTGCTAGATTGATGGAACATGTCACTCTTGTTTAAAATTTTACCAATCAGTGACCAGCCTGACCAACACGGTGAAACCCCATCTCTACTAAAAATACAAAAATTAGCTGGGCGTGGTAGTATATGCCTATAATTCCAGCTACTTGAGTGGCTAAGGCAAGAGAATCTCTTGAACCCAGGAGGCAGATGCTGCAGTGAGCCAAGATTGTGCCACTGCACTCCAGCCTGGGTGACAGAGTGAGACTCTGTCTAAAAAAAATAAAATAAAATAAAATCTACTTAATGAATGTGGCTTTTTTTTGTTTGCTTTATCCCCTGGCCATTGGCATCCCCATCTAGCCTGGAAGATGGGTTGGTCGTTAGGGGAAGCCTGCCCTCCCATTATGGGGTGAATTGTGTCCCTCCAAAATTTATACGCTGAGGTCCAAGCCCCCAGTACCCCAGAATGTGACCTCATTTGGAAGTGGGGTCATTGCAGATATAATTAGTTAATTTTAGATGAGGTCATACTGGCGGAGGGTGGGCCCCTAATGCAGTAAGACTGATGTCCTTATAAAAAGGGGAACTTTGGACACAGACACACACAGGGAGAATGCCACATGAACATAAAGGTTCATGATCATAGGGATGATGCTTCTATGAGCCAAAGAATGCCAAAAATTGCAAACAAATCACCCAAATCTAGGAGAGAAACATGGAACAGATTCTCCCTCACAGCCCTTAGAAGGAACCAACCCTGCCAACTCCTTGATCTCAGACTTCTTGCCTACAGAATTGTGAGACAGTAAATTTCTGTCATTGTAGACACCCAGTTTGTGACCTTTGTTAGGCAGTCCTAGCAAACTAATGCACCTCCGCAGCGATGGTTAAGACTGAACTCTGGGGCAGGAAACTTGCTTGGCTGGGCAGGGCTGCAGTAAGGAATTATGGGGCTCAGCCTGCCTCCTGGCTCAAGTGCTGGAGGGAGAGCTCCCAAGGATCCCAAATCTGCCTTTGCCATCCTCTCAAGACATGGATTCGCCAACAGCGTGAAATCTTGGATCTCCATTTTTTCCCTTTCAATCTGAGTCAGAGCCCATGGGGTGCCCTTCAGGAGCTGTGGGTGCAATATGCTTTCCATGTCAGAATTAGCCAAGAAGTGGGCTGCTGTTGCCTTTTTCCAAAGCACAATCCCCACTGCTCGTCCATCTGATAGGTACTCTTGCAAGAGAGGAAAGATATGTTTCATGCCTTTAACCACCTGGAGGCCGGACCAGAAAGAATTGCTTTAGCCACTACTCCATGTGCCCTTAGTAATGCTAAGCACACCTTCGAGCAGGTTGGAGACCTCTCATAATACAGATCGTCGATGCAAAATAACTTGTTGGAGCGCTTAGTCAATTTCCAACCATTCCTTCTTCTCTGCTGGATCTCTGGTTGCAGACATGGGTTTGAGCTGTCAGCAAGAATTGTGAAAGTTGAGTGTGTGTGTGTGACTGAGAGAGAGAGATGGATGGAATGACTGACATGTATCTTCGATGGCTGTCCATCCAAAAGAAATAGGATTTTCAGATTTCTTGAAAACTGTAGTGATTTAAAATCATTGCCAGGGAGATTTTGAACTTTTATTAAGAAAAACAGGAAATAAGAGACTCATAAAACTCAGGGAGGAAATTTGACATTTTGAGGCCACTGATTGACTCTATTTGAGGCACTAACAAGAACCATCGAGAGTCCTGTGTTTCGGATTAAACAGATTTCTTCTTGATGAGGGAACATTCCCCGCAAGACACCTTTGAGGGAGGACCTGTAGCTTACATTTGAAGCTATGACACTATCGCCCTCTGCTGGCCAGAGGCTCTTTGCCGCTAAATCCTACGCATCCACCAATGAGGAAACAAATTCATTTAATCCAGTGAGTCCAGGTGGGATTTTTTCGATCTCATATATATATTTCATTTCCCAATTTATTGTGGGGAGGGAGGATTTGGTGAGACAGAATAAAGAAACAGAGTTTTTAATAGCATACTTATTGAAGTTATAAGAGGCTATCACAATCAGTAGGGAAAAAGGTTATTTTTTGTGTAGATGCTTCAACCCGAAGAATTGCTTTTTCTTACTGATGCTAAGACTTAAAGCCTCCTAAGATGATATTGTCAAATAAGAAGCTGCCACTGGCCCACCAGGGTAGAGAAAGAGTAGATGCTCGGGTCAGGGTGGGGACTCTACAGTTTGTAGTGTCTTTCTAGATGGAATAGGGCCAAGGGGAAGTGTAGGAGGGAAGAGGGAGGAAAGTGGGCATAAGAAGATTCCTGGCTCCCCTCTTAAGGGGTATCTGTATGACCTGGGAGGCAATTCTTTGAGAAATGCAAAAAAAAAAAAAAAATCGTCCATCCTCCTGATCCATTTACTAGGAAGAGTGTGATTTTAGGGGGAACAGATACTACCTGAATGGCCTTTCAGACATTGTGGGGCATTAGTGAGGACCCTGAAAGCCCTTCTGTTGGAACTGGATCCCATTTTGACATATTTGGGCATATTTGGGATATCAGTAGAGATGCTTGGGTGGGGATCCCCTCTCTGTAGAACTATATTTGGATTATTTGGGTTTGAACTATTCACTTATCTATTAATAATAATCAGGCCTTCTACTATAGTCTCCTCTTGTCTTCAAAAATAAAGTTAGCTGGATAGTGATAGAGCAGAACAGTGATTTAAAACATGGACTCTGGTGTCAGACTGGCTGGATTATAATCCCAGTTGTGTCTCTTATAACTCTATGACCTGGGTGAGCTATGTAATCACACTTTGCCTCAGTTTCCTCATTTATAAAATGGGTATAAATGGTACTTACCATGTAAGGTTATTGTGAGGGTTAAACGAGTTGATACACAAAAACTACTTAGAACAGTTCCTGGAACATAGTGAGCACTCAGTAGTTATTGTCTGTCGTCGTCGTCGTCATCATCATCATCATCATTCATAAATGACCAAGACTTATGAGGCCAAATATTTGTCCCCGCTAACCACCACCCCATTTTGCTGTGGTCACACATGTTCTTGAGAGTGAAAAGAGATAAGCTTGTGTGATATGGTTGACAGTACTGTTCCATGAAAGGGCCACATGGATAAGGCGACCCCCAAACGCAGAAGGAGCCAAGTAACCAAAGAAAGAGGCAGACAAATCCAGTTTGTCAGTTTTGAATGATTTATTAGGGGGAACTTACAGGCAGAAGCAAGGTCTTGGGTGGTCCCAAGACAGGTAGATCTCTGCACCACACACCCCCCCAGACCCAGCACTTATATCTTGAAGAAAAAGCATACATGCTCTGGAAGGGATGTGTAGATGGCTATGGGTGTCACAGCCTTTGATTTCTGCAACTACAAGGGTTGTTTTGGAGGAATCTTACAATGAATAGATGTTCCTACATTACTTTATGTTCCTACATAAAGTAATACATCAACTAGACATTTTGGAGGCATTCCTGGACTCGGGGTTAGTCAGAAGTTACGTGATGAATTACCATTTAAAATAAAGTCATTCTTGTCCCCACAAGTACAAGTGTTCACCAACATCCAATCCACTTCTTCTAGAGACATGGAAGACTCCTGCCTGGAATGTGGGCAGGGCCATGCAAGTAGCTCTGGTCAGTGAAACGTGAGTGCATATGGCTTATGTCATCACTTCTGGGCTGAGACAGTTAAAAGCCCACAGATGATTCTTCAGTTTCTTTTCCTGTGTCACAGCAACCAAGAAGGTCATATGTTCCAGAAGCTGCAGCTTAAGGTGGGTGGGGGGACCTATGTGGGCCTGGGCTCTTGAGTGACTATGTGGAGCAGAGCTGCACTGACTCTTTCTTACCCATGGTTAGCACAAGCGAAAAATAAACTTCTGTGGTGCAAAGTCACTGAGATTCAGGAGTTGTTACCAAAGCGGAGCTGAGCTCAGTGGTTCCCAGTCTGGTCCCAGGTAAGTATTGGGGGATGTTTAAGAGATGTAAACCCTCAGGCTTCACCCCACGCAAGCTGAATCAGAGGCTGAGGACAGGGCCAGAGTCTGGGCTTTAACAACTCCCCCAGGTAATTCTGATCTAGCTCAGAAGTGAGAACCACAGCTGTAACTGATCTTGAATGAAACAGGTGCCAGAAGCCTGAGGTGAGATCTCACTCTGTCAGCTTCCAGTTACACGGGGAGTTTGCCCCAGAGGCCACCAGTGTTTCGGATGATCATTCTGCTTTACTTCTTTCCTTTGGTAGAGATATTCAAGCACTAAACACCTGAGAATGTTTAACTACAAATATACTGATGTGGTTTGGCTGTGTCTCCACCCAACTCTCATTGTGAATTGTAGCTCCCATGATTCCCCTGTGTTGTGGGAGGGACCTGGTGGGAGACAATTGAATCATCAGGGTAGTGTCCCCCATACTGTTCTCATGGTAGTGAATAAGTCTCACTAAATCTGATGGTTTTATAAGCGGAAACCCCTTTCGCTTGACTCTCATTTTTTCTTCGTTAGCCACCACGTAAGACGTTCCTTTGCTCTTCCTTCATCTTCCACCACGATTGTGAGGCCTCCCCAGCCATGCTGAACTGTGAGTCAATTAAACCTCTTTCTTTTGTAAATTCCCCAGTCTTGAGTATGTCTTTATCAGCAGCGTGAAAATGGACTAATACATATACTAAGGCCCAAGCTACTTACCTGAAGTTAAGAAATCACCTGGAAATAGGTTCAGTTGTAGCTTTAAGAAGGTTAATGCTTTCTAGATCTTCCCAGTTATGTCTGAAACCATCAGGTTCACTGCGCTCTTTCTCATTCTTTGCTTGACAGCCCCTCTCTGAAGCAGAGAACAAAGAGTCTGATGATCCCTGTTTCACAGAGGAGGAAAGTGAGGCTCCAGGCGGTCAAGTTATTTATCCACAGCCTGGAGACATAGCTTTGCCCTGCATACAGCCCTAGTGCTGCACCTCACACAAGAAGTACTCAGTGAAGAGTTGTAGAAAAATGAAGATACAAAGACATTTGCTGGCCTCACACATTGCTTAATTGTCTGAGCTTGTCTGAGTCTCAGTCGGGTGCTCATTGCTGTGCCTGGGCGGGTGCCCCAAGAACTAAAGTTGAGGGTGGAGGCAAAGCTAAGGGTAGATACGGGAGGAACAAAGCAAAGGGCTGGGAAGGAACAATCGGATCCAGCCCTCTCTTAGCCCTTTGCAAGGCAGAGCCGTCCCAGAGAAGTGAGAGCCTGTAGTCAGCAGGGGGCAGTGTTGTTCTAACAAATACCTTAATAATGGCTGGTGAGAAGGCTGCCCGCGCATCTAAGCTTGGGCAATACTGACGGAATTGAATTGATCGAGGTCAGAGGATCTGGTCCCTTTGAAAAACAAAAACAGCGAAAAAGATGGGCACCTATATACCCACTATCTATACTGGGCATTTTCTGTAAAATTCTTTCAATTTTTTCTGTCTGGAAAATGTTATAATAAAATTTTGGAAGAAAAAAGAGGATGGAGCCCTCCTAGGCTGTGCCTGTCTCAGCCCTGCTGCTGCGGTTGGTGCACCCATCTGGGTCCAGACCCATAGCCACTGGGGGCAGTGGCATGAGTCTTCACGGAGCGTCTTATTCTTGATACTCATCGTATTCTCCCTGCCCAGAGGTATGCTCTGCCAGCTCTCTTCTTTGCTTGCTCCTTTTTCTCCTCTGCTATTTCTCCTTCTTCCTGTCCCCCTCATACTCTCTCCTCTACCTCCATATCTGACTGTGAGTCAGGTGGATGGCTCATGAGTCAGCAGGGCCAGTACTGAGGATGTGAGGGGTTAGGTGTGAAAGACACAGCAGATCCCGTCCCTTTAGAGTTTATAGTCGTGGAAAGACAAACCCACAGAGGCAGAACTTAGAGTAAGAAGACAGGAAAGCACTGAAATCATGTTCTCTGGGCCATAGGATACATGCAAGTTTCAACCTTGATTCAACCTTGGCAAAGGCTCTCTAGTTGTTCAGGACTTCCCCATCATGAGATTTCTGGAAGGCATCTCTTCCGTGTCCAAACATCCTGCAGGGTTTCGCGAGATAGAGCCCATCCCTATATCCAAGAGACAAGCGGTGGATTTCTTGATTTGGCTGTGAGGGGGCAGCTCAGCTCACCTCATCCAAGAGGTCTCACATAAGCCTTCTTGTGGTGTTCTATAATCCATTCTTCCACCTACCTGAACCATTCCAAGGCTCTGTGACCCAAGGATGACCCAGATTTGAGTCCAGCCTCCTAGTACCACTCCATCCAGAGGCGGAACTCAGCCAGGTTCTAAATCAGCCTGGCTCCATGACCCCAGATACTAGCTTAGCCTTCTGAGAAGGAAGCCATTTCCTGCTGCTCTGCTGCCGGCAGCCAGGATGCCCCATCCGGAACTGGGTGTGGGGAGATGAGAGGCACCATTAGCAGCCATGGCTACACTGGCATTAGGAGATTAATGAGGCTTTTTGAATAACAAATGTAGCTTCAGCCAACTGTTGGCAATTAGTTAGAGCAAAGCCATGCTGTGCTCTGACTCTGTCAGCTGTGACCTCCAAAGGAGCATTACAGCAGGAAGGACCAGACCGGGAGGGAAAGAGTTGAAATTCCACCTTCCACATTCCGGGCCGGCCCTGTAGGTGTACAGTGACCCCAGGCTAAGTCTTCTCATAACCGTCTTTATCTGAGATCATGTTGAGACACATGTAGGGCAATGAGGGGCCTTGAGAGATCATGTTGTCTACCAGCCTGCCTCCACTCAGGACCACACAGCAGTGCTTCTCGAGGTTTAATGTGTGTATAGGTCACCTTGGAACCTTGCTCCCAGGTGACTGCTGATGTTGCTGGTCCAGGAACTACTTTGAATAGCAAGACCCACGAGAGAGAGAGAGAGAGGAGAGAGAGAGGAGAGAGAGAGAGAGAGCGAGATGGGGGCAGGGGAGCATGCTTTGGAGCCCAGAGCACATTTATTTCATTAAGTTGAGATTTTAGTCTTTATAATTCATTCATCATTTACTTCATCATTCATTCAACAGCATCTACTCTGCTAGGCAACTGAATTCACATGTACTGGTACAGAGAGAAGGGTGAAAATAGTCTGGAGTAACCAGAGAGTCTCCTGGGACAGGAGGAGAAGCCTGGAGAAAGCAGAGTGGGTGCAGGACTGGGCCCCCAGGGTGGGCCTAGCTGCAGGCTAGCAGATGCTGCTGTACTCCTCCCTTCCAGGAAGGCTCTACCAAAGCTGCAGTGACTACAGGCCCAAAGCCAAGGCAGGCAGGGGGCAGGGAGAAGTAATGCTCACATCATCTTCTCTTTAAGAAAGAAAATGCATCTTAAAAGCAGTGGGAGCCAATTTGCTCTTCTGTAATCAATCACCCAGTAGAGGAAACAAAAACACAGGGAGATTCAAGGCATGCAGGCAGGCAGGCGGGCGGGCAGGCAGGCAGGCAGGCAGGGGGACTCTGTAGAGAGGATGGTCTTCATTTAATGGGTTTAACAAAATAAATCTTAAGGACATGTGGCATGAACATGTGTATGTTTGGGGGTGAGGAGGTGTGTATGTGGGGAGCCATGTTTAAAGTGGTGCCAATCTTCTCCAGGCTTCCAAGCAGTCTCGCCTCATCTTGCCTGTCTTTTGATCTATATGGGGGTAGCGGGGAACTATTATTTCAATTAAGGCTTCTCTGAGCTCTTACCTCTAGAAAAGGAAAATGGTCATGTGCGGTGGCTCACACCTGTAATCCCAGCACTTTGGGAGGCTGAGGCCGGTGGATCACTTAAGGTCAGGAGTTCAAGACCAGCCTGGCCAACATGGTGAAACCCCATTTCTACTAAAAACATAAAAATTAGCCAAGTGTGCTGGTGCATGCTTGTAGTCCCAGCTACTCGGGAGGCTGAGGCAGGAGAATTGCTTGAACCTGGGAGGCAGGGACTGCAGTGAGCTGAGATTGCGCCACTGCACTCCAGCCTGGGTGACAGAGGGAGACTCTGTCTCAAAAAAAAAAAAAAGGGAAAACATCCAGATGTCACCCTGGAAACAAGGAGCTTAGATTTACCTCCACCTTTCAGCTCATCGCTGGCTACCTTCTGTTCCCTCCCAAGCCTTGGCTTCCCTGTCTGTAGAATGGGGAGATTCTCACTCTTCCCTCTCTGTCCCACACCGCTGAGGTGAGGAAAACAACAGTGTTACTAAACCTGGTGTAAGGTAAGCTCCAGGGGAACCTGGTGCTCGGGCTATTTCCATCTGACCCTTGGAGTTGGGGTGAGAACAGCCCACGACAGTGTTGGACGGTGGCTGTGGAAACAGCACCCCTTGGGAATGCCATATGGTGTGGCACGCATTTTCTAACTATTCAGTCCCCACTGCTCAAAGAAGTACCCCAGCCAGGTCCCTTTCTCGTTTGCTCTCTTTCCTTCCCTGTCTTTTCTTCCTTTTTTTCTCCCTCTCCCCCATACTGTTTCTTTTATCCCTGTATCTATTGTGACTATAGTTTCCAAATTAAAAATTGGGCCATAGCCTGACAATACGTCAGAGTATTTGAGATATGGACATCCACAGGCGTTCTGGGATGGGTAAGCTAAACACCCCACTCCATGTGCTGCCTCCTCTGCCTGTGTCTGCTCTGGGCTCCACCCCCATGGTCATATGACAACACATTGGGGTCAGTGTGATGCCAAATGCCCAGATGTTTAGAAATGTCCGGATGGTAGATTTAATGTTTGCTATTTTGTATGTTCTGAGTGCCCTCTGCACACAATTCAGTAAAAACAAATACATGAATAAATTTTAAAAACCTCTGCAGCCCAAGCAGTGAGTTTTTTAGCATCTTGTCTTCAAAACAAGTGGTAGAGATTGGGTTTTTTTCCTTCCTCCTGGCATTATTTTGGTGGTATGCAATGCAGACTTCATATAAGCCATCTCTGACCAAACTCTCTGAGTACCTTCCTAGGAAGAGACTCTTCTATGCAAAGAACCCCATTGTTTGGTTTCCTGAAGCCACATGGTCTGTATAACAGTGAGTGTGGTCCCTGGTTCAAATCCCTACCACATCATCCATCTGTCCATCCACCCACCCACCTGCTTTTTCTTCATTCCTTCCCTCCCTCCCTTTCTCCTTCCTTCCCTCCTTCCAAACTTATATGTCCCCTACACACCCTGCACTGTGCTAGATACTGATCCTTGTCTGCTAGGACTCGCGGTTTATTGGGTAAGACAGATGTGCACACAGCAGTTGTAGAACATTTTCAAGTGCAATTCTTCCCCAGACCTATCTCTGGGTATTTTCACCTTCTCTTCCTGACTTCATGTCCTATGCCCCCAACAGCTTCCCTGCACCCCCTGTGTCTCCAGGGTGGAAGCTCAAAAAATATTAGAGAAGGGCCACTCCTTTGTAGCAGGGAGATTTCCTTCCCAAACACGTGCGGGCATCTGGAAGAAAGAGAGATTTATACCCACAAGTTTGAATGGTGTCCTTTTCTCTCCTCTCTCTCTAGAACATCTAGTTGATGTCTCCCCACAGAACAGCAGGCCTCCTGCCATGGAAGGCAGCACCTCTCATCTAGGGTGGGGGACATTTCTTCCTGCAGAATGTCCTCCCCTTGCATCCCCACTCCCATGTGGGAGCAGATGCACAGGGGGACTGAGCCAGTTGTTTGCTTCAGTTCTGGCTGGTGTCGGCCTGGTGGGAGAGTGTAACCAAGAAGAGAGAAGGCTTGTGGCTTTGGGAGCTTAATTAAACATATTTACAAAGTCCAGGCCTGGTTAGCTAGTGAGGAACAATGAGACAGAGGATGGTATTGCATTATAAGATTAATAAACCAATTAAAGAAAGACTGCAGCGGCCTGGTGGCCCCACTGGGGCAGGAGGCGAATTTGACAGCTGCTCTTTTTTGATGATTGCCACAAATTTCAGAAGAAAAGACAGCCTGGGCTTCCCCCAGTCCACGAGAGAATACCCCGGGCTGTTGTCCTGTCTAATCGCTCAGACTGCTAGTCAAGTTGTTTTTCAAGCCTGTAGGTCGGATGTCATGTGTAGCCAATTGGGGGAAAAAAAACAAAACCCCAACAAAACAAAAGCTACTTCTTCGTCTCTAATCCGAAAAAAAAAAAAAAAAAAAGGCACACATATGAGACCATTTATTTTTTCTTTGGACGCACCATTCCCAGGAAGAGTGGGATAGGATAGGCAGGGGAATTTGGGGAGTTCCTGCAGGCAGTTTGCAGAAGAGCCTCCCTGGGGAGGGCCTGCCTCCCGCTGGTCTGTCTCTTGCCGGTTCTCTCAATGTTAGCACGCTGCTCCACAGCTGTGGTTCTCTTGCAATCAGATTACTGTTAGGATTTTTGCGCATGTTACATTATGTTTAAATGACTGCCCCTTGCCATTGCTTGGGACATAATTAGTAAAAACAGGCCCTTATGCAAAGTCCAGTGAAGACTCTGACTTTATGAAGCAACAAAACAAGCACCTCGACTCAGGGAGTGGCAGTGGGGAGTGAGACCATAGACCTCTCTTTTCTCACGACCTCCCCTCCTCGTTAATATTATTTTCTCAAGTCCCCTAAAGGCATGCCCCTTTCCTAAACACTACTGGGCCAGGGCCCAAAAGCTTCTGCTCAAAACCAGGAGCGAGGCTGTGAACACACAGGTTCCCTACACGATGGGAAGTGTGAGTTAGAAGCCCGCACCTTCAGTGATAGCCAAAAGTGTAAGACAGTGTGTCGGGGCTCCTTTCTCTTGCTTAGCTGTACAAACCCCGGGAGCTCAGGGGCCCCAGTGTTCGTGGCATCAGCTGCCTAGGCTTGGTTTTCACAGCTGTCAGACTGCTCCTATCAGGAGCTGAAAGGATGCTAAGATGGCCATGCAAGTTTCAGAAAAGGTTCTGGGTATTTCAGTTCCTTCATTTGAATGAAAAAAAAAAAAGGGGGATAGTAATATAGTAAAATCAGTTCTGCCCACTTTATAACATTGGCAGAGAAGCAAGGGGAATAATGTACTTGGAGAGTTCTAGGTAAACATGACTATTTGTGGTTATCAGGCAGTGCCTTAATTCCTTCCTACCTGGAATAAAATAAGGAATGAATGACTCAGACTGACTTGGGTCTTACCAATTGTGATCCTGGCAACTTGTTGGGACTCTCAGACCCTCATTTTTAAATGGGAATGATAATGCTTGAGGTCAAAGTGTGGCTTTTGGCGTCATGATCAGGTTTCTGTACCTTCCTAGCTGCTTAGTCTTGCAAGATTTATTTTCTCATCTGAAAAATGAGATAATTCCCACCGCATAGGATCATTCTAGAAATTGATTAAATCATTTATGTAAAGTTTCCAGCTCTGTGTCTGGTACATAGTAAATGCTTAGTGTAATAATAACCACATATAAAAATAATCTTTTCTTTTTCTTTTTTCTTTATTGAGACAGAGTCTTGCTCTGTTGCCCAGGCTGGAGTGCAGTGACAGGATCACAGCTCACTGCAGCCTCAACCTCCCAGGTTCAAGCAATCCTCCCACCTCAGCCTCCTGAGTAGCTGGGACTATAGTCACGCACCACCACACCCAGCTAATTTTTGTATTTTTTGTAGAGATGGGATTTCCCCAGGTTGCCCAGGAGGGTCTTGAACTCTTGAGCTCAAATGATCTGCTTGCCTCTTTCTCCCAAAGTGCTGGGATTATAGGCGTGAGCCACCTGGCCCAGACAATAATCTTGATTTTTCTTGTTAATAGATGAAGTTATCTAGACAGCATCCTGCACAATATCTAGCACATGGCAGATATTCAATAAAGGTCTCTACCTTCTCTCCTTCCCAAATAAATGAAACCAGTCCATATAATAAAAAACCTGGCCTAACTCAGTTTTCTTTTGAACAGAAAGGCTATTATTGCAGCATAGAATGGTTAGAGCCTGAGAAGGTCACATGCCTTTAAAAACTGCTCCACAGGGTCACTGCTTTCTCCAGGAGAAAAGAAATGGACGTAAGAGGCCGGGCACCGTGGCTCCCACCTGTAATCTCAACACTTTGGGAGGCTGAGGTGGGTGGATCACGAGGTCAGGAGATCAAGACCATCCTGGCCAACATGGTGAAACCCCATCTTTACTAAAAATACAAAAATTAGCCAGGTGTGGTGGCATGTACCTGTAATCCCAGCTACTCAGGAGGCTGAGGCAGGAGAATCGCTTGAACCTGAGAGCCAGAGGTTACAGTGAGCTGAGATCACACTGCTGAGATCACACCACTGCACTCCAGCCTGGGCGACAGAGTGAGACTCCATCTCCAGAAAAAAAAAAAAGAAACGGCCATAAGGAATGAAGTGGGAAGAACAAGGACAGAAAAATCACAACTCCACAGGAAGCACGGGGCTGGCCTCTGCTGCGAGGACCACCCCCTTCTCCCCACACTCAAAGACAGGGCCTTTCAGTTTTCCTCACATGCCTCTGAAAGTACCTGGAAGTCTATGTAGCTCCTCAAACATCTTTAGGTAACATCTACAATTTTCTCCAGAAAGTTTGGAATCATCCCAAAAGGTATAATTTCAGGGTATTATAAGTACTGACTCTTTAAAATGAAACCGTTACTACTGGTTCAATATAGTCAATGGAATTGGAATACTATAGTTATCTATCATCGTCCCTTAAAAACTATGCAAACAAACTGTTCTCTATTATTTCAATTTGGTTTTTTTTGAAGTTTTTACAGGCAGGGTCTCCCAGTGTTGCTCAGTCTGGTCTTGAACTCCTGGTTTCAAAAGATCATCCCACCTTGGCCTCCCAAAGTGCTGGGATTACAGGTGTGAGCTACCATGCCCAGCCTCAAACTGCTGTTTAACATTGAGGAATTTTATTTCATTCTCTAATCTTCTTAAACTCACCTTTGTATTCTGATTCCCACAGAATTTTATTCTAATGTGATATGTTTTTATGCTTGACAGTCTTTTTGAAGTGTACAGTTCAGTAATGTTAAGTTCATTCATGTTGTTGTGTGTAATCAGAATTTTTTTTTTTTTTGAGATGGAGTCTTGCTCTGTCACCCAGGCTGGAGTGCAGTGGTGCGATCTCGGCTCACTGCAAGCTCCGCCTCCCGGGTTCACGCCATTCTCCTGCCTCAGCCTCCCGAGTAGCTGGGACTACAGGCACCTGCCACCGCACCCGGCTAATTTTTTGTATTTTTAGTAGAGACGGGGTTTCACCGTGGTCTCGATCTCCTGACCTCTTGATCTGCCCGCCTCGGCCTCCCAAAGTGCTGGGATTACAGGTGAGAAATTTTAATATTAGTATGTTTCCATAAGTTTCCAAATGTCAAAATTACTTCTTCAATGAGTAATCATTGTAATTCAGTGTACACATTACCAAAAAGCATAAATATAACATAAATTTTGTCAATGCTTAAGCATAGTAGAAATTTATTGGGACTATATCTCTTAATGAGATTAGTGAGATCCTCCAATTAGATAATAAATATTCCTTTTTGCTAGAATGATAAAGGATATAAATCAATTCTATTCTTTATTGAAAGCTTGTTTCACTTTTATAAATGTGCACATTGATGAATTTTGCTTACACGCATAAGTTTATGGGAACAGATGTTTTATTATGGTAACTTCATCAATTATTTGAAATCTTTTTGTGTTCAAATGCTCCAAATCACACAGCGACTATCATCAGAAATTATTTTCTCTTTCAATTCTGTCAAAAGAGGAAAAGGCTTCCTAAGGTATTTGTTGCCCATAATTAGAACCATTCCCTTTCTCAATTTCTGGGAATATCCAAAAAGCCTTTTCCAAAATTTATTTAATGACTATCAATTACATCTTTTATTCATTTTTTTAACTTAGCAGCAACTTGTCTCATTCAACTTACTAAGAAAAGATTGAGGCCAGGTGCGGTGGCTCACACCTGTAATCCCAGCACTTTGGGAGGCTGAGGTGGGCGGATCAGGAGGTCAGGAGACCGAGACCATCCTGGCCAACATGGTGAAACCCCGTCTCTACTAAAAATGCAAAAAAAAAAATTAGTGGGGTGTGGTGGCACATGCCTGTAATCCCAGCTACTTGGGAGGCTGAGGCATGAGAATCACTTGAACCCAGAAGGTGGAAGTTGCAGTGAGCTGAGATCCACTGCACTCCAGCCTGGCAACAGAGCAAGACTCCATCTCAAAAGAAAAGAAAAGATTGAAAAATTAAAATAATGTAAATTTCAATATGCTTTTTTCAATGCATTTTAAAAAGTCAGATGCATTTGTTTTATTGCATGCTTCAAGTGTCTTTTTGTCAAAACCATATAGCTCAGATTTAGCTCATTCAGTGTATGAAAAATGCCTTGTGCATAATCTCTTTAGCAAAGCCAGTCTTTCTTGTCAAACCAGTCTGCAAATCAGACTGACTTTCTGTAAGAAAACGTCTGACTTAAATTTTTAATTCAAATCAACATCATATATTTGAAGGAATATTATAAAAACCACTATAAGAGGGATTACTTATAATCTTGTAAAAAGATTACTAAAAAGCAGTCAAGATTAAAATCATGAAGGATATAATATAATTAATCTATTTTATGGTAAATTATAAAAGCAAGAATAAATCTCTATGCTGTTTCTCATTACTTAGTCACAATTAAATGTTATGTGCAGCCAAAAATGCAACTTATTTATAAAACAAAAGAAAATACATAATAAAAGCGTGGCAAATATGCATGCATATGTGTACTGAGCTTTAGAGTTGGCTTTTGGGAATAATTAAATTAAAATCTTGTATAAAAAACAGAAATAACTCCTTTAATTTCATTAGACATTGAGATAAACTCTCCAACTGACTTAATGAAAAAGAAAGGTATATGTTACCAAAGATGAATTGGTCCAGTAGCTAGCATTTAATTTTATTTTTTGATTAATAGAAGATGTAGAAGAAACAAATTTTAAACATTTTATAAGATGAAATAGTCTCAGGATTGATTGTAATTGTAATACATATTACATTATTTGATAAAATAGATTTTAAGTACCTATTGAATAATGCACACTGAATTCAAAAGAAAGCACATACAATTTCTCTCTGGTTTTATCTGGCTTAACTTGTAAGTGTTAGTAGCCCTGAATACCTTTTATTTGTGTTTAAAAGAATTAACATTACAAACCTGTGCTGCTTTGGCTATTCAAAAAGCCTTTCTTCCCTTCCCTTTTCCTTCCCCTTTTCCTTCCCTTTTCTTTCCCTTTTCCTTCCTTCCTTCCTTCCTTCCTTCCTTCCTTCCTTCCTTCCTTCCTTCCTTCCTTCCTTCCTTTTCTTTTCTTTTTGGTTATCCTAGGGTTGGTACTGAGAATATTTGAAAAGAGTTGCTTATGTTTAATATGTGAGGAAAAAAGGACCTTTTTTTAGCCTTCGTTATTCTTTATGGTATCTTTTCTTTGCTCTCCTGGGACCCTGTCAAAAGCAATGCATTCTTGGACAAGCCTTGACGAATGCAGAGAAGAGGTCTTTACCCCAAACTGCCAACATTCCACTGCCCCTACTCTATAGGATGTCTGATTAAAGACCACTTCTACGAGGCCCCATTACTGAGCTTGTGGCTTGCTCTTGAATAAAGCAGGGAAAGACCGAAGGCCCTCAGATGAGCTTTGTGCCTTAATTTATCAATAAGGAAACACACCTCTGAAAAATGTTTTTAATTGTCCTTTTTGTTTGGTGCCCTGAAAACTTTACATTCTGGAGAGTAAAGCACAGTCAAGTTGCGCATGGGTGAGGGAAACTCCTTTCTTTTGTAAAGTGAGAGAAAGGCAATTAAAAAGTGTGTGGGTGGGGAGAACAAAGGGGACTGATAGGACACTAGGAAATAGTATTTGCGGTTTGAGTATCTTAGTATCTCCCAGCAGTGGATCAAAATAGCCACATCTGCATACCCCTCAGAAGGTCCTCATGGATGGAATTCTTTCTCCACTGTCCACACACTCACACTCACAAGCTCACACTCACCAAACATTCCCAAACACACACCTTCACACTTACACTGTTGTACACACGGATGTGTACTCTTAGGCTCACCTACGTACACACTGTCATCCACATACACTCACAAACTCTTTCATATACCTTCACACTCACACACCAAAACACACACATCCATACACACGTATGCACACTCACCTTTTCTTCACTCACATACACCTACACTTACCCACATTGCAGAAGTTGGTGGAAGGCTCAGAGAGGTCTTTTATTTGCTCCAGGTCACACAGCACAACTGTGTACCCCAGTTTTAAGACTACTGCTCTAGGATATCACGTACAGCTCCCCTCACCCAGGCCAAAAGTCTTGCTTTCCTTCTAGGAGACTGGGAGAGATGTGATTTTTTTAATGGAGATGGTTCAGCCTCTTCCTTGTCGAGGAGGAGAAGGTGCCAGGTCCTGGCAGGTCAGCATGAAACCCTGGCTGCCTACTGCCGTGTCAGCAAAACTCTGCCTGCTCTGGGGATCAGCAGGGTTTTTCTCTGAGGCACCCCAGCCAGGGCAACTTGTCTGAATAGCATAAAAACCTAGAAATATACTTCACTGACGATCAGGTATGGCATTAGTCACTGGTTGGTGGCAAACAGAAATCATCGTTAATATCAGACGCAGTTGTACACCCTGTGGTCCGGTTAGTCCAGTGGGAGGCAGTGTGGTCACCTAAGCAGTCACCTTGGGATATACTGCCAGACCTGCCCCAGTTGTGCTGTGTGACCTGGAGCAAATAAAGACCTCTCTGGGCCTCCCACTAACCTTTGCAATGTGTGTGAGTGTACGTATGGATGTGTGAGTGTGTGTGTAAATACGTGTGAGTATGTGTGTGTGCAGAGGTGTGTACACATGAACATGTTTCAGTGAGTTTGAGGCAGTGTGAGAGGGTTTGAGAGGGTATGGCATATGTGCGTGATGCTATGTGCAAGTGTGTGAGTGTGAGAGTGTGTAACAAGTGTGAGCATGTGTGTGCAATGAGTGCGAGCATGTGTGTGCATGTACACATAGATGGTGGAGAAACAGAAGGTCAAGTAGAAGGGAATCTTTAAGGGAATTTCCAAAGTATATTACTATCTCCCAGTGACAGGTGAGGACACAGGAGACTATTTTTCGTCTTTCAACAGGTACTGATTTGTTCTATACAACATATATAGTTTGCTGCTAGGCTCGGTGTTGAAGTTGAATGATAAAGAAGACAAATACAGTCCTTGCCCTCATGGAGCTGACAGTCTCAGATTCAGATAAGAACACAGGCTTTTGCAAGAGGGGCTGTAGGGAGTGCTATGGTCTGGATGTTTGTGTCCCCACAACATTTGTATGCTGAAGCCCAAGGTGATGGTATTAGGGTAAAGGGCCTTTGGGGAAGTAGCAGGTCATAAGGCTGGGGCCTCAGAAGGACACTCATAAGAGAGACCCTCACCGGTTCCACCAAGTGAGGATACACTGAGAAGTTTGCAGTCCACAGCTGGAAGAGGGTCCTCACCAGAACCTGACCATGCTGGCACCCCAGTCTGGAACTTTCCTCCAGAACAGTGGGAAATACATTTCTATTGCTTACGGGCTGCCCGGTCCTATGGTAATTTGTTATTTTGGCTTGAATGGACTAAGACAGAGAGCTATGGGAGCATAGAGGAGGAGCACCCGGACAGACAGGACGAGAGGCCGGGCCTTGCTGCTGAGACCTACACCACAGGGTAGAGAGCTGGGTGGGGTAGAAGCAGCGGGGCTCTAGGCCTGTGTTTCCACTATGGTAGCCACTAGCCACATGTGACTGTCGAGCACTTGAAAACATGGCAAGTCCACACTGAAAAGTGCTGTAAGTGTGGAATACACACCAGATTTGGAAGACTTGGTATGGAAAAAAAAATGTAAACTATCTCATTAATTATTTTTATATTGATTCCATGTTGAAGTGATAACATTCTGGATAGATTGAGTTATAAAATATGGTTATTCATGATGCCATCACTCCTTTCTTTCACTTTTTTTCACTGTGGCTACTAGAAAACTCACCATTGCCTATGTGGCTCCCATTCTATTTTTATTGGCTGGCACTGCTCTAAGCAACAAGAACGGTCTGTGCAGAGCTCAGAGGCAGGTGGGAGTTCGATGGATTTGGGGAATTGGAAGGGATTTTTAATTGCTGAGCTTGGGGTTTAGGGAGGTCACGGGGCAGCCTCATGAAGCATCCCAGTGAGCCCTTCAAAGAAGCCTGACTGTATCCTGAAGGCAGCAGGAAGGATTTCAGGCAGGGATGTGATCAGATCAGACTGATGTGCTTCAAAAACCCTATTCTTGCTTTATTCATGGAAAAAGGGATGAGGAACGAGAGCAACACTGAAAATAGGGAAGATGAGTCAGAGGTTCTAGCAGGCAGGGGCCTGGCGAGAGATGACCGTGGCCAGGGCTTGGTGTTCTCAGTGTGGATCGATAGAAGTGAACCATCAAAATGAGTACTTTCATTACAGACACCTGGGATTTATTTCAGCTGGGAACTCTAGGAGAGTTAAAGTTTCCAGTGTCTGCATCTTATACTCCTGGAATCCTCAAGCCACAGATGAATAGGGCAGGAAGGGAGTTTTCAAAGTGATTTGGACATTCCTCTTTCGGGGCTCTGATAGAGCAGGGCCCTTTAATCCCCAACCTGAAGAACTACCTAACAGGCAGGTGCTTTTCTTCCTGGGATGAAGAGAAGAGATTTTCTTTCCAACAGAAGCTTGTCAAAGCAGCAGTAGCTTGAGGGTACCCCAGGATGTGGGCCACAACACCCATGAAGGCTGTTTTGCATGTCATTTCTAACAATTGTCTCTGCAGGCTGCTGTCCCAGAGAACATCTGAGCCAGTGATTTTAGGTTTTCTTTCTGTGGAAGCCAGCGCTTTGGCAGATGCTTGTGGAATGATAGGGTGCCTGTCTGGGCTGGCTTCCTGGTGCGGTCCGCTTTTCCAGCCCACAGTATAACAGCCTCTGGCATTTGATGCACCTGACTTAGAAAATCAGCCGTTACTTGCCAGCTGTTCTTAAAATGGTCTCCCAATTGCTTTTCCCATTGCTGATCTTGTCCACTTCCCCCAACATCTAATTCTTTATTTGTGATGCTAAATCTGATTACCTTCCTCCTCTGCCTCAAAATCTTCCAAGATGCACCGTGTACCATAGACCAAAGCCCAGCACTCCTCCACAGGGTATTCATGGCTCTCTAAAATCTGGTCTTCTTCCTCTGTGACCTCATCTCCCATCATTCTTTCCAAGTCTCTCACCCTCTAATGATTCCTAGCCACCTGCTAGCCTCAGAACACACCACACCTTGACTCATGCTGTTTTCTGCCTGCTATCAGCTTGCTGTTTTCTCTCCCTAGTTGAACCCAGGTAAAACTACTACAGATTGCACCTCCCTGATCTGAAAATTCAAAATCCAAAATATTTCAAAATCTGAAATGTTTTGAGCACCAATATGGTGCCACATGTGGAAAATTCCACACCTGACCTCGTGTGATGGGTCACAGTCAAAACACAATCAAAACTTTGTTTCATGAACATAATTATTTAAGAATACTGTATAAAATTACCTTCAGGTTATGTGTATAAGATATATGTGAAATATAAATGAATTTCATGTTTAGACTTGAGTCCTATCCCCAAGATATCTCCTTATATATATGCAAATATTCCCAAATCTGAATAAATACAAAATCCAAAACACTTCTGGTCCCAAGCATTTTGGATAAGGGATACTCAACCTGTACCTTCTCCTTGAAGCCCTGTGTACCGTCTCTCATTGTAAGGTATCCCAGCCTCCACTGCCTTCCACATGTTACTCTGTTATAGGACTTGGTCTGGCCAGTCCTGTGTTATTTCTTGCTTATAGATTTTTCTTCCCCATTTCGCTGTGAGTTCCTTACAGCCAGGAACTCTGTCTGCTTTGTATTTATAACCTAGAGATACACAATAAATACTGGCTGAGTGACAGAATAACTTCATGGAGCCCTTGGGGTTGACAATGTCCTACTTTAGTCTTTCATAGGGACCTGGAATATTTATGGCAACCTGGGGTAGGAGGCAGTGCTGGGACAAGGATGAGGGGAGAGAGGGGACCAGGGTGCAAAATATAAGAAGGCACCCTCTCTCTGGTGCTGATCTGGGCTTGCCCGACCCTGAGGGTGGGCACCTCCTAGGTGCCCCTCTTGTTTTCCCCTCATTCCAGCCCTGGCAGGAGGGAGGGATGAGAGAAGTCTTGGGATCTGAAATGAGTCTTGCCACAGGGCATCTATAGGGACAGGCTAGGCTGTCAGTTCCTCCTCTCATTCTGACACATGGAGCTATCTGAACAAGTGAGCTCAACCCATGTCTAAGGGGCCCAGAAGTCCCAGCATGAATCCAGAGCCTACTGACATGAGGAGAGTGGCCACAGAGATGTGGCCCCACAGATGGGATGGCCTGGGGAATGGCTGACATTTGGAACACTCTGGAGACAGGCAGAAGGGTAGCCTTCACATGCAGTCTCTCTAAGGGAGCAAGGTACCAGCATGTGGGCCGGAACACGAAGCCAGAGGACAGTCTTAGGATGTAGAGCTAGTACAAGCATAGAGATCAGTGGGGCCCCTAGCTATTGACTGGGGCCTGGGATAGGATCAGGTCCTACGGAGATCTGAGGTACCAGGGTAATTAGTTGGAACTTCTGAGAGGGGTCATGTTTCCATGGGCAGGCCTCAGTGGACTAGATGAGGTGGAAAAAACAGAAATAGTTACATTCTGGGGGTCAGTATAGACATTTAGTCAATGTCACTGGGAACATTATGTCCTCTGTCTGATGGCATCACTAAAGAGTAGGGGAGTCGCATGGGGCCAAGCACTCAGCTCTGGGGCTCTGGAGCTCATCTCTGAGGGTATGAAATCCACCAGATCCATCTGAAGGAAGGAGAAATGAAAAGAGGAAGGGTGAGGCAGAGTCTATTTAAATATGGGTCAAGACATATCAGGATTGGTTTGGGGATGAGGGCAGTGTTGCTTTCATGAAGAGCAACCAACAGGCCTGGTTATAATCCTCTAGCAGTGGTACCCAATTGCCAGGTCGTAGACTGGGGCTGAGTCTGAATACACAGGGAATTATGTTTAAAACACAGTTTTATGGACATCAAGATTTAGAGATTCTGGTTCAGTAGGTCTGGAGTCATTTTCAATGAATTCTCAAGGTGATATCCTGCACAATATCACTACAGGGGGCCACTAGCTAGAAACAAAGTTAAAGGAGACTGGCCGTTCATTTGGAGTTAGTCTCATGTTTTCCTTTAGGTCTCACTGAAGGTATGAAAGATTCCCAATAGGAAGTATTACTGATATGTAGGCAGAAATTAAGTGCACATTTTTAAGGCTACTAAATGTTTCCAGCGGCTGTCCTTCCCTTTCCTCTGTATCACCCTTTTCAGATGTCTTAGTGCTCATTTTCTTGCTTTAACATGGTTGTTCTCAAACTTTGCATGCCAAAAAATCACCATGGAATAATTGTCTTCCATTAAACTAGTCCCTGGTGACAAAAAGGTTGGGGACCGTTGACCTGAGGGTTTCATTAAACACCCATTGCTGGGTCTCACCCAAAAACTTTTGAGTAAGTAGGTCTGGGCTGGAGTGAGGCCTAATAATTTGCATGTCTAACAACTTCCAGAGCGATGATGCTGCTGTGCAGGGACCACACTTTGAGAATCACTGATGCGGTAGGACAAAAGGTGTAGTATATGCTTAATTGTTCAGCAGGAGAACAGAAAGAAAGGAACGGAAGAAATATTTGAAGTAATAATGGCCAACATTTTTCTAAAACTAATGACAGATATCAAACCACAGATCCAGGAAGCTCAGAGAACACCAAGCAAGATAAATACCAAAAAATTCACACCTAAGCATCACATTAAAACTGCAGAAAACCAAAAACGAAAAAAATCTTGAAAGATATCAGAGAGAGGAAAATACCTTGCTTATAGAGAAACAAGGATAAGAATTGCAGTGGACTTGTCAGAAACTATCAAGCAAAGAGAGAGGGGCGAAATTTCTAAGAAAACTCACCAACCTGAAGTTTTTATATCCAGTGAAATTGCTCTTCAGAAGTGAAGGACAGATCAAGACCTCCTCAGACCAAAAAAAAAAAAAAATGAGAGAATTCATTGCCAGTGAATAGTGAACTTGCTCCTCTAGAAATGTTAGGGGAAGTTCTTCAGAAACTCAGGTCTATGTGAGAAAGAATAAGCACCAGAAAAGGGATAAGTGAAGGTAAAATGAAAATTTTTATTTTTCTCATTCTTAATTGATCAAATAGATAAGTTTTCAAAGTAATAATAGTAACAATGTATTGGGTAATTACAGTGTATGGATAAGTGAAATGAATGGCAGCAATGTTATAAGAGATGGGCGAGGAAATTGGGAATACTTTGCTATAAGGTACCTATACTACCTGTGAAGCAAATAGTGTTGTTTGAAAGTAGACTTACATTAGTTGTAAATGTGTTGTGCTTACAGAAGTAAGGGGTCCAGATGACTGTGACTTCAAGATATGATCTAAGGCCCAGGGTCCTTTTATATCTGTGCTGTAATACCTTAGCTTATTACTTCTATCCCCAAAGTCACTACATTGTCCCAGATGGCTAATGATGTGCTGGCCATCACATCCTTATTCTAGGAAGAAAATTGGAGCAAGTGGTAAAGGGTATTAGTATGCTCCCCCTTGGTGAGTATCTCCTTGAGGGGATTTCCTGGGAAGCCCCATCCCATGACTTCTACTTGCATCTCTCATTGGTCACCTCTAGCTGCTGTGGAGGCTAGGAAGTATAGACCTAGAGCTGGGCACGTTGCTGCCCTGAATTAACTTAGAGTTTTATAGGCAAAGAGGGATTGAAGAAAGAATGTTGAGTAGGCAAATAGTCTCTACATAAACATCCAACTGAACATTCCTCAGGGCCAAGTTTGAAAAATGTCAATATGTTACTTTCCCACTAGTCTTCAGTGTTTTGTTCTACACACATGCTACATGGTCTTGGTTGGTCTTTTTCTGTGTCTCTGTGTATTTTTGTCTTTCTTTCACACACATATATACAGAAACACACATACATGTTCACCTATGTATCTTAGGTTACTCATAGAATATAAAAGACAAAAAGTTATAGCAGAAGGAAATGTTAAATATTGTCTACCTTGGTGGCTCTCAACCCTGGTTGCACAGGGGCTGTCAGCCTTGGTTCCCCGCAATCACTGGGGAAATTAGAAAAATATCTATGCCTGAACCCTACCAAATTTAATAATCATCTTTAGAGATAATGCCCAGAAAGTCATCTTTTTAAATTTTTTTCCTAAAAGCGCCTAGTTGATCCTAATCTATAGCCAGAGTAGAAGGCCCCTGATCTAGACCAACTTCATCATCTTCTAGGGCAATTATCTGTGAAATTATTGCTTGTATGTTTATTTCTCATATTAGATTGAAAACCTTATATGAACAGGAAAGGTATCTGTTAATCACTATATTCATCCCCAGGGCATAGCACAAGGCTGGCACAAAGTTGAATGAATAACTGAGTGAATGGATGAGTAAACCAAGGCCCAGAGAGGGGAAGAAACTTAGGCAGTGTCATGCAGCAAATACACATGTGACAGAACCAGCATTAGAATCTTTGTCTTTGACTCCTTGCTTGGTGTTCTTTCAGTTATCCCATGACTTCTATGGTTGGATGGTCACACCTTGGAACGCTTTACTCCAGAACCGGTAGATGTGCTCTTGTTTTCCTCCAGGCCACATTGCCTGCTGTTGTAATTATTTGGGAGTCACATTGATCTTATTTTTTTGAGCATCACCAGCTGACCCACCACAAACGACTGATTTTAATAACTAAGGTGGGGAAGGGGTGGCTGGAAGGGAAGATGGGGAAATAAGCCCCATGCCGACTCAGGCTTTTGAAGTACCATACGTTCATTTTAGGACTTCACTTGCCAAAGGCCACTTTGCTGTTCTTCAGGCTTCCCCTACTGTGCCCTACCTAAACTTGAATTTTCCATCTTCTCTAGCCAATTGCTCAATTTTAATTACCTGTCTGGTTGAAAAGTCCTGAAAACTAATTCACAGCAAGCTGTCAATGATTGATAAGGTTTGATGGAATACATCTTCCTGGGATCTTTGCATATCAACCAGGGACAGTGTCCTGACTCAAAATAAGGTATGTCTAATTGCAACATTTTGAGTAGAAGGGAACAGAATTGTGTGGGGCAAGTCAGGGTGTAAACAGGGTGGCCTTCTTGGAGAGACTATCCTCAAATCAATCAGAGGAAGGCAGCCAGGAGTTTATCTTTGAGGAAGGCAACTGAAAGGCACTGTTAGGGGTCAAAATCTCAAGTCTGCCTGGGTTAGTGGTGTACTTTGAACACAGAATTCTCACCTATTACCCATGGTATGAGACCAGCAGCTTCCCTGGGATTCTGTAGGGGGCTTGGCCAATGGGCTCAGAACCCTAGTGGTCAAGGAGGAAGAAAACATATCAGTGCCTGAGGCGGAGCCCTTAATAAATGTTAACTCTCTTTCTTCTCTCAGCAGGGACTGCTCAGCCTGGTGCCCCAGAGGGAACAATTAGGTTGTTTATCCAAACCTCAGCCACTTTGCTATGTAATTGATTTTTCATTGCGTGTATTTAGGAAATGGTTATTTACATGAATACGGGCACACCAGGGACATGGCAGCATCTGATCACAGGAAATGGGAGGGGACGGAGATCAAAGGGGTTGCTGGAGGAGGAATAGTAGGAGGGAGGGTGGGCTTTGGAGGCAGGCATCCTAGGCTGAGATTCTGACTCTGCCGCTGACTGTGCAGATACGGGCAAATTATTAACCCTCTTGGCCCTGCTCTTTTTTTTAAGAGGGGGATAAAATTTACTTCCTAGTAGGGTTGCTACAAGGATTAAGCTAAACCGTGCTTGCAAAACACTTAAGAACCAAGCCTGCCGTATCATATACACTTAGGCTGTTGTTCTTATTACTACTACTATTATTGTCCGTGCCTGGGAAGCGTTCCTATCCTCCACTTAGCCTGCTGCTTCCTATGTCTCAGCACTTAGCCTAAGTCCCGCCTCTTCCCCAAAGCCTTCCCTCACAGCCACAGTCCCATCTAGTTCCTGCCATTTTCCATAAAGATTTATTTGATTTAATCTGTAGCATCATATTTTAAACCTCACTTGCAAGCCACAGTATTTTATCCTTTTCTCCCCCTTGTCTAAACCAAGTGTTAGCAAACTACAGCTCACGGACAAAAATCTAGTCTCTTGACTAAGTTTATATAGCCCACGGGCTAAGAATAGTTTTTACATTTTTAAATGGTAGAAAAAAATCCAAAGAAGAATATTTTGTGACACACGAAAACTATATCAATTCAAATTTCGGTATGCAGAAATATTTTATTGGAATGCAGCCACAAACACTCATGTACATGTTCTCTATGGCCGTTTGCGTGCTACAGCAGCAGAGTTGAGTAGTTGGGACAGACCGTATGACCCTCCAAGTAACAAATATTTACTGTTTGGTCCTTTGCAGGTAAGTTTGCTGAGCCCTAGACCACAAGCTTCTCTCCAGCAGACAATGTGTGCCATTCTTGCTTGAATCCTCAATAGCACATGACAGAAAGCTCAGGCATATTGCAGGGGAGCAATAAAACCTATGCCTTGCTGATTGCAGCAATTCAGTTTTGCCAGAGAGGACAGACAAGGGGTCTCTTGTCCGTCTTCCCTCTGCTCCTGGTTTCAGGGTGTGGGTGGAAGGCTGTACGGCAGGTGTTTGTGATGAGCTGTGTTCATGGTGGATTTGAAACCCTTAAAGGCGGAGAGACTAGCTCTTATTGCAGTGCTTAGAGAAGAAGATGGAAAGGAGAAGGAAATGAATATTAACAGGCATCAACATGCACCAGGCACGGTGCTGTGTCTTTTCTATACTTTTCCTCATTTTTTAGGTATTCATGTATTCAATAAATATTTATCAAGTGCCTACCCTGGACCAGGCCCTGTTCCAGGCACTAGGAATGCAGCAGTGAGCAAAGCAGACAAAAAATGTTCTGCCATCATTGAGTTTACTTTCTATTTAGAGGTGGAGTAGGCATTCTAAAACAATAAATAAGCACAATATATTAAAATATTTTAATATTAAGTATAACAGTATTGTATATTAGATGGAATTAAATAAATGCAAAGGAGAAAATAAAGCAAGGATGGGAGAGAATACGTGCCAATTTTTTTGTTGGTGGGGAGGGCAGTGTTGGGATTTTAAATAGGGAGGTCAGAAGAGACCTCTCTGACAAGATGACTTGAGCAACGACTAAGGTGCGAGCCATGTAGCTATTTGGGGAGAAGAACATTATAGGCAGGGGAAACAGCAAGTGAAAAGGCCCTGGGGCAGATGAGAACTTTGTGGGTCCAAGGAAAAGCAAGAAGTGCAGTGTGGCTGGAGTGAGGAGACAGAGGAGAGGGCAATGGGAGAAGAATGTAGAGAGGTGAGGAGGGAGGGGAGGGGAGAAGGAGACAATTTATGAAATGTGATACGCCTCACATATCACTGTACGAGCTTAGCTTGTACCCTGAAATAGGAAATCATGAAAGAGTTTTGAATGCAGGATTGAGCATATCTGATTTCCATTTTAAAACAATAGCTATATGAGGTAGGTGTTGCTTGGTTTCATCCTACAGATAAGAAAATTGAAGTTCAGAAAGGCCTGGTGGCACATGATTATACAACCAGGGAGGGGCAGAGGCGGGATTTGAACCTAGGCTTCACCAGATTCTCTCTCTTACCCTGTCTCCCTGCCCAGCTGGCACAGAGTTGAGGCTCAATAATTGTTCATTAGCTACATTCAAAGTAACTTCTGAGACTTGGACAGTGAACGAACTGCACGCCCCACATGCTGTCCCATCTGCTCAGCCCTCCTTGGTGCCGGGGACAGCTAGTAACTTGGTCTAGGGGCTGGCCGGCAGGTCCCTTCTGTTTTCCTTAACCTTGCACCAGCTATACAGCAGCCAAATGACAAACATTAATTAAAGTACGAGGGAACAACTTAATTAGCCCCTAATAGTCACATGCTGCCAATTAAACACCTCGATGGCTAGTTTACTCTGGAGCTTAATTAGGTGTTTCTCAATAAATCTAGCCACGTGCCACCACCTGTCAGTTTAGGAGCCAAATCTTTTCTTGGATGTGTCCTCTCTTAGGAGGGAGAAGGATGGCTAGTTTGGGAGGAGAAGTGAAATCTGACATTGGAATATCTCAAGATTATTTCATGGTCCTGTTGCGTATTTTACACTTGATGGAAATGACTGTGCAGGTAATATTTCACTTCCTGCCTGTGCCACTGCTGCACCTCTGGCAACAAGATCCTTTAGCTAAAGGGCCCTTGGAGAGGAAAAGTGGAATGTGCACTGCAGCTCTCCCCTTGTGTAGGTAATGTGGAATCCCACTCTTTGGTGCCAAACTGTCAACTGCCTAAGCACAGGCTATCGTCTTAATAATGGTGAAATTGAATTTGTTATGAACGAAGGGCTGGGGTTTAATAGCACCACAGGGGAGAAAGCTTTAGGGTTTTGCAAGCTCAGTATGTGTAACTGAACCAAGAGACTGCTGAAGACATCAGCCTATATCAGTTGATGGAGTAGCCACGACAAGGGAAATGATGCCCACTGGCACCTGGCACTATTCAGGGACATGAGCATTGAGTGCGGGGTGGCATTTTCCAAGAAATGTATACAAGCACAGACATTTCCCAGGGATGCTCACCAGCTTGGCAAGGGGACCTGGAAATCAAATCAGTTAAGGAATGGAGGAAGATATTGAGAGTGCCGAGTCTGGGGCCTACGTATTTCTTGGGACCAGGAACTGGGTAAGGTAGGCATCATGGCATTGATGACAAGCTGCCGTAAGCAGAGGGCATAAGCAAATTTCATGCTGCCCCATAGGAGAGTACGAGTGTCCAGAGGTGAGTGTTACTATAACCCATGCTTTTAACTATTGTACTTTCTGGAAGGAAAGGAACCGGGTAAGGTAGACAACATAGAGTTGATTAAAAGCTCCTATAAGCAGAGGGCATAAGCAAATTTCATGTTGCCCCATAGGGCAGTACGAGTGTCCAGAGGTGAGTGTTACTATAACCCATGCTTTTAAGTATTGTACTTTCTGGACGAAGAATACAGGTTAGCCAGGTTTACAGCCCTCCCCATAGCTGGAGCCATTTCTTCCCAATTTGCAGGCTGTGGCAATTTTTTTTTTTTTTTTTGAGATGGAGTCTTGCTCTGTTGCCTAGGCTAGAGTGCAGTGGCGTGATGTTGGCTCACTGCAAACTCTGCCTCCTGGGTTCAAGCTATTCTCTGCCTCAGCCTCCCAAGTAGCTGGGATTACAGGCGCCTGAGGCTGTGGCAATTTTAAGACAGGACCCCAAAGGTCTTTGACTCTGTTCTCACCAAGAGATGGGGTGTCTGCCCCCTTTCCTTGAATCTGTGCTCTGTGACTACTTCACTATTAGAATATAGGAGAAGGAGCAATGTGCCAGTATCCAGCCCTGGGCCTTAAGAAACTGGCAGCTGCCACTTCTCTCTTCTGGGATGCTCACTGTTGGAACCCAGCCACTGCACTGTGGGGAGGCAGACAAGTACATGGACAGCCATGTTAGATGTTTCAGCTGACAGCTCCAGCTGAGGCCCCAGCCAGAAGCCAGCATCAACTGCCAGACACATGAGCAAGCCTTCTGATGATTCTCTGCATGGAGCAAAACAAGCTGTCCCCACCAAACCCTGCTCACATTGCACGTTTGTGAACAAAATAAATGCTTGTTGTTTCCAGCCCTATATTTGGGATGGCTTGTTAGACACCTGGAACATAAGCCAAGGCAGGCTCCCAATCCTCAGAACCAGTCCTAACCTGAAGTGTCAGATATTTCTGTCTCTACAGTAAGCCAGGTTAGCCTGACCTTGATTCATTGCCTGGTGCATAGTAGTGTCTCAGAGTATTTGTTTAGTGGATGAATGAATACATGTTGCCGTCGTGCAAACTGGACTGTTGCCTTAGTCCTCAGATGGGATCTTCCTTGAGTTACCCTAGTTTAGTGTTTTTTAAACCTTGATTTTAACAACGGTGTCCATTTTTCAGGTACAATCTGAAAGTATTCAAAATATGTAAATGATCTACGTGTGGAGTTCCTTTAGGTGAAGTGAGGGGAGGGCTTTCAGCCCTACCAGCTCAGCCTCCCACTCACCACCTCACCGGGACCCCAAGGAACTTGGTTTCTGTGGCGCTCAGCTGGAGAACCTAATGCCCTTGTTTATATAATTCTTATCTTTTGCTTTTGGTCCTGCTCCTGAGTTATCTCTCAACCACTTTTCTCTTCTTTTTTCTCCCAGGGGTAGCCACCACAGGCCCACAGGCTAAAATTGAGCAGGATGGAGTAAGTGGCAACAGAGAGTCTTTTTGTCCCCTAAGAGCCCTGGTAAGCTTCTGAGAAATTAAGTGCTCATTTCCCAGCAGATAAAAGTGAGCATTTGGCCAGGCACAGTGGCTCATGCCTCTAATCCCAGCACTTTGGGAGGCTGAGGTGAGTGGGTTGCTTGAGCCCAGGAGTTGGAGACCAGCCTGGGTGAAACCTTGTCTCTACAAAAAAAAAAAAAAAAAAAAAAAAAATTAGCCAGGTGTGGTGGTGCGTGCCTGTAGCCCCAACTACTCAGGAGGCTGAGGTGGGAGGACTGCTTGAGCCCAGGAGGTCGAGGCCGCCATAAGTGAAGGCTGCACCACTGTTCTCCAGCCTGGGTGACAGAGCAAGACCCTGTAGAAAGAAAGAAAGAGAGAAAGAGGGAAAGAAGGAAAGAGGGAAAGAAAGAAGGAAAGAGAGAAGGAAAGAGAGAGAGAGAGAAGGGAAGACAGACAGAAAGAAAGAAAGAGAAAGAAAGAAAAAGCAAGCAAGCAAGCAAGCAAGCCAGTCCCCAGCCCCTGAACCTTAGGGCCCCATGGGGCAATGGTGCTGGCCCTTCCTTTGGGAGGAGATTGAGCTGGCTGTGGTCTGCCTTACCACGATGGGGGAAGGGCAGGGAACTGTGAGAAGGGATTCTCCACATGTGGGTGATGGAGCATTTAGCAAAGGGGATCGGGAGCACTTGCCTTTGGGCTGAAGCAGAGAGGCTCTGATCTGTCACCTGGGGGCAGGCTGAGCACTCACCAGACCTGGGAGGGAGGAACCTAGGTGTAAACATGGCCTTGGAAAGGAGAATGTGAGGCCTGAGGGGAGCAACAGTTCACTTTTTCTCCGTGACTGGACCCAGGAGGCTGGGCCCAGGAGTGGACTTGGGGTTGAGACTGGGGTGCAGGGTGGTGGAGGAGTGATAAGAAATGGGGTCAGAAGGTACAAGGACATCAGGGAGGGACTGATGAAGTGGGTCCGGGCTGGGAGGGCGGCCAGGGAAAGGACGGCTGGCAAAGAGCAGGGCAGGGTGTCAGAGAAAGGCAGCTGACCCAGAAGCTCACCCAGTTGGAAATGCCTGAGGGTAGGAATACAGGAAAGAGAATGTGGGAGGAATCTGGGGAAGGCATCATCAAACTTGCTGAAGGCTCTGAGGGAGCCACTCAGTTTCCTCCTGAATCCAGAGGGATCCTGTGGCCCAGGCCTAAGGGACCATTGCTTCTTTAGAGAGTCAGTGTGACGCAGTAGGAGAAATGCTGTCTAGGAGTCAGGGGGTCTGGCCTCTCATCTGATTTGGCCACTGGCCAGTCATTTTAGTTTTCTGAGTCTTTCACTCCCTTGTCTGTAAAATGAGAAAGTTGATTGTTGATTTCCAGGTCCATTTGGGTTCTAGCAATTGCATGATTCACTTCGATCCAATAAACACAAGTGGGTCAGGCACAGCCCTGGGCCCTGGCGGTGCAGGTGGACCAGTTCCCCATGACTTCATGGAGCTCATGCTGTAGTGAGGAAAGTGGACATTTCTACAGGTAGCAGAGCTACCAAGTGAAAGTGGCAAGAAAAGCATGATTTTATTACTAGGCCTGGGTCAAAAGTGAGGGGTAGGTAGTAAAGAGGGGGTAGAAAACCTTCAAAATGGGAGCTGAAGGAAGAGCTGGTTGATTTGGAGGTGAGACAGGGAGGTCTGGGAGGCTGTGCTCAAGGGTGCAGAGCAGAGCCAAGTTGAGGTAAGAAAAGACGAGGGAAATGTTTGTTTGTCCTCGGCCCATTGTGGACCTTTGGCCTGCTCTGAACAATTGGCTTCCTGTGCTGGACAAAGGGGTGTGGGCAGGCCGCCCTAGTACCCTTTGTTCTGGACACATTGTGGGGATGTAGCTCAGCAGCAGAAGTTCTCCAATCCATCTCCTTCATTTGAAACATGTACTAATTTTTTTAAGTATTGATTTTCACTTTAGAAAAATTAAAGAATTGAAAACACAAATAATTCATAATGTTAGCAGCCAGTAACACGGTGCCCATCCTTAGTTCTCACTCTCTCACTACACACACTCACACACACACACACACACACACAGAGGCATGCATACACACACAGAGGATTAGATTAGGCTATTTTTCTCACTTGGCAATATATTTGAACATCTCTTCTTGTCGATAAATATGAATCGATATCATCATTTTTAATGGCTTCATAGTAATTTTATTGTGTGAACATAACATAAATTATTTAACAGTTCTTATTGTTTGAACTTTAAATTTCTTTCCAAGTTTGCTATAAGTAATGATTTGATGGAAATAGTATTATGCATAGATCTTTGCACCTTACCTTACTATTTCCTAGAATATAATGATTTTACAGCTTTTGATATACATTACCGTATTATTCTCTAGAATTAGTTGTTCTCGCCTATTCCCAAAAGCAGTGAATAGATGTCTATTTCCCACCCACCATGCTGACACCAGGGATTATAATTCTTTTTAATCTTAGCCATCTGAAAAGTAAAAAGGGCATATTATTGTGTTTTTTTTTTTGAGACGGAGTCTCGCTCTATCACCCAGGCTGGAGTGCAGTGGCGCAATCTCGGCTCACTGCAAGCTCCGCCTCCTGGGTTCACGCCATTCTCCTGCCTCAGCCTCCGGAGTAGCTGGGACTACAGGCGCCCGCCACCGCGCCCGGCTAATTTTTTGTATTTTTAGTAGAGAAGAGGTTTCACCGTGGTCTCGATCTCCTGACCTCGTGATCCACCCTCCTTGGCCTCCCAAAGTGCTGGGATTACAGGCGTGAGCCACCGCGCCCGGCCTATATCATTGTTTTAAGTCCTATTTCTTTTATTTCCACTGAGGCTGAAAATGGTTTACATTTTTTATTGTCATTTACATTTCTTCTTTCATGATTTGCTTTTACATACCATTCTGCTATTTTACCCCCCATGGTGCATATATTAGTTTCCTAGGGCTGCCATAACAAATTACTACAAACTTTGTGGCTTAAAGCAACAGAAATCTATTATTTCATAGTTCTAGAGGCTACATATTTGAAATCAAGGTGTTGGTAGGGCTACGTTCCCTCTGAAGACTCTTAAGAAAGAATTCTTCCTTGCCTCTTTCTAGCTTCTGGAGGTTGCTGGCATTCTTTGGCATTCCTCGGCTTACAGCTGCATTACTCAATTTCTGTCTCCTTCAAATGACTGTCTTCTCTCCATGCTTATCTGTGTGTCTCTAAATCTTCATCTTCTTATAAGGGCACCAATTATTGGATTTAGGGCATACTCTAATGCAGTATTTCATCTTAACTTGACTGCATCTGCAAAGACCCTACTTCCAAATCAGGTTGCATTCATTGGCCCTAGGGCATTAGGACTTGAACATATATTTTTAGGGGACACAATTCAGTCCCCTACAATGTGCTTGACTTTTTCTTATTAATTTGTAATAGCTTTATGCTTCACCTTTTAGATCCACTGACTCATACCTGCCTCTCTGCTTGGCCAGAGAGGTACAGAAAAGTAATGACTTGGACTTGAGGAAGTTAGGTTCTTTTGGTTAACCACAGTGTGAGTCATGAGTATTGTGGGTCTTAGGAATTCCTGCATTAACCCTTTATTTCTGGAGAAGATAAGTGGTGGTGGGAGGGAGAGAAGAGGGCATTTTTTCTGGTGCTCTATGAGTGGCTGTTGGCAGATCTACCACTAACAGGTCAGTTTGGTAGGTGGACAATGATTGGGATAGGAGAGAGGCTGAGCCAGCAGTGATAGTCTCTGAATCATAAATTGGTAAATGAATGACCCCTGAGGCTGGGTAGGAGTCATCCAGCTCTATCAGGACTTTCTGGGCTTATTTGAGATTGTTTTGCTAATAGTGGTTTCTTAAAAGCATCATGCATTTTCTTTCCTGCTTCTTAAGCACTCAAGCATTTCAATGGCAGCTTAGCCCTGAACTTACAGGTTTCTTGCACTTGAATGGATCATGTTCATAGTAAGAAGCAGAATGATTGGAAGCTAAGAAGACTCTCTGCCGTCCTTGACCTCTGCAAGTTGCTTTCTTAGATGGGTAGCAGAATGAAGAAGAATTGGCTCAAATTTCCAGTTTGGTTAAGCTGAAGCAGTAGTCTAGTGGGGAGTTTCATTAGGGGCCCAGATCCAGATCCTTCTCTTCAGCAACCTTGACTCTGAAGAACAACTCTGCAGAGTGAAGAGCAATATGGGGTTCCTGAGAGTTCTAGGGTCTCTATAAGTGGGAAAGGCCTTGTTCCAAGGTGACAAGGGGCCAGTGTGTCAGGTAGTCTGCCCTCTAGTGGGCCTGGGGCAAGAACAAGTGTGGGCAGCTCAACCTGTATCTTTCGCTGGGGTGGCAAGTGGCATCAGGGCTGGAGGAGAGAGTTGGGATGGAGGACGGTGTCCCATGTCTACCACTGCCAGCTCCTGCTCAGAAAAGAATGTCAGCATCAAATTCAAGTGACTTCCTGAAGCTGAACGCCTACTATAACAAAAGCGTTGGAATAGAAAACTCCTAAATTTAGGAGAAAATATAGGCCTGGGTTTGAACCCCAGTTCTGCAGTTTCTGAGTATCATGAGTTAATTTTCTTAATCTCTTTTTTTTTTTTTTTGAGACGGAGTCTCGCTCTGTCACCCAGCCTGGAGTGCAGTGGCGCGATCCTGTCTCACTGCAAGCTCCGCCTCTCGGGTTCACGCCATTCTCCTTCCTCAGCCTCCTGAGCAGCTGGGACTACAGGCACCCGCCAACACGCCCGGCTAATTTTTTTTTTTTGTATTTTTAGTAGAGACAGGGTTTCGCCATGTTAGCCAGGATGGTCTTGATCTCCTGACCTCATGATCCGCCCGCCTCGGCCTCCCAAAGTGCTGGGATTACAGGCATGAGCCACCGCGCCCGGCCAATTTTCTTAATCTCTTTACATTTCAGTTCTGTTTTGTAAAAGTAAGATAGTATTTTGGTAAACTGTTTATAGGATAAAATTAAGTAATGTATGAGGAAAAATGCATCATAGGGTCTTGCAGATAATAGGTACTAAATAAATAGTAGTTTATTTCTTTCTTCTAGTGTCTTTTTTATTCTATATAATATGATTTGAGCAATACCACTGAATGTTTTTCTCCCAAATCATTCCTCCATGCAGCTAGTTGAAGTTCTATAATTCCATGTCTCATTTCTTTGTTAAGATATTCTCCCTTAAATATGCTTTTGAAAAGTTACTGCTGTTTTTGGCTGATCAGAAATCAATATATCTCTGACCTACTAGGCCCTTGTAGGACATGTGAATGCCATTGCTGATGGAGAAAGGTGGAGGAAGACAGCCAGAGCGCAGTTCACCTTTGGGAGAACAGACCAGAGTGGCTTCCGTGAGCACATGCTGGATTGAAGGTAAGAGACACAGGAAGTGTGGCACACGGGAGAGCCTGGGCCACACTGTATTCTCCCTCAGCAAATGTTAGTCACAGGCTGTCTAATATCCCTTGTATGAAAGTGGGGACATGGGCATTCTGAGGACCTGGGTAGAGTGTGAAGGTAAGGCCATTACCTACCTACAAGTGAGGAATATGGGACTGAGAAAGTCATGTAGGTGAGCAGTTGCACTCCAAATCCAGGCAGGCTATGGAAACCAGGCTTCAGTTTGGAGAGGCTAGTTAGAAAGGGAGAATCTAAGTGAGGGACAGCAGTCAGGAAAGCCAGAGGTTCAAAGCCAGGATAAGCCATGGGGCCTGGGCTCTACCCTGAGATGGTGGCTGCAGAGATGTTTTCTAGAGTGCCTGCAGCCCTGGGCAGGAGCAAGGATGGTTGGATGGAATGTAATAGGGATTTTTTCCCTGCAATCCAAAATCTGCCATGAGTCCCCCACTCCCTGATTGGTTCTAATCACTCTTCCTGTCTCTTACCTAATAGCGAGAAGACGTGACTACTAAAGTTGAGGCCCCAAGTCTCAGCTCCTTCCCCCTCTGAAGCATGAGTGGAGGATCCACTTAAGGCCACTTTGGTGAGACTAGATCAACTCTTCTCAAAACTACTTCATTCCTTTGGAATAAAATCTTGACTTTAGACTTTCCCAATACTCCTCATGCTATTGCAGTGGCCAGGAACTGTATTCTGTACTCAGGGCAGCTGAGACACTCTGGCATCAAGACCTAGCTCCCAGGAGCATTGGCCCCTCAAAAATCAGTCTTTTGAAGGATAAGGCATTTTCATCACTAGGGGGAATGAAAGACCACAAGGACTCCCTTGATCTTCCTCCCAGGGGGTTCATAATTCCATAGGCTAAGACTCTGAATTATGTGTTTTGGGGGAACATTGTGCCCTGTCTGATTGAATGTGTGATTCATTTGACACTGAGAATAAAACCAGGTTGAATAATAAGAAAATACAAGCCTCAGAGGATTTGAGGTAAAGCCTTGAAATCATTGTTGAGTCATAAATTAACACCCATAACAAGAGTAAAAATTTACCCTGAATTTAGGACACTCTGTTTTTATTTTTTTCAACTGAGTTTAAATGCTTTCCATAAATCCCAGATATTTGGGGGCTGTAAAGATGATTAAACACCTAAAATGTAGTTCCCTTGGACATAAGAAGAAAAATATTAAGCACTTTCTTAAACAAAGTCCATGAGTGAGGACTGAGTTATGGTTTCTTTGAATAGTGAGGCTATGCCTTCCCTACTGAGGTCAAAAGGAAATGAAGAGAAAGGAAATCAATTGGAAAATGACTCTTATGCTTGAATCATTATTTTCTTCTTCCATCAGGCACCTGCTATTGGTTTTTATAAGTAATAGTAAAGTGATTAAAAACATACTGAAACCTTGACACAGAGTCTAGGGGAGGGGGCCTGAGCAAAACAGTCCTTGCTCCTTCATAATCCTGCCTCCTTGGTGTCCCTGTCCCTCATTTTCATCCATCTTTTGAGCATGACTCATGCCCTAATGCTGCCCTGATGCTAAAGCATTTATATGGTGATTTGTCTTTCAAGAGAGTTTGTGCCTAGCCTTGCAAACAAACTACCAGCCCTTCTCACAAACACTGAACTATGCCATCCCCAGTGCCCAGAAAAAATGTACTGATGTTTCTCCCACTTGCTATAAATGAGTGCTTGCCTCTTGATATCTTTAGTCATAGTCAAGTGGTCAAGTCAATTAGCACTGAGCACCACTTCTCGGATCCTACCATTTGATGTGTTAGGTAGGGAAGTGGCAGGCTAGCCAGTGCACCCCCAGAGATTGGGGACAGAGGCTGCTTATTCATAGGCTCTGCTATCTCCATTTTCTAAAGATAATAACTTACCCAAGGCCGGGCGCGGTGGCTCAAGCCTGTAATCCTAGCACTTTGGGAGGCCGAGGTGGGCGGATCACGAGGTCAGGAGTTCGAGACCATTCTGGCCAACATAGTGAAACCCTGTCTCTACTAAAAATACAAAAAAATTAGCAGGGCGTGGTGGCGGGCGCCTGTAGTCCCAGCTACTCGGGAGGCTGAGGCAGGAGAATGGCGTGAACCCGGGAGGTGGAGCTTGCAGTGAGCTGAGATGGTGCCACTGCACTCCAGCCTGGGGGACAGAGCCAGACTCTGACTGAAAAACAAAAAACAAAAAACAAAAAACAACTTACCCAAGGTACCAGTTTAGTAAATGGCAGATTTGAGCCCAGGTCTCTTTGATCTTAAGAGAAGAGGAACGTAAGAAGTTACAGAGAGGATAATGAATTCTGAAGAAGGCTCACCATCCCCAGCGTTTCTTGACACCCTTCTGGTGTGCACTTGCTTAAGTGAGCTGTGTTTATTTGATGTATCGGAATGGATGGCCACCATGTATATACTTAGCATGATTCTGGGCACTGTGGGGTTAGAAAGGGCCAGCCAGACTTCACTTCTACAGCCTCTGCCACCACAAACTTGAGTGAAAGAGGAGCAAATTTGGAGTCTTGAAATATTGGGAACCATAAAATAGTTGAAGTTTCCCAGTTTACAGAACTAGGCAGGCAGATAGCTGGGATCAGATACAAAGGGAAGAACCTGCCACAGAGCTCGGCACAGGAGAGAGAGGGAGTCAATTCTCAAGCCTGGAGAAATCCCCTGGGGTGGTGGGGTGGAGCAGGAGGACCAGAGCAGCTGCCGAGGATTTGAGCAGAGTCAGCCTCCGAGACAGTTCTTTTGTGTCTGTCTCAAAGGCTCCACTCTGTAATTTTGATGATTTTCATGTCCATGAGCTCAGTCTCTCTAATGCTGGTTACCTAACGAAAATTCCATTCTGGTGCCTTGGGACCCCTATCCTGCCTCTTACTGGATCCACAAAGCTGGTGGATTATGCCCTAGTCCATTACTTTGGGTCTAACTGATAGTGGACGTTCCTTGGATTGTGACTGCTTGTTGGTATTTACCAACAGCTACCTGGATTCTTTGTGCTCTGTCCTTTGCCCTTCCTTTCTCCTACCAGTGGGTCTTCCTCCAGCAACTGTGACCTGAGTCATGTTGGAAGTGATGACAGCCTTTAATAGTGTACCTCAGCTTCACCCTGGAGGGAGATGCCTGAAGACTCTGCCTCCACAGGCAGGTCAATGTCCTCAGCCCCCTCTCCCACTCCAGTGTGACATCCTTGAGCAGATCCTTGATCTGTTCCTCTTTCTGCCTCCATGATTCTTCAAGGAAAGTCTAAAATCAAGATTTAGTTCTAAGAGAGTCTGCAATATTCCTAGATAAGCAAGAAGTACAAGCAAAAAATAAAAATAAAAAACAGCATTCCAAAGTAGGACACAGTCCAGTGCTAAGCTGTGTAATATGGCATGCGGTAGAAAATCTGAGAAGGGAAAGTAGCACAGGGCACTGGAATCAGGAACAGCTTCATGGAGGAGGTGAAACATCGGTTGGGCTTTGAGGATGGAGAGGTCAGTCTTCCATTTCCCCACTCTGGTTATAAGTGCTGTGTGCTCCCTTGGAAGAAGTGGGGTCCTTATGTATGTGGGCATCAAGGTCCCCAGTTTTTGTAGGATATGCGAGTGCCAGCAAAGGGGACCAGGAGGATAAGAAGGTCACACTCCCCTCTAGATGGTCATCAAGAGCTATTAGTTAGGAAAGCAGTTATTGACCAACAGATATTAAATCTTGGCTGCTTGTCCATATGGGTAATGATCATAATAGAATCTACTCTCCTGCCAAATGGTTACAGATAAAATCTTGAAGAATAAAAAAAGACTTAGCTTTGTTGAGAGGGAACTCTCATTGAAGTGGCGCCTATGAAGAGCAGATGACCTATTCTTAAGTAAGGCTGCAGGGAAGCTAAGGGTATGAGTGGAACACAGGATGGGGAGGTGGGAAATTATGGCAGGAAGGGGACTGGAGTCAAGTCTGGTACTGAAGCAGTAATACAGGGCTTTTGAACCAGAAGTTTGTATAACAGATACGTGTGGAACTTTGGTGAATTGCATACGTCAGCTCCATTTTTATCCCAAGATTCTAATACAGGAGGTCTGGGTTAAGGGGAACCTCCAGCTGGAACATAAGAGGATGTGGTTGTACTTACTCACATCCCCTGCCCACCTGAACCCTGGGAAGTGCTGACTGAATGAATGACAGAACCATGTTGAGAATGAACAGGACTTGGAAACCTGGTGGGGCAGTGATTCTCAAAGTGTGGTCTGTAAACCACCTGCATCCCAATCACCTTGGACCTAATGAATGGAATCTCTAAGAGATGGAAACTAGGAATCTGCCTTTTCAACAAATACAGCAGGACAGCAGATACTTAGACACTTACATACTAAGGTTTGAGAACCACAAGAGAAACAGTAAGTACAGAAGCCCACCAAGCTCATACAAGCAGTAAGTGTTAGAGCTGGGATTCAAACCCAGGTCTGACTGACTTTCCAGGATGTAAAGGTAATACATCCTTTTGCTATTATGTCAAGCTGCCTCTAAGAACAGGTAACAGGAGGAATTTCAGGTTGGCTGTGCTCAGGCAGGGGCGACTACAGGAAGATCAAATCCGGAGGTAGACAAAGAGGACCTCACCACAAAAACTGCTCGGCTGACGCAAGACCCACACTTCAGAGGGATTGAATGGGGATGTTAATTAATACCTTTGTTCTTAAGAATCAGCAGGGTTCCAGGAAGAAGGGCAGGAGCCCTGGAGCTGGGTCAGAGGTACAAGGTAGGAATCTAGTTCCCAGAAATAAGAACTGTCTTAGGAATCAATGTGGATCCTCAGAGTGGATTCAGAAGCCAGGGATTCCTTAAGTTCTCTCTGGCTAGGGTCAGGACTGATCCCCAAATCTGGTAAGTACTCCTAGCGAGGTAGACATTCAGTCCTGGGTAGGAAGCTGTGCTATCCTATAGTTGTAAATACTGGTTGCCCATTATCAATTTGAAGGGTACTGAGAAGGCCTGTGATTATACTCATAGGCCAAAAGCTCCCACCCAGAGTTCTAGTCTTTCTATTGCCTTTAACACAGTGATCTTAGAGAGATTCTCTTCTTCACATGCTGACCCTAGGGCTGAAACTCAGCCTCTAACTCCTGGTCTTATTCCTGGGACAAATATTTATTTATTTCTCTTGGCTCTTCTGCATCTGATCTCCTTCTGATATTTAGAGAATTCTTGACCCTACAAGTCTCACTGAAATGTGGATCTGGACTCTGTTAACAAAGATCAGAAACTCAATTTTCCAGCCTTCTGAAGCTAGGGTAGGGAAAATGATGTGGACTTAACCAGTTAGATAATCAGAGAGAGCAATCTGAACTTTATTTGGGAGTGAGTGTCCAAGGGCAGCAGAGGTAGGCTCAGCGTCACAGCTGGTGGAGTTCTCATGGTGGTCATCACATTCTGGAGTCCAGCAGTGGCTGCGGGGGAGTCCTTGCTGTCGTTTCCATGGAATGAACTTTGCTCTGTGCCTGGCTGCATAGCCCGTCTGCTTCCTGGCAGTTCTATAAATGACCCAATGTCCTTCTAGTTAATACTTTGCTACTAAACAAGTCAGAATGTATTAAGTTTCCCTTAGGAAAACATAAACCCCTGTAGGTTTTTCAATGGAGAGAATTGGATATCAGGAATTGGATTGGTGGATGATGGGGAAGCTGAAAAGCCAAAGAATGGTGAAGAAACCCAAAGATGAACAGTTGCAGAATGTTGTTAATTACATAAGACTGGAGTCACAATGGGAGGAGGAGGCTGAAGCTAACCAATGTGAGCTTCAGTCATGCCTTGTCTAGTGGAGATGGAGCTTACCTGATGCAATGTAGTCAGAGGCATGGCCTGAGGCAAAGCAAGGAAGAAATAACTACTCTGACCTTCCTCCCCGTCTTTCCCCAGGCTGCCACCAGTGTACCATTGGCAGAACTACCCAGAGGCCAGCTGGCAGGAGGGCCTCGTCATCCCTGCAAGACATAGCAGAGCAAGGGAAAGGTGGGGAATCGATGGCAAATGACAAGCCCACAGGTAGTCTCTACAGCTTTCAAATAAGAACATTGCTGATCAGATGCTAAAAGAGGACATCACCACAAGAATATACTATAGACAAAAAATTTACAGGCTGCATATTTCTTAGGTCAAGTAATATTCTGTCTAGCAAGAAAACTATGGGTACATAGCGCAATCGTAGATTTTACTTAGTTCTGCTTAACACTCGTGTCTGTTTTGGTTTGTTTATTTCACTGTGTTTCATACCCTTGGGCTGTCTGGCCTTTCTCTTTTAACCTAGAACCCTGAGGAGGGGAGGGGGGGTCAGTAATAACCACCTCCCACTGCAAACTTCCACATCTTCAGTCCTTTCCAGACTTCTTTTACCACTTTGACCTGAGGTTTTTATTCTGCCCACTGGTTAGGGTGCCATGGTTCATTGTGAGAATGATCTAAAGGAGTCTTAAGTCAGCAGGTCATCACGGAGGTGCTAGACACCTGGCAGAGGAGAGCTCCAGAGTTAGAAGAGGCCCCAAACACCTGCAGCCCTGTGGGGGCGATGGGAAAGCCTGCCTTCAGGTGAAAGAATCCATCCATTATAGTTTATGACCCTGAGCACTCAGCCCCTACACTTCCTTTTTCTTGCTTTGCTCTTGCTTTGAATTAAAATTAGGAACTGAGCTCTTTTTCATCTTGATACCTTCAGTACCTAACATAGACCACTGTAACCGTGGTGACAAAAAAAACCCCAAAAACTATGAATGAGTAAATAAGAGAAACAATGAATGAATAACAGCTGCTATGACAATTAAGGTATATGCTCCATTGTGTGGCCATGTGAGATAAATTTCTCCTAACTCACTGCTCTTTCTGTTGTTGTCCCTGGAGATGGGCGTGCACACCTCACTGCCTTTCCTGCTGTGGGAGGTGAGAAGACTGGGGAGCCCAGAAGCCCAGAAGATGCTCCTGCCAGTAGAGGGCTCTTTCTCTTCACTGCTCCGAAGGGATGGCACAGTGGCTGAGCACAATGCTGTGGTGGTGTCTGCCCACCTCTGTCCTTTCACCCACATCTCCCTCGTCACACTACTGGCCAGGTCAGGCTGGCATGGGAAATTTCCCTTAGGAGACCTGCAAGCTTATGGTTTTATCTTTTTAAATGGTGGTTGAAAGGGTGACTCTGTAGGCTCAGACTCAGACCACGCCACACCGGTTGCAGTCAAGAGATCTTTATTGAAGGAGTCTGAGGGAGAGCCGAAGCAGAAGAAGAAAGAGAAAGAGGGCTCTGCAGCCTCCGTCTTTTGTGCCTAGGGACGTTACGTGGGGGTCGCTGGTTGGCTGAGGGGCTCTAGGCTGAGGCGGGAAGGCGTGACCTCTGATTGGCTCCTTTTGGTGGGCCTGTGTTGGGGAGGAAGAAGAACCCGGAACCAGCGCCATTAGGGTGCTCCTGTTACCTAACATTCCTCCCTTTTTTGTTTTTTAAGAAGTGGGGAGGTGGGCGTCGCTGTTCGTCTGGCTACTTCCTGCTGAACGGGGGCGTCGTGGGGAAGGGATATTGGAGGACCGTAGGGGCAGAGCAACAGCAGGAGGCCAAAGAAGACGGCGCTGAAGGTGAGCACTTCCCGGGGTGTGAAGTCTAAAATGTCCCTTGTAAGTAGAGGTCATCTACGGACGCGAGCCATCCGTATGGCAGGGAAGGATCTGCTATGAGCCACATATCTTCTTGGAGGGCCTGGAGGAAATCTAAGAAATTACAGGTCCTGGAGGTGGAGGCCATAGGTACGGGAGTCCCGGTAGTCTTCCTCGGCTGCTAGGAGTTGGTAGTGCCTAATGAGAAGCTGGTTAAAAGTCTGGTTAGATAAGGAGGAGATTCGTTGTTGCATGAACTTTATTAGGCAAGGGAGGAGAATACACAAGGCCGCTATGCCTAAGAGGGGTCCGAGAAACGGTAGGATCCAAGCTAAAAGAGGCGTTTTTAGGGTGTCCCAGAGGAAGGAATGAGAATCTGAGGGGCATTGTCTGATCTCAGAAGCCTTGTCCTGTATACGCTGGGCAGCATCCCGCGCTATTCCTGACTGATTAGTGTAAAAACAACACTCTTCCCCTAAGAAGATGCAGAGTCCTCCTTTCTCAGCAGTGAGGAGGTCTAGGCCTCCGCGGTTTTGGAGAGTCACTGCTGCTAAAGAGCCTATTTGAGATTGTAAAGGATAGATTTTGTTATTTCTTGTAAACTGTCTGAGAAATCTTTTGAGAGTGTGTGGTAGTAGGATAATGACGTGGACAAGCCAGCTATTCCAGTTCCTGTGGCAGTGGCTATTTCTAATCCTATAAGTAGGGGTATTAGTTGCACTGCTCTTCGCTGATGGATTTGAGCTTTGAGGGGTACTGATAAGGTCTGATTCCCTGGGGCAATGTCAATGTGGGGGCTTAGAAAGACTAAGGTGCAGGTGCCTGTCCAGTTAGTGGGGAGGCAGATATAGGTTGACATTCCACATAAGAAGAATATGCCTTGGCTGGGTAGACAGAACTCGTTATGTATGTTAAAAAGGTGTGTGAGTTTGTTGTTTTCATTTTCCCATACTCCTAGGGTATTTGCTAAGGCAGCTCCAGTGAGCGGCTGGAAAGGGGTGTTGGGAGCAAACTGAGTGGCTCCCTGTGTTTTATTTTCCCATTGGAGGAAAAAACGTTTTGTATCTACTAGGAGCCATTCGAGAGAGCGATTAAAAGAGGGGATGAGAAGGCACTCACTAGTGGTGGGGGCGCTGCTGCAGGGAGTCCAGGGGTGAATGGTCATGCAGGGAGTATGTCTGCCATTACAGAACCCGGACTGTTTGTTGAGTAGGGAGGAGGTGATGATTTTGGGGGGGCCCAGAGAAGTGGACAAGCTGTTTGAATGGAGCTGTTTGGGTGACTTGAAAGTTACTATGATCAGTTGGGGCTTGAAGTTGTAGGGTGTAATTACACTGATGCAGTGGTAGGTGCCCTAGAGGCAGGCCAGATGACAGGTTGCGTTGTATGCATAAAGGGGCTTGGAAAGTTAAAATAGTATTTGTGGTTACAGGGCCGTGTATGGGCTTTTTATTGTTTGTGTAACGGGTGGTGTTGGAAATGGTAAGAAAGCAAAAGTTCGATTGCACGTCCTGTTATGGTACTTTTGGTCATATCAGAGATGGGGAAGTCGGCTAATGACTGCATGTTTAGAAGTTGGAAAGGGTCTTTTCCTTCATAACGAGGGTGGTAGGTCAATTTGGTGAAGACCTAGTTTTTTGCGGGAATAGGAGTGGCAACATAGCCAGAGGTTGATAGAGAGATACACAGACAACAGTCATTTGCCAGGGAAGGATTGGACTGGTTTAACAGAGTGTGAGTTACGTTGAGAATCTTGTAGAGGTAATTAGGAGCTAGTGGAAGGGGAGAGGTGGTTGTATGAGGTGTTGAAGGAAGTACGAGGGACACATAGGCAAAGATTAAAAAAAAGGTAAAGAGGGTGCTTTGAAAAATGAGATCATTTTATCTAGTATGAGTTCTTTCACTTATCTTTTAAGGAGGAAACGGTCGTTCCTCAGGATTAGTGGTAGGAGCCTTTTAGTCTGGGATGTTTCTTTCTGAAATAGGAGGTGCAAGTCCTCTAATTGTTCACAGGTGTCTTGGGATTCCTGAGCTGATGATCACCGACTATGGGAGGGCCAGAGGTGGAGACAGCGCCCCAACACTCCTGCAGAACCGAGAAAGTAGCTCCGGTATTGAGGAGGAAAATGACGAGACGCGCATCCACTGTAAGAGGCACCCTGGGCTCCTGCGTGGTGATGGTGTGTGTCGGGGAAGAGGTCCCAGGGCCCCATCAGTCGTAGGCCGCTAACCCAATGAGATCGGTTTCAGGACAGGGGTCTGGCCCAGCTCCCCCGAGGGAGCTGGGGCAGTCGGTTGCCCAGTGGCCAGATTGTTGGCACTTGGGACACGGTCTTTTGGGTGGCCTGGGATTAGGACACTCACGAGCCCAATGACCTTTGTTCCCACAATTAAAGCAGGGTCCAGGGGGTTGGCGGTGAGTGGTGGACATAGAGGCATGGCGTCTGATAGGCTGGGTTGAGGCCTTGAAGGCCTGAGCCAACATCTGGCACTTTTGCCTCCTTGCCTGCTCGTCACGGTTGTGGTAGACTGAATGCGATGGCGAGGATCTCGGTCTGCGGGGTAAAGGGACCTCTGTCTAGCTTTTTTAGTTTGGCCCGAATGTCTGGGAAGCTTTGTGCGAAGAAATGGGACATGAGAAGTTGCCTGCCGTCGGGGGTTTCAGGGTCTATGTTGGTGTATTGTTGGAGTGCCTGTGTAAGGCAGGCGAGGAAGGCGGATGGGTTTTCATGTTTTTCCTGAATGATTTTGTGAAGTTTTTCAAAATTGACTGCCTTTTGGGCTGCCTTGCAGAGACCTGTTATTAAACAGGTGGCGAAGTGGTCTCGGGCCAAGACACCGTTCTGGGAGTTACAGTCCCAGCCAGGGTCGTGTTCGGGGACTGCCTGCGCCCCGATGGGTAGGGCTGGGGTTGTTTGGTTAACCTGATCTGCATAAGTACGGGCCTGCTCCTAGACCGGTCTGTGCTTCCTGAGAAGGAGGGGGTTAGAGAAATTCTGATTTAAGAGGTGGAGTTACAAGTGTATGAGCCTAAGCGTTGACAAGACAGTCACAGAGAAGGGAACATGGACAGGAACAATATATTTTGTTCGTGTAACTTCTGTAAGAGGGGCGAGGACGGAAAGGTGTGATGTGGAACGAGAGGTGGGAGGGCTGAGCGGCGGAGGGGAGGGAGCTGGAGGGGTTGTGGAGGAAGGGGAAAGGAGAGAGAGCTTGGGGGAAGTGGTAAAGGGCGGGGCTGCCGCTGGCCGGGCGGCGGCCGGAGGGTGGGGCTGAGGGTGGTGATATGGAGTTAAGATTGGGGGAAGGTGAGGGCAGCGATATGATGTTGAGGGTTATACGGGACTGTGGGCATAGGGGATCTCTTCCCATTCTCCTGTTCATTCACAATATTTAGAGGCCCATAAATGGGTCATTTATTTTGGTTGTTTAAGGGGTTGTGAATTTGATTAAGCGTTTAGGTTTGAGGTCAGCGGCAAGGCCTAGGGTAGCCAGATTGTCTAGAAGGCATTTTAGGGGAGAGTCGGCCGGCAGGGATGCGGAGCCTCCCATAGTGGGAGAGGGGGCAGTGATGGCTAAGAGGGCGTCCCCTAATTAGCTAAACACTGTAACCAGGTTCAGAGCCTTCGGTTGGTCATCACCAAGGCGAAGGGACTGAAGGGCCAACAGGATGGCCGGAGGACTGTGAGCCACCTGGTACCAGGATTTTGTGTGTGGCCAACAGTATGGCGCGGGGCGGAGGCTCAGGCCGGAGGGGTGAGGAGGAGAGGGAGAAAACTCCGTTCCCTGTGGGTCGAGGAGGGGAAGCGAATGATAGGGGCCTACCACTGCCATAGGGGCGTCGGGCGAAATGTGTTTGTCACGGGAGTGGCTACGGTCTGGCGATTTGCCCGAGAAGTAGGCCCAGGAGGGGAAAACTTACCGAGATGAGGCCGGTGGTGGGTGAAGAGCGTGGCGAACAGGAAAATGGGCGAAGACTGACCGGGGCCTGGTCTGAGCCTGAGAGGGATTGGGGTCCCACCAAAGGTGGGGAGTCCCAATCCGAGTCACGGCACCAATGAAAGGGTGACTCTGTAGGCTCAGACTCAGACCACGCCACACCGGTTGCAGTCAAGAGATCTTTATTGAAGGAGTCTGAGGGAGAGCCGAAGTGGAAGAAGAAAGAGAGCGAGAGCTTTGCAGCCTCCGTCTTTTATGCCTAGGGACGTTACGTGGGGGTCGCTGGTTGGCTGAGGGGCTGGGTCTAGGCTGAGGCGGGAAGGCGTGACCTCTGATTGGCTCCTTTTGGCGGGCCTGTGTTGGGGAGGAAGAAGAACCCGGAACCAGCGCCATTAGGGTGCTCCTGTTACCTAACAGTGGTTTCTATGATAGGGAAGGAGTGGGGACTATTATCCTAAAGCCAAAGTCACTAAATTTTCAATATGGCAAAAGAAAATAAAGCAAGCGGAGACTTAGCTCATCTTAGCTTATAAATTCTGGCTGTCCTATGTGACTTTCTGTTCTGAGTGAATGTGTAATTGTTCCAATGACAAAGAGGGTTATAGAGCCCCATAACTTGGAAATGGCTTGGTCTTGGTCTATACTGATGGATATCTTTCTACCTCCACCTATTTCTCCATGAAAGCCTCCCCCTTACACACACACACACACACACACACACACACACACACACACTGCACACTGGTGTTCTGCCAGCCCCAAGGCCTCCTTCCTACTGTTAATTTATGATTCCTCTTTCCTGGTGTCTGTTTTGGCTGATACTAACGTGGCTAGTACCTCTTTGGAGATCGTTGGAAAACTCCAGTGAGTTGGATAAGACCAGGACAGGGGATCTGAAGAAAAACGCTGGATGACATCTGGTTGGATGAAAAATGGGGACAGTCTGACCCCAAGCAGCTTGCCAGAAGCTAGGAACAGATGCTTCTCAAGGGGGAATTGTCATCATCGCATCTCCTGAGTGGCCCATTTTCTTCTCTATAGTAGGTAAATAAACATAACACCACCTGAAAATTGCCCTTTTGAAAAAAAGACTTTTTTAAAAAAAAACCATCACGCAGGTTCTAACATTGAAAACTGGAAGCCCCTGGAGCCAGAGTCATGTGAAGAAGTAGGAATGTGAGGGCCAATGGGCTAACCAGTCTCTTTTACTGGGGCCATCTATTAACCCCGAAGAGGATGTCTACCTCAGTTTCTACAGTAACAGTTTTTGGCCTGCCCAGTGGGCATCTACTGGAAGAGAAGGTGCATATTTGGGGGAAATTCTTTAAACACCAAGCTGTTGTGTGTCTCCCACATGGTATGTGCAGGGGTCTGTGTATCTGTGCTTCACTGGCATCCTTCTCTTTCTCTTCCTTTCACTCTGTCTTTCCACTTCTGTCTCGTCTGGTCTCTGTCTCAGTCTCTACTTTGTCTGTCTTCTGTCTCATAGTCTCCCTCTTCACCTAGTTTTCTTTCTCAGGTTTTCATTCTTCCTCCTCAGCTTGGCTTTCATTTTCTTATTGTGCTGGGTTGAATAGTGTCCCCCCAAAATTCGCGTCCTACCCGGAGCCTCAGAATGTGGTTCTATTTGGAAATTGGGTAATTGCGGATAACCTATTTAATTGGTTATTTAATTATTCAATTGGTTATTTAATTAATGTCCATCTCAGTTAAGATGAGGTCATTCTGGTACAGGGTGCACCATGAATCCGATATGATGGTATCCTCATAAGGAGAGGAGAAGAGACACAAAAACAGACACACCCTGGCAGATCACCGTGTGACTATGGAAACAGAGACTGAAGCAATGTGTCTACAAGCCAAGGAACACCATGAATTGCTGGCAATAAATAACCCAAAACTACAAAGAGGCAAGGAAGGAATCTTCCCTAGCACCTTCAGAGAGAACATGACCCTGCTGACATCTCGATTTTGGATCCCTAGCTCCCAGAACGGTGAGATAATATGTTCTTTTAAGCCACCAATTTGTGGTACGCTAGGAAACAAATGCATTTATCGCTAAGTTCATGCATACTTCCTCTCCCTATACATAGCAGCCCCCCCCCCCACGCCCCACACACACACCCCCACCGCTGCCTTCTTTCAGATTCAAACCATTGATCTCACCCATTGCATTTCTGGCATCAGGTGTCAGCTGGCTCATTTTCTTTGAGGGCAAAGTTCATGTCTGCTGGATTCACACCTCATTTGCCACGTGGGCTGCTTCTCTGCTCAGAAATATTGGGAGTTTTGAAATAGTTCATGAAAGGGACCTCCTTTTGACCTGACCCTCCCAGGTAAGTATGCTGTCTTTGAGGACCACAGAAAGGTTCAAGAATCTGGGTTTTCAATCTCCACATGGCCCTGGGCTAGTCTCTTAACCTCCCTGAATTTTTTCAATGGCTTCATCAATTAAAAAGCAACTGCTTTAGTCTTTCCTGCCTCTGGAGAATGTTGTTAATGTGAAAAGACCTTCAAAAGTACAACAAAGAATGCTGTGCACGTTTATAGCCCTTTGTTATTCAGACTTAGGAGGCTGGGATGAAATAAATATTTATGGAACCCAGAAGGTGACATGGAATTTTATGGATATTATTACATTGGATCCTTAAAGCAACCTACCAAATAAGTGATTCCCATTTTAAGTGAGGAGAAAATTGACTTGAAGCAAAGAAACATCACTTTCGTAAGAAACAGTGAAGATTCTAATTAAACCCAGATTTCCTGACGTCCAATTTAGAGATTACTCTACTACATTACACTGTGACCCTCTTATTTGTTGATTTATTATTATTTTTTATGGCACACTTCCTTCCCATCTTGAAATATTTCTCTGACCCTTCAGGAGAAGCTGCAGACTCAATAGAGTCTGGTCCCATGTGTAAGGAGAGGTTTAATTTTCAAGTACAAATATTAACAACAGGCCCATAGAGGAAACATTTTGGAGGAACAATCGATGTTGGCAGACAGGAGCTTATCAGGAGGTAAAGGATTTGTAAAAGTGAAGTTTAAGGCAAATCTTTGAGGGGGAGATGAGAAATGCTGCCTTCAGAAAGGAGGAAGGGTCAAATTCAAGATCCACAGTGGGCTAGAGAGAGTGTAAGTCTGGGCCTGAGCTCTGCAGTGGGGAGAGTTTGGAGATGTAGAATTCTGTCTGCATAGAATGCATTATGTCTTTTTGTGATATGTATGCGTCAGAGAATTTCTTTTCTGTCGCAGGCATCGTCTAAAAATGCACACACTTGAGAAATCACCACTCTTTCTGCTTTCTCATTTCTCCACTTTCTGCACATCTTCCTACTTGCTGAGCCTTTCCTCTCATTCCAGAGCGACAGAAGCACCAGCCCCTTCTTTAGGAGCTGTTTATCTGGCATCCGCCTCTCTGCTGAGAGAGCAGACCCCTCTTCTTCCCTTCTTTAAGCCCCAATTGTATCTTCCATCCTCCCACTCTGAGTGTGATTAGAGTGAAGAAAATTTCATAAAAAGGAAACTTAAATGTCAGGTAATTACAGCCCATAATTTGTTTATCTTTCAGAAGCCCATATTGGAGGAGCATTACTCACTCTGAGGATCCTGGCATAGGCAGATGTATCACTTATATTGAAGTATATTATCTGCTGTGATATTTATGATGAAATGAGTTTGCCAGCCATCGTCTATCAGGTCACAAACTCTTACTCAGCCTTGAAAAATGGCTTTTAATACACTCTTGTTGCAAGATTGGGGTGGATGTACAATTTGTGACTTTCCTACCTCTGCTGCTCCCGGGAACAGGGTGTACAGGGCTGTGTACAGGGTGAACAGTGTGGGGAGCTGTGTTCCTTTGCCTTATTCACAACCCCCACCCTTGGTCCAGTGAGACCATGAGTTCCTTAAGGACAGTCCATGCCTTACTCATTTTGTGTCCTCTTTGTACAGGGTCTGGCACATGGTTGATGTCAACAAATGTATGTTGAAACAAAATGAATTGATTCACATGTGAGGAGATTTAGCTTCTGGGATCATGACCTCATAAATTCCTGGAGGAAAAGTGAAAGACATACTTAACATCACCTGAGATCACTTCTTAGCTCACTTATTCAATCATGCATTTGCACATTCATACAACAAATGCTTATCAAAAACTATTGTGTGGAAGGCACAGTGCTAATTGCTAAGTGGGCTAAAAAGATAAAATATGGCTTCTGGTCAGGTGTGATGGCTTACACCTGTAATCCCAGCACTTTTGGGAGGCTGAGGTGGGAGGATTGCTTGAGCTCATGGGTTTGACACCACCCTGGGCAACATGGCAAGACCTTGTCTCTACTAAATTTTTTTTTAATGAAAAATTAGCCAGCTGTGGTGTTGCACCTATAGTCGCAGCTACTTGGGAGGCTGAGTTGGGAGGATCGCTTGAATCCAGGAGGTCAAGACAGTAGTGAGCTGTGATCATGCATCCTGGGTAACAGAACAAGACCCTGTCTCAAACAGACAAAAAACAAACAAAAAAAAACATAACTTGTACCTTAAAGGAGCTTATGATCTAGTATTCAGGGTAAGAGAGAAATGAATGGTACAGGGAAGAAAATGAGGCCATAAAAATGCTTTGAATGCTCTGAGGATGAACAGATTGCTTCTAGCTGCAGACATAGGCAGGAGTGGATATTTGAATAGAATTAGAATGGATGGTATATTAATTGTTTTTTTGCGAATAAATTAAAGTGAATCTAGCTTTTGTAACAAAAGGTGTTCACAGGCAGCAGACTCTACTGTCTCACAGAATCCATGAAAAAACTCAACAAAAAGTCTCAGGTAGGAGTGAGAAGCAGAGATCCTCAGGGGCCCTATGGTGGAATCTGTGGCCCTTCCCCCAAGAGTTCCCTTGTCAATGTAATTCAGTGCCAAACATTCTTTGTTTCTCTGATGAAACCTTCGGTTTCCAGGAGATCTAATGTGATTAATCAAGCAGAGTGTCAGGACTCCAGTCTGTAAACTCATTAGCTATGGCCAGGGGAACTGTTCCCAGAAACATGGCTGCTAAGACCCCTCTTTGTGCAGTGGAAGCAGTTCCCAAGAACAAGGGCTGAGCAGCCTCTCTGGCTGGGGGCACCTACATGTGGGTAAGATTTGGAGATGTGTGGACATGATCGCGAAAGACATTGCAGATGTGGGGAAGCACAGGGCTGAAAGCCTCCCACCAGGACTCTCTGCCTGGCTCCATCTGTTCTCCCCAGGCTCCCTTCCTGATGGGCTCAGGTATGAGTTTGTGTGTGTGTTTGCACCTGGGAGCGTGTGTGTTTGCACCTCGGAGCATGTAGGTGGGTGCAAGTGTGAGCACTTGTGTTTGGTTACTTTTGAGTGTATGTGCAAGTCTGAGCACGTGCATGAGTACATCTGAGTATGTGCATGTGCCAGTGTGAGTGTGTGTGTGTATGTCCGGTGTGAACGTAATATGTGCAGTGTGAGTGTGTGTGTGAGTGTGATTATGTCGTGTGTGTGAGTGTGATTTGTCCTGTGTGTGTGATTATGTCCTGTGTGTGTGAGAGTGTGATTGTGTCCTGTGAGTGGGTGTGTGAGTGTGATTATGTCCTGTGTGTGTGTGAGTGTGATTATGTCCTATGAGTGTGTGTGAGAGTGTGCTTATGTCGTGTGTGTGTGTGAGAGTGTGATTATGTCCTCTGTGTGTGTGTGTGAGTGTGATTATGTCCTCTGTGTGTGTGTGAGTGTGATTATGTCCTCTGTGTGTGTGTGTGTGTTGAGTGTGATTATGTGTGTGCTGTTCTGGGTTCTACTTTGGGCCGGGCAGCAGGGTGGGGAGAGGATGATAAGCAGCACAAACTTCCTCACTGCCAGAATGGGTTTCTTCTTAGCATAGCTTTTATGGACTACTATGTAAAAAGAGTTTCTGGTTCTCCACCTGAGAAAATTACTGAAATTACTAAATGCTCTCTGGTGTTAATCTGCCTTCCATATGTACTGGCCCAGACAATGGAGTAGAGCAGGGAATAGAAATAGCCATTCTGCAACACAACAGTTTCTTCATGTCCAAACCTAGTAATTTCTTTCTTGAAGGAGGAGTTCATTTCATCCTCTTGAACCTTCTCTGTTTGTTCCTTGCTATGCTAATCCCCAGGATGAACACAGCCACCGCCCCCTCTCTTCTAAACCACCTCTTTTGCACACAGAATCATTCTGGTTCTGTCCATTTGTTGTGGGCTTCTTTCTCAGCTCCTAAATGCATGGGCTGCTAGCTGCCAGGCTCTTTCCGTTCCTCTGCTTCATCTTGCTCACTCCTCTATGTGCCCACCGAAATCCCATGGAATCAACAACAGCTTTAAAAAGTGGGCTTTGTTTCCTTCTCTCTGCAGGGGATCAAACATAGGCACCTGCCTGTCCAAGGGGGTCTAAGTCACAGTAGAGAAGTGGTTTGCAAAGGCTGGTGGGATGGTGTGGCAGGCCTGTGGAGTTGGATAAAAATCCTGATGTCCTTCCTGGCATGAAGAGTGGAGCTGCCAAGCTGCCCCCAGGAGAAGCGTGCTGCCTATGCATCTCCCTGGACTTCTGTGTACAGAAGAAATGTAGGTGGTTTGACCAAACGCTCGGGCTCCCTACAGCTCCCGTTGCTATATGGGAAAGAACAAGGTCTGGCCCACCTCTGTAAACCTTTATAAAGGAGCCAGCCGGTGCCTGCCACTTTGTTCCCCACTGGAGAAGACGGCTGTATGCACGTCATGCACCGTATCCCAGCAGCAGAGGCCCTGATTTTTTTTTTTTTTTTTATCAGCTGTAGTTCATTTGTAAACTATTAACCTTTCAAGAGCCAATATTTGCTCAGGGCCTTCCAGTCCATCTCAAGTGTCGATACTGTGCTTGGGAGATTGCGAGGGAGGATGGTGCAGGGAGCTCAGTCTGACATGCTGTTGTTGGGGAGGGAAATGCTCTTTGTCTAGCAAGAGAGGAGGATCTGACTCAGCAGCAGTAGAACCTTAGGACAGCCCTTTTCCCACCTGGGGCTGAGGAGACTCAGCTATGGGACAGTCTACATAGGAGCAGGGGTCCTCAGTGCTCTCTAACCACATTGAGAATCTACTCTGCCCCAAACCACTCCACTATGCCAGGCTGAGGCTTTTTAGGCCAATATATTTCTAAGGATAAAATGAAGGGAGTTCTGGACGATGCACTAAGAACACTCCCGAGACATTAGAGCCTTGATTTGGATTTGAAGAGGGGAACTTTACTTGTCACCCTGGGTAAAGTCAATTCCTCTGTGAGTCTCCCCAATGGGACTGTGGGTACCTTAGGAGAAGAGACAGTGACTTAATCATCTCAGAATCCTCAGACTAGCCTAAGGCCTGGGATTTATCAGGCATTCAGTAAATTCTTGCTGAATGAGCAATTAACTCAAGGTCTTCAGCGTTCCCGGGACCAAAGAGTTGGCCTTTATAAAAGCAAATTCGTAATCCAATCTGTATAAGTAGTACAATTCAGTATGGTATGCTACAAGTCAGTTATTGAATATTACACATTGCCACAATGATCTGTCAGTAATAAAGACACAGTCCACAAAATATTCTCTCTCGTAGGTCACTACAGTTGACTCCAATGATCTCATTAAATAGGTTGAGGTTGAAAATAACCTAGTGTTTCTCTTACCCAATACACTATTTGCTGATTGAACAACATAAAGTTTCCAAAAGTGGAAAGGGCATTAGGAGGAAAGTATTAAAATTAAAATAAAGCTATCATCTTAACTTTTAATAAAACTATGTACAATACTGAAGATACTTTATAGCAAGATGAAAAAGTTAGAGTCCTTGGTGTTGTGCAGATGAATTCTAGTCCCAGCATTATTCCATAATATGTACCTTGGGCAAATTAGCAACTCTGAGACTCAGTTTTCTTATCTTTAAAATGGGGATACTCTATCTACCTCTTAAAGTTATTGTGAGGACTGAATGAGTTAATAGTTGGAGAGGACTCAGAGCAGTGCGTAGTTAAGGACTCAGTAAGAGCTAACTTTACTATCATCACTACCATCACAAAGAATAAGTGAGAAAACGTACCTTGAGGATCTTGCATAGTACCTGGCATAAAACAGGCTCTTAATAGATGAAAGCCAATTAGTACTAGTAATTAGAGTTTAAAATGATAAGATTTTAAGGCATGTAGGAAACAAGAATATCTCGTGTTTCTGGCAACCAAAGTCATTCTATTCCAGGCCGTGGGGATCTCCTATTTCTCCAGAAATATGGAGGCTACAAGAGAGAACTAACATTTATTGGGCACTTACATTGTAGTAGTTACTGTGCTAGGGGATTTAAAAACATTTTTTTAATTTAAGCAAATAATCCTAATATTTTAGATAATTTACCTGAAACCCACAGAGATTATATATTTCTCCAATGGTCACATTAGCTAATGATGGTAGGACTAAGATTTCAACCCAGACACATTTGGACTCTATAGCCTGTATGCCTTCCACTTTTCAGAAACTATCTTAAAAACAAAACAAAGCAAAAACTTTCTGGAACTCTCTGGAGCCCTTGACTGTTCTCTGGACCTTCCTTTGCTGTGTCTGGGGGCAGGCACATCTTGGCTTAGGCTGAGCTGCTCTATTTGCCAAAAGAGTCATCTCAGAGGGCACAGCCTGGAGTGCAGCTCAACAAACTTATGTATGACAGCTGAGTGCCAAGCACCACGTTACGAACTGGACTTACAAGATGGATAGGACCTGGTGGCAGCTGTCCTTGAGGAAGCCAGAGCCCGGAGAGACAGATCTCATGTAATTACTTAACGCCTGTGAAATGGTGGGAGGTAAAGGGCAGGAATGTGCACAGGGAGCCGCAGGAGCACAGAGGAGGACACTAGGGGAGTCTGGACTTTGAAGGAAGATTTCCTGGAAGAGAAGATGCCAGAACTGAATGTTGAAAGTTTAGTAAGAGCCAGCTGAAGAAAAGTGAGAGGAGGGTTCAGGAGAGGGGAGAGCAGGAGCAAAGACACAGAGATGAGAGATAGCATATAGTGTCATGGAACTCCAGGCCATTCAGTTTATCAAAGTGGAAAGTGCAATGCAGAAGTGAGTAGACAGAGATCAAGCAGAAGGGGCAGGCAAGGCCAGGGCTCAGAAGTCCTTATATGCATGTCTGGGAGTTTGAACCTTATCCTGAACATGCTGGCAGAGGAGTGATAGGTAGGAAGCTTGGAGTTGAGGTGAGCAAGGCTGGAGGTAAGGGGTTATGGGTGGCTATTGTCCAGGGGAAAAGATGACGAAGGCAGTGACAATGGAAATGGGGCAGAAGGCAGAGATGCAGGAAATGTTAGGAGGCCAAGCCTTCAGGATTTGCTGGTTAATTGGGTGTGGGAGAGAGGGAAAGAGAGGTTCAAGAATGATTTCCAAGAATTTTGCCTTAGACAACTAGGATTGATGGTGCAATTAACAGAATGTTGAGGAGAAGAAAGCTTACAAGAAATATAAAGCATCAATTGTTGTACTTATTGAATCGGGGGTGCTCGTGGGACACCTGAGTGAGATTGGAAGTGCAGCAGGCAGTGTTACCCTGAGGCTAAAACTAACAGCCACATCCAAGCTCAGAAATTAGCAATGACTATTAGTGTCTCTTCTTAACACTACCTGCCTCACTTTCTTACTCTCTATTTACAGGTTATAGCAGAGTACCAATATTCTGCAGAAAACCAAAACCTCACCTGCATTCCTACTCCTATCATGATGTTCTACCCCCCGGGACCCTTGTTTATGCTGGTTTCTCCTTTTGAAAGAACGTTACACTTTTCTTCACCCAGTGAATTCTTAATTCTTACTCAGACTTCAAGACTCAGTTCAGAGTCTGGGGATAAATATTCTACAAATAGCCCCCAGGATTGTCATGGTCCTCAAGGCAGGTACACAAGCTAGTTTCTTATTGATATATAATAGATGTACATATTTTGGGGGTATATGTGATAATTTGATACATTCATATAATCAATTCTGAGCAATTGGGATATCCATCACCTTAAATATTTATCTTTCCTTTTTGCTAGGAATATTCAAATTTTGAAACATTCTAGCTGTTTTTTTTTTTTTTTTGAGACAGGCTTTCACTCTGTCACCCAGGCTGGACTCCCCTCTACCCGGGTGCAAGCAATCCTCCTGCCTCAGCCCTCCAATAGCTGCAACTACAGGTATGCACCACCATGTGGGCTAATTTTTGCATTTGTCTCTTTGGAGACAGGTTTTTGCCATGTTTCCCAGGCTGATCTTAAACTCCTGGGCTCAAGCAATGTGCCTGCCTTGGTTTTCAAAAATGTTGGAATTACAGGCATAAGCCACTGCACCCAGTGCACCTTCTAGCTATTTTGAAATGTACAATAGATTAATATTAATGATAGTCACCCTGCTGATCCATTGAACACCATATCTTATTTCTTCTACATAATTATGCATTTGTATTCATTAATCAACCTCTCTTCATTCCTCCTTCCCTCGACTCTCCCAGCCTCCAGCAACTACCAATCTGCTCTTTACCTTTATGGGATCTACTTTTTAAGCTCCCACATATGAGTGAGAAGATGCAATATTCGTCTCTGTGCTTGGCTTATTTCGCTTAACCTAATGACCTCCAGTTCCATACACATTGCTACAAATGACAGGATTTCATTATTTTTTATGGCTGAATAATATTCTATTGTGTACATATACATTTTCTTTATTCATCTGTTGGGCACTTAGGTTGATTCCATATTTAGGCTATTGTGAATAGTGCTGCAATACACGTAAGTGTGCAGATATCTCTTTGATATATTGATTTCCTTTCTTTTGAATATATACCCCGTGGTGGAATTGCTGAATCATATGTTAGTTCTAATTTTAGTATTTTGAGGAACTTCCATACTATTTTCCATAATGGCTATACTGATTTATGTACCAACAGTGACAAGCTAGTTTTAAAAAATAACCCAGAGTTACATTAGCAGATGCTTTGTGCATCATTTCTTCTTTCAATTCTTCTTCTGGGAACTGAAGTTTCTCACACTGCAAGCCCAAGAGTAGTGGCTGCAAATCAAGAAACTTCTCTTCTAAGGGGTTTGTGCATGGAGTACCCCCAGGCTACCCGGGCACTGGGGTTTCCCAGCCACTCCACTGAAATTTGCATTGGCTTATTGAAAGTCAATCACAAGTCAAAACAACAGACTCACATAGGAGAACACTGTTGTTTGGGCCCAGCAGCTCTGAAATCAATACCTTTAATGGTAGAACCTAAAAATAAAATAAATAGGAAGGAAGGAGAAAGAAAGAAAGAAAAGAAAGAAAGAAAAAGAAAGAAGAAAGAGAGAGGGAGAGAGAAAAAAGAAAAGAAAGGAAGGAAGAAAGAAAGAATAGAGGAGGAGGGAGAAAAAAGGCAAGAAAGAAAAACAAGGGAAGATTTGTTGACTTTCTAGTATGTACCAGACTACATAAAAAGCTGTTGCTCTGTAGATTCATTCAACTTCCACTTATAAAGCACCTACTCTGTTCCAGACACACTAGGCACTGGGGATACAGAGATGAATATGCACTATGCTTACCATCTAAGGGGGCAGACAAATACCTAATGAATGCACAACAGTATGAGTACTATGGCCAAAAAGGGGAGAATAATTTTCTCTGGTGAGGGAGAAACGTGGGTTAGGGATGATATCATAGAGGCCTAGTAGGAGTTTCTAAGCAGAGATGGGATGGAAGAATATCTTAAACAGAGATTAGCAGGAATGAAAGCATGGAGCATGCACGCCAGTATATTTGGGGATTCTTGAGTACTTTGGCACAAAGTGGCTCCTATTTTCCAACGCTCAGTAGACTAGTTCCCTGAATATTTACTTTCTTCATTTGCTTTTAATAATTAAGCACCAAGAAAGTGGCTTTGATTGTCAGCTTCACTCTCGGGGTTAATTAGATATTTCCAAATAACTTGCCAAATACTTGCTTTGATCCCAAGTTTGGCTCCTCCTTTCTTTCCCTTTCCCTAAACACTGATTTCTCTGGAGAGCTCTCGTTGGAGAATTGACTGGAGCTAATTATTCCAGATAATTAAGATCGCTAAGCAGAGCAATTTAATTTTTTTCTATTTCTTTCTTTCTTGTTTTTTTTTGAGAAATGTTAATGTCTGCATAACACGCCATCAATAAAACTCCTTTTAAAAGGTTAAGTTGGCTGAGCGCAATATTGAATTGAGAATGACTAGGATCAAGTGAAATCCAGTAAAGATATTTAGCAGAGTAATGAAGTTTATTTTGGAACAAATGACTTTTCCTTATCAGAATTTGCTTTTACTTGATGCAGTGCTGAAATAGGGAAGAATGAAGTCAGGCCAAGCCAATTGCATTAAAAGAAGTTTGTTTTCAGTGACTTTCCATTTACATTCTGTACCTGCCTTTCACTGTCCTCTGCCCCTTCTCCTCTCCCTCCCAAGCACAAGGGTCTTATAATATGCTCTGAGTTCCCTCTTCCCTTTATCTCCTCTAAATGTGGGCTGCTCCAAACATGCAATTCTCTCAAGTGTCCTGTGAATAACAAATAGGTGACACATAGGTCAGAACCCATATAACAACTTTTGGGAGAAAGGTTGGAATATACAGTATTGAAAAAAACAACTTGAATTAGTTGCCAACATTTAAACATTTGGAGACTCCAAATACGTGTCCAGATTTCCAACTTCTAAAAGCCTGGCATTCCTACCTAATAGTAATTGACTGAAATAGACCAGGAGCTGTCCCCTTTAGGTCAGGTCTGTGGACTCCAGCTTGCCAATACCCTACCCAGCCTTCTTCACTCATTATCTTACCTGCTCAGCCCCATAGAAAAGCAGCCCCTGATTGGAGCTACTCTTTCCACTTTCTCCCTCTTCTATTATACCCAAACTAGCATTTTCTCTTTTCTTGGACAGATTTAAATTTTGTGATGAGAAAATAATCTGATTTAAAAAATTCATTTACTGAGAGTAAATGATGGATAGTCTGTTTAATCCCACCAGGAGTGTTGCATTTTCAAATTATCTCACTTGAATCTCCAATTGTTAACATTTTGGGCCGTGTGCCAAAAAAAAAAAAAAGAGGTGAGGAATATAGGTAGTATAGGAGGAGTATTGTTGGTTAGCCAGAATTTCCCGGCTTATCTCCAAGTACTTTGATGGTTATAGTGTCCTTTAATGGAGAGAACATGGGCTTTATACTCAAACAGATCTGCGTTCACACCTGTACCATCACTTATATCTCTGATGACCTTCGCAGGGTTTCTGAGCCTGTTTCCACATCTGGAAAATATACTTGAAGGGGCTCTGCTGAGCTGGCATATGTAAAGTGTTTGAAACAGTAGTTGCCCAAGAAGTGTTGCTGTCTTCACTGCCACTTCACTTCCACATGGGTTCTGGGGATGGATATTCTGAGTGGTGTCTGAATGGCTACAAGGTCATGCCTCACTTTTTAGTTAAAAGTATTTATATTCAAAGTAAGTGTCAGATAATATAGTCACTATTAAAAGAGCACATGCTTAAATTAGTTGATTTGGTGATGTACATAAATGTACATAGTACATATGTACTAGCCATAGTCCTAGCTAGATACTGGAGAAAACATAATTCACTCACTCATTCGTTGTTTTATCAGTATACTCATTTATTCAACAAACTTTTATTGGGTGCTGTGTTCACCAGCTTTCACTAGGTTATGTTGTGATAAGTACAACCCCAAAACCCAGTGGCTTACAACCAAATACTTATTTCTTATTCATATTGCATGCTCATTGCCAGTCAGCTGTCATTCTACTACTGTTCCAAGCTGTTTCCTGGCATCTGGGATCTAGGATGGAGTAGCAACCTTATCTGAGACATGCCATTCTCATGGCAGAGGGACGAAAGGAGCTAGTAAAATCATGGAATGCCTCTTTAAGTGTCTTTCTGGAACGGGAACACTGTCACTTTCATTCACATTTTATTGGCCAAGACAAGTCACATAATTATGCTTGACGTCAATGGGCAAGTACCCTTCCTTTAGGAAGGCACTGCAAGTCGCAAGCAATGGGTAGGAAAGGTTAATAATCATACAGGGGAGAGGGAAGACAGGTGTTCAGGAACATTATTATCTTAGTCTGTTTTATGCTGCCATAATGGAATACCTGATACTGGATACTTTATAAAGAAAAGAAGTTTATTTAGCTCACAGTTCTGCAGGCTGGGAAGTTCAAGGGCATGATGCTGGCTTCTGATAAGGTCTTTCCTGTTGTGTCATAACATGGTGGAAGGTCGTGGGAAGTGGGCATGTATGAAGGAGCCTAATATGAAGGGCATCCATGCTTTATAACAATCCAGTCTTGCAGGAACTAATCCATTCCCCCAAGAGCTGATCTAGTCTTATGAGAGTGAGAACTCACTGTTTTAAGAATGGCATCAAGACCCATGAGGTGCAGCCCCTATCACTTAAACACCTCTCATTAGACCCCATCTCCCAGTATGGCCACATTAGCGACTAAACTTCAATATGAGTTTTGGTGGGGACAAACCACATCCAAACCATAACATTCCACCCCATAGCATTCCACCCCTGGCCAACTCTCATCCCCTGACGAAAACTCATGTCCTTCTTACAGGTAAAATACAATCATTCCCTCTTAGTGGTCCCAAAAGTCTTAATTTGTTCTAGCACCAACGTAAAAGTCCAAAGATCAAAGTCTTATCTAAGCCTCAAGGCAAGTTCCTTTTAGTTCTGGGTTCCTAAAATAAAAAACAAGTTATTTACTTCCAAGACACAATGGTGGAACAGGCATAGGGTAGACATTCCCATTACAAAGTGGAGAAATACACCAAAAGATGAAAGATGTAACAGGTTCCAAGCAAAAACAAAACCCTTCAGGGTAAACATTAAATCTTAACCCTCTGGAATGATCTCCTTTGACTCCATGTCCCACATTCTGGGCACACTGGTGTGAGTGGTGAGTTCTTAAGGCCTTGAACAGCCCTGTTCTCATGGCTTTGCTGGGCATATCCCACTTGGTTGCTCTCATGAGTTGGAGTCAAATGCCTGTGGCTTTTTTGAGCTGACGTTGCATGCTGCCAGTGGCTCTACAATTCTGGGGTCCCAGTGGCAGCCCTGCCCCTGTGTCTCCACTAGGCATTGCCCTGGTGGGGACTCGCTGTGGCAGCTCCAACCCTACATTTCCTCTTGTCATTGCCCTAGTAGAGGCTCTCTGCAGTGCTCCTCTCCTGTGACAAGTCTTTGCTTGGGCCCACAGGTTTTTCCATATATCCTTTGGAATCTTGGTGGAGGAAGACATACTTCATATGTCTCACATTCTGCAGGCCTAAAGAGTTAACACCACACGATTCCAAGGCTTACTGCTTGTGCTCTCTGGAGTGGCTACATGAGTCTCTTTTTCTCACCTGGGGTGACTTGAGCCATTGCAGTAGTATCCTGAGGGGAGCTAGCATCCCGAGGCAGCACAGGGCAGCAGTGCCCCAGACCTGTCCCCTGAAACCATTCTGTCTTCCTAGGCTTCTGGGTCTGTAATGGGAAGGGTGCCCTCAAAAACCTTCAACATGCCTTTGAACCCTTTTCCCCATTGTTTTGACTATAAGCACCTGATTCCCTTTTAGCCATGCTAATCTCTTTAGTAAGTGTTGCTCCACCAAACTCTTAATGCCTCTCTTGAAAAATGTTTTTTTTATTCTCTGCCACATGGCCAGGCTGTGAATTTTCCAGATCTTTCTACTTTGCTTCCCTTTTTTCCTAGCGGTTCACTATAAGCAGTTAGAAGTAAACGTGCAGCAGCCTGAGTGCTTTGCTGCTTAGAAATTCCTTCCACAGATATGCTATATTATTGCTCTTAAGTTTGGCCTTCCACAAAACCCTAGGGCATGGACAAAATATAGCCACATTCTTTGCAACCATATAACAAGGCTGACCATTGCTCCAGTTTCCAGATCAATATCCTCATTTCCATCTGAGACCCCATTGGAATGGCCTTTATGGTCCATTTTCTATCAGCATCTTGGTCATGACTGCTTAACTGATCTCTAAGAAGTTCCAATCTTTCCCTCATCTTTTTGTCTTCTTCTGAGCCCTCACCAGAATCACACTTAATGTTTAATTCATAGCAATACAGGCTTTTGCTGGTCTGCTCCTCCAAACTTTTTCAACTCTTGCCTCTTAACCATTTCCAAGCTGCTTCTATACTTTCAGGTTTCTTTACAGCAATATCCCACTCCTGGCACCAATTTTCTATCTTAGTCTGTTTTGTGCTGCTATAACAGAATACTTGAGACTGGGCAATTTATAAACAAAAGAGGTTTATTTATCTCATGGTTCTGCAGGCTGAGAAGTTCAGGGGCATGGCACTAGCTTCTGGTGAGGACTTTTGTGCTTTGTTATAACATGGTGGAAGGTCAAAGGGGAAGCAAACACAGGAAGGGGCCAAACATGAAATGTGTTCTCACTTTATAACAACTACTCTTGTGAGAACTAATCCATCACTGCTAGAACTAACCCTGTGTCATGAGAAGAACTCACTACAGCAAAAACAGCACCAAGGCACCCATGAGGGTGAAACTCCTATGACCCAAACACCTCCCATCAGGCCTCACCTCCAACACTGCCTCACTGGCAGTCAAACTTAATGAGTTTTGGTGAGGACAAACCACACACAAACCATAGCAACTATCTAAGTGATGGGCATAAAGGGAAGGATAAGATGTGGACCTTTCCCTCAAATAACTCATAGCTTAAAGAAGAAGATGGATATGCTGATGATTATGGTGAAGTAATTAATGACCATAATAGCTCACAATGGGCATTGGGCTAAGTAATTTACATGTATTAAACAGTTTAATCTTCACACAACTCTGTGAAGTAGGAACTATTACTATCTCTATCCCATTTTATAAATGAGGAACAGAGACACCCAGCCATCAAGAAAGATCACAGCCAAGATCAGACAAGTAATAAGTAGCAGAGAATAGACTTGAATTTGGGTTATCTGGCTCAGGAATCTGTTTGCTTGGCCACAGCAAATAGTAGAGTGTCACAGAGTGCTCCAGATGCACAGGCTAGAGGTGGGTAAGTGGTGACAGAAGATGATCCTTAAGGGTAGAAGAGAATTTAGCAGGTGACAGAAAAGTCACTCCTGCTGGAGAGGCAGGAAGAAGCAGAGGCTGAGGTGTTAGCAGTGTCTGGAGTGACACCAGGAGCAATTTGGTGCTGGAAAAGCCTGAGGTACAAGGCTGTAGAGTGGTAGAGAGGCCAGTTCATGGGGGACTCACCTTAGGGAGCTACTTAGGGTGAATTTAGGAGTATGGGAGTGGACACAGAGAGAATAGTGTGAGGCCATTGTAATATGCTCCTCTATCCCTTTCACCAAAGGGAATTTCTTATTAGGAAATCCATTTTTCTATTTGCATAATCATTTTTTTTTTCCTGCATACGTGCGCCTGTCTCTCTGGACAGGGGTGCTGGCTGTGGGGTTTGGGCTGGTGCACCCTGAGTTGATAAAAGAGATGACCAGTCTGGGCAGGCTGCAGTATTTTCTACTGGATTTCCCAGGTCTGCAGAAACACTGAGCATTTTTGTTTTCCCTAAGAAACAGAATGTTGGCAGCTTTATTTTTCTCAAGGGTATAGCACTGAATGTTATTTATTGTTCTGACTCTGAATTTCGTGCTGTCTTTTTTTTTCTGTTTCCTGCTGACAGGTGATTTGCTCTTGAACAATTAACAGAGTGAAGGCTGTGTTCCATCTCCTCACAGTCTCCCGCAGGGCACCCTTGGGAGCACAGGAGGAGAGAGGCTTTCTTCTTGATCCTATTATTGCTGCCCAGCATCAAGAAGGATTAATTAACCCACCAGGTTTTGCTTCATTATGAGGAAAAAAGAAAAGCCAGTGACAGTGGAATTCAAACACTGAACAGGCAAAGGAATCAGTGATCAAGCACCTTATGAACATTTCGAAGACTTAGCTGGGTGGTGTGGCGCAATGTAAAGTGGGGTGACTTGGTGCAAGTTACACACCCCTGCAGCCCTGTTTCTTCATCCTCAGAGTTCACACTTCAATTCTACAAATCGATGGCCTACTCTGAGCTAAGCCCCGCCCAGTCTGAACTAAGCCCCACCTACTTTGATTCCCTGCTCTGTGCTAAGCAACAGTCTTTCATCCCCATGAAAGCTTTCTGTCTAGAAGGAACTAAAGAGCATAATCACACTTATTTTCCAATGCTGTTGTTAGAATTAATTAAATGTGGTATAGCATGTAAAAGTACTCTGTAACTAAACATTGTATAAATGTTAATTATTCTCATTTTCATATTTGATATTCAGGCATTCAAACAATTATTGAGCACTTATTAGGGCAAAGAACTATATTTGCAGCTAACAGTTATGTGAAAGAATTCGAACACATTGGTTTTGCTGTTCAGGAAGGTCCCACATGGCAGAGCAATTAAGACACACACATGAAATAATTAAACAACAAAGTTGGGCCTAAAGAAGTTTCATCTCACATGCTAATCATGGCTGGTTGGCTATGGCTATCCAGAGTATTATGCTGGAAATGATTCTGAAGCTCTTTCTGGGCTCAACTGAAAAGGATGTTCTGGTGGATTAGCAATGAATGCCATAGGAATAAGCTGGGCATGTAGTGGTACATGGACTAGTTGTTTGTAGTGCCTAATACAAGGTAGCAAACATAATGATAAAAGTAACTGTTATTGAAATTCAGCCAAAGTTGATATCAGTGTAGGCTTGTATGACTGGCAAAGAATGTAGAGGAGCTAAAGATTAAGCTTGACCTTGAATTACGAGTAGGACTTCAGTGAAGATAGGAGGCTATTTCAGAAAGCAGGGCATCTGGCACGGAGTAGTGGATGGTGGAGAGTAAGGAACTCAGTACCTGATTCAAAGCCTGGGTCTCCCAGAAGTGAGCCGTGTGGCTTGGGCCACTTTATCTCCTGAAGTCTCAGAGTTTTCATATATAAAATTGTAGCGCTTGTCTTGATGGTTTTGACCATTCTTTCTAATTCTGCACAACAGTCCATCTGTGGGTTAGATGAGCCTTTACCAAACTGTATTTCATGGAACAATGGTCCCAAGAGCTGTTCTGTGAAAAGTAAGTTTCATCATCAAATAATTTTGAGAAATTCGGAATTCTATATACTTGTTGATTCCTATTTCTTTCCTTCCATTCTTTCTTGAATCCACTCTGATTGGTCCTTAAAGTTGGAGTTTATTTTTATTATTATTGTTATGGTCATGGTAGTAAAGATGGACAAAGGCAGATTCCACAAACATCTCAAAATAAAAGTCAATAGGACTTGGTGATTAATTGCATATAGGCAATGCAGGAGAGGGTCTAAGCAAAGATGGCAAATATTTCAAACGAGAAAATGAATAGAATAAGCCAGGGAATTATTGATGGACAAAAGAGGTTGAACCAGCTTGGTGGACATGGAGCAGGGGTGTGGAGGGAGAATACCATCCTGCAGTCTATGTACCTCATGGGTACAGGAAAAGATGCATCTAGGTTGCTCACAGCTATGGAAGATTATTGCAAAGGTGTAAGAAAAGGTGAAGGAGATCATCTCAGCAGCAGCAGCAACAGCACAACGTTAGGGTCTATAGAGACCACCTTAGTTTGCCTAGGACTAAGAAATTTCTCAGGACACGAGCCTTTCAGTTAAAAAACTAGGTAAGTTCTGTAGAAAAAAACTTAGTTGTATTATTAGGGGATCAATTTTCCTTATTCTAGAATGGACAGCTGGATTCATAATCAAAGGACAATGTGTTGTTGCCAGCAATTTCTGTTGAGCATTTTATGAACAGAGTTTCGATTAGTCCCTTAATAGGTGGCTGGTGTCTCCTGTGCCTAGCACATGTAGAGGCATCTTTAGCCCATCCAACCCTCTCTGGTCTTCCTGGCTATGGCTGGGTAACATTTGGATCCACTTCTTAATGGAGTATGCCATATGCAGTGGGAAAAACAGAGAGGACCGCTTTCATACCATATTCGTGTGATAGAATGAATAATTCTTTCACGGGTTCCTCCCCAAGTCCATCCAGTTCAGAGGAAAGATGATTAGGACTTTCCTCCAGCTGACTTTAAGGGAGGGTGGGATGTTTAGGTAGAGGAGTATTTACAAAATCAGGGGAAAGAGTTGCATTTGGGCTTAAAAAAATCCTGAATATTCTTTTTTAAAAGAAATGCCTGGTCAAGTGCTGTAGGGAATTACTGAGGAAGAACTCGAAAGAGGGATGGAGAAGGAAGAGGAAGGATAGAAAAGAAAAGAGAGAGTAGGAGAGAAAAAGAGGAGAGAGAGAGAGAGAGAGAGAGAGAAAGGTTTGTCACAACCAGGTTTTCCCACCCCCACCTAGGGCATTAGAACCTTCCACTATTGCAGCTAAGAGAATAGAGCATGTGAACAGCTTGTACATTCACTTAAACACCAATGGTTTCAGCTTCTCATACTGCACTCTACTCAAAGGTACAGTAGATTCAGGGATCTGTCACTTAAGACAACTCTTCACCTTCCAACCAACCAAAGTGCATTTTGCAATGTCAATGCCATTTCACAGAGAGGGGCATTCATCAGGGGTGTCTGAAGCCCAGGCCAGCCTGAGAAGGAGGTGCCAAGGCTTGGGAGTTGAGGGACCCAGGTCCTAGCTTTCTCTCCACAGAGCTCCATTGTGTGATCACGGGCAACTGGCTTAATGTCTCTGGACTTTGTTCTTCCAACATTTAAAAGGAAGCAAGGACCCACTCTTTTTGTTGAAAGAAGCTGGAGAGAGTAACCGCTGAGCCCAGGGAGAGGAGGGCAGATGCAGGGCTATTGTAGCCTGCTTTCATGAATATAAACACTCTGGAGTTTGGCCAACCCCAAAGGCCCTTTCTTCCTTATTGGTTAGGCCCTTTCTTCCTTACTGGTTACTCAGGATTTCCAGTCACCCAGGGCTCTCAAAAGTCAACAGGAGCCACTCAGCTAACCTCAGGGGTTTGATACAACCAGCAGGCGAAAGAGGCCACAAAGGCCTCCCCAGACTTGAGAGAGTTGTCAGCCCTTAAGCCCTTGAGCCTGCAGCAGGGGATGAAATATCCTTTGGTTTTCAAATCCCATTGACCCAGGGCTTATCCATGAAGGCAGGCTGGAACCTGGAGCATAGGGTGAAGGCAGATGTGGCAAGTTGGCTCTAGGTAGAATCACGTGGTAGACCCGTCCTCGGCACCTGATTCTACATCTGGAAAAGTGAGTGATAACTGTTGGAGTAATAGTCCTCAGGAGTGCCTGTTAAAAGGGATCAAAGCTTTGTGCTAAAGGGGGTCCTAGGAAGTATAAGAGGAATAGCTGAGAGCAGCCAAAAGGTACAGGATGTGGAATAGGGGCACGGATGCAGCGTTGGTAGCCAGCCCTGCACACACTCATTAAGGCCCAACCATGAGCTGTGACCAGAAAGTTGGGATATGCATTTGGAAGTTGAAGTCCAAGTTTACATCTTTCATTCCGAGTCCTTAGTGGACCCACCTACCTGTTGATGAACAGGTCCAAGACTGTAATGATGTGTAAGTACCATTAGGCGGCGATACATGAATGCCTTTCCCATCTGGTTCTAAAAGAAGAGCGCTATGAGTTTGTCTCCCAGCTCAGGCTTATAAGCAGCACATCCATGTTCCCTGCATCTGTAGATCAGCTTTAGCACCCACAATGCCAGCTGCAAGTGGGGGTAGTGTGTGTGCGTTTTGAGCGCATGCATGCACACATGCCAACTGGTGTGTATTTTCACCTCAATGTCGGTGACCAGCAAATGAGGCATCGGTGACACCCTGGCAGCAACTGACTACTTGGGCCACACTCTGTGAAAATGGATTGCCTCTGTCTTCTCTGCTTGATCTTCACTGGGGGAAAAGCGTTAAATTCGATTTCCATGAGCTCTCCATGACAGCCAACTTCAGCACAAGTTCCCATTTCCAGAGAGGCTGCCGAGTCTCTCACTTGTAAAGGCCCCCTCCCCTTGCGCTGAGCGGACTAGCCTTCCCCTACTTCTGCCTCTTTGCCTCTGTGCCACAGTTCTGTGGTCGATGACACCCTCTCCCTATCCTGCACCTTCTCCTGGTCTTGCCAACATGGCTGAACACTTTGTGCCTAAGTACAGGACTTGTACCAGCCTCCTATGTCCCCATGGATGGCCCAGTGACAAAGGAACAAAACCAGCCTTTCTCTGCTCATCTGGGTGCATAGGGTTCACCCTGAGGGAAGCTGGAAGTGGTGACAAATTTTTATTTATAAATAAAAACACAAACAACTTGTTGTTCCAAAGGAAAATGCCTCCTGATGAAAGAAACACTTAAAACCACTGAAGACTTAGTTTCGTTTTGTCCTTGGTGGCCAGCCTGTCAGCAGGTTTCTTTGATCTTATGTTGGTGACAGAGTCTCAAACTGAATGCCAAGGGAAGTATTTCACACATATTCCTTGGATTTGTAGCTGAGGTACAGCCCTGGGCCTGGGGCCATGGAGAAGACCCAGCCTGCAAAACTCAATCATGGCTCTGCAGCTTTTACCCAGTTTGGAGATCTACTAGCCACCACACTCGACACACACACACACACACACACACATGCACTATGATGGATGTCATTCTCGTCTGCAACAAGCTCTAGTGACTGGGCCCAAGTCAGGCACAGCTTCTTGTGTGAACTGAAACACCATTCTTTTCTTCTCTGTGTGAAAAAACAGAATACAAGGGTGGGTGATCTTATGAAAACACTACTGAATCTGTTCCATTTTACATATTCACACAATTGAGGCCACTTAATGTACTAGACAAAAATAATACAGAGACAACTACAATAGGAAACAAAAGGTGAGAAATGAGAGAAGAAACAGCACTCAGTGAATACTGGGACTCAGGAGAAGGAGCAATGGCAGCCACTTTGGAGTAGAAAGGTGAGCACTAGGAAGGGCCCCCCCACCACAATAAGCTTTGATGGATGAATGGAATCTTTTTCAAGGTATTCTTTTTTAAAAAACATCTTTATTGAGATATACTGCAAATACTATAAAATTCACTCATTTAAAGCATACAATGCAATGGTTTTTAGTATATTCACAGAGGTACACAACCGTTGCCACAATCTAAGTTTAGAACATTTTTGTCATCTCCAAAAGAAACACTGCACTCATGAGCAGTCAACCCCATTCACCCCTCACTCCCCAGCCCTAGGCAACCACTAATCTACTTTCTGTCTCTATAGATTTGCCTATTCTAGGTATTTTATATTAATGGAATTATAGTTTTTTGTGGCTGTCTTCTTCAACTTAGCATAATGTTTTCAAGGTTTATCCATGTTGTAAAAGGTGTCAGTACTTCATTTCTTTTCATGATCGAAAAATATGCCATTGTATAAATATTCTCCATGTTTGTTTATTCATTCATCTATTAATGAACATTTTCGTTGTTTCCACTTTTTGGCTATTATGAGTAATGGTGCAGTTCTTTAATCTGCATGTTTTTATGTGGACATGTTTTCATTTCTCTTGGGTATATACCTAGAAGTGGAATTGCTAGGTCATATATTATCCCTATGTCTAACTTTTTGAGGAATTGCCGAACTGTTTTTCAAAGTGGCTGCACCTTACCACATTCCCACCAGCAATAAGTAAGGGTTTCAGTTTATCAGTATCCTTGTTATTGTCTGTCTTTTTGATGATAGACATCCTGGAGGGTGTGAAGTGGTATCTCATTGTGGTTTTGATTTGCATTTCCCTGATGACTAATGATATTGAGCATCTTTTCATGTGCTTATTGGCTATTTGTATTTTTTTTGTGTGTGTGTGGTGTTGGGGGGCATAGGTCTATTCAAATCCTGGGCCCAGGTCAGGCACAGATGCTTTTTAATTGGGTTGTCTTTTTGTTTTTGAGTGGATGGCTGAGTTTTTGAGAGGTGTAGGAGTGTAGGAGCGAAAGCTTAGATGTGGAAGAGGTGGGCACTTGTAAGGAGTAAGAAGTAAAACAGACTGGTTTCAGAGTGTAGCATTTGCATGAGAGATGTGAATCTGCATTTGACAGAGAAGGCTGCCAAACTTCTCTAATTATCTATCAGTTTGGGGTAACAATGAGATAAAATGAGATAAAGAACCCGTGTTTATACATAAGAGGAATTCATAAATAGAAGCTGATGCCATCGCTATTATTGGATGCCTAAAATGGGCTGGTAACTGTCCTTGGAGTATTACGTATAATCTTATTTAATCCTCCTAACAACTGTATTAATTTCTCCATTTTTCAGGTGGGGAAAGTAATCATCAGTAAAGTTAAATACTTTGCCCCAGGTCACTCAGCTAATAAATGACAAAAGCAAACTTCAAACCCAGGCTTGTCAGTCTCTGAAGTGCTAGGGAGCTGCACAGCACTGCTTGAGAGATAACACTAGAAAGTTTGGGGATCTTAGGCTTTGTCCAGGACCTTGGCTATTTAGAAAAAGCATATGTTTCATTTGGAGTCACTGGAGAGTTAACATTTTTGAGCAGGGAAGACTAGGAGCTACACTTTGGAAAGATAAAACTGGATGGTGAGTGTGTTAGGCCATTCTTGCACTGCTATAAAGAAAAACTTGAGACTGGGTAATTTGAAAGAAAAGAGGTTTAATTGACTCACAGTTCTGCAGGCTGTACAGGAAGTACCTGCTTGGCTTCTAGTGAGGCCTTGGGCTGCTTACAATCATGGGGGGAGGTGAAGCAGAAACAGGCATCTCACATGGTGAGAGCGGGAGCAAGAAAGAGCGAGTGGGAGGTGCCAGACAATTTTAAACAATCAGATCTCACATGAACTCATCACCAAGGAGATGGCACTAAGCCATTCATGAGGGATCCACCCCCATGGTCTGAACACCTTCCACCAGGCCACACCTCCAATACTGGGGATGACATTTCAGTACGAGATTTGGCAGGGAGACACATTCAAACCATATCAGTTGGAATAGAGGAGACTAGAAGCTGAGAGACAGATTAGCAGGCTATTAAAATCATCCAGGTGAAGGATAAAAAGGCCAGAACTGAGCAGGTCACAGGGAGCCAGGAAGGAAGGCAGGTATGTAGTGGTGTGCTGGAGCCAGCTTGGGCCACCTCACAAGAACCAGTTATGAAATCTTCAGCCAATTGTTTTGTTTTTGAGATGGAGTCTTGCTCTGTCGCGCAGGCTGGAGTGCAGTGGCCCCATCTAGGCTCACTGCAATCTCTGCCTCCCAGGTTCAAGCAATTCTTCTGCCTCAGCCTCCTGAGTAGCTGGGACTACAGGCGTGCAGCACCACACCTGGCTAATTTTTGTATTTTTAGTGGAGACAGAGTTTCAGCATATTGGCCAGGCTGGTCACAAACTCCTGACCTCGTGATCCGCCCACCTCGGCCTCCCAAAGTGCTGAGATTACAGCCGTGAGCCACCTTGCCCAGCCTGCCAATTGTTAAACATGGCCATTACTATAAGTTACAAAAACTTAAAATTTAAAAATTTATATTAAAAACAAAGGTAATATATACCTAATAGCCAGCTCAAGTTCTATGCCTTTGCCCTTCATGCCATGTCTCCTTGCTGTCTGCTCCATTGTTGGGCAGGGTTGCTTGAGTTCCGGGGGCTCTGCTCCCAAGATGCTAATTATGAAGCAATCCTTCATCTGGACATCATCCGTCAGGTGGGGAAGGAGGGCCTGTGATCCCGTCAGCCTGAGTAAAGGCAACACAGAAGAGCTCCATCAAACAAAATGGGACGGATGGATGGCGGACTTCCCAGTGTCAGGGAAATATTGATTCAGGCAAATATATGACCTATCACATGAATATCCCAGAGGCTGTTGCAAATAGAGACACTGCAATATGGGGAGTGTTTTCCACATGATGAAGGATGGCTTTTTGGTGTTGCATCATTGCAATGAGAAGTGATGTGTGGGGCCCCAGCCTCACGCCTTGAGTCATGCATTATGGAAACACTGATGCTCTTTCATCCCCACAGGTATGTGGAGAAATGTACAATTATGATCCTAATAAAATCAGAGAGGGAGAGAGATGACGGCAGCTTCTCCAGGGATCCATAGTTGCCTAGACCAGGCAGGGTGCAAGGCTGCTAATTGGACTTTCTGGGAGCTGCCTGCTGGGGGAGTTGTGGGTATGGAGTAACTGCCCACTCACTGCACCCTCTGTCTTGCCTCAGAGTAATGAACACACAGGAGCCCTTATCAAGCCTTGGTCATTATCATAATCAGAGATGGAATGATCTTTATCGCAGGTGCCATAGATTTACACTAGCACTGCATTCTCTACTGCACTCTGAATTGTCACGTGAGCCTAATAACACTTTGCTTTGCCGACGCGGGAACTGCACTCTGGGAGCTTATGCGACTCACTGAAGTTATTCTGCTGAGTGGCAAAAAAAGCCAAGACCGGAATCCAGGCTTCCCTAATAGTGTGTGGATGATTTCCACGATATATCAGCTTTCAAAGCATGCTACAGAGAAGGCTTAACTCAGAAAACTCTTCTACCCTATTTAGAAATCTCAAATGCTACACTTCATCCAGACTAGCAATAAAGGAAGAGAGACTGTTGTTTGCCCACCTTCTTACTATGGGCTTGAGGAAGGCTGTACCTGGATTCTAGTCTCAGCAGTGCGGCTTCCCATTCTTTATCTCCCAAATACTTAATCCTTTTTTTTTTTTAAGACAGGGTCTCAGTCTGTTGCCCAGGCTGGAGTGCAGTGGCACAATCATGACTCACTGTAGCCTTGGCCTTCTGGGCTCAACTGATCCTTCCACCTCAGCCTCCCCAGTAGCTGCAGCTACAGGTGTGTGCCACTACACCCGGCTAATTAAAAAAATCTTTTTTGTAGAGACAGTGTCTCGCCATGTTGCCCAGGCTGGTTCTCTCACCTCAGCCCCACAAAGTGCTGAGATTACAGGTGTGAGCCCCAAATACTTAGTATTTCTAAGCCCTCAGTTACCACGTCTGTAAAATGGAGATTAATTCATTCAACATGTGTTCATTGAGCATCTATTTAGTGTCAGGTACTATGATAGACACTAATAATAATAGTGCCTATCTCATAGGTATTTTGGCAAAAATTAAATAAAATGAAGGCAAGTAAAGGGCTAAGCAAGGTGCCTGGCTAATGATAAACATTCAAATGGTGTTGGCAATTAACATGAATAAAGTTCCCTGATATGTCCCTATTTCTTCCTTTTGCAAATATTTATTTAAGGGCCTGATATAATCTGAGGGTTCAGGAATGAATAAAGCATAGTTCCTGCCATTGAGGAGTTCTATCTTACAGCACAGGCTATCCTGGTTTGAATTCTTCCCTGGCTACTGGCTATAAATTTTTGAGCAAGTCCCATAATCTTTTTGAACTTCTTGAAATAGAGATAATAATACTCACTAAAGGCTTTTATGAGGTGTTGAGACTATATATGTAAGTGTCTAACCCAGTACCTAGAACATGATTGGCATTCAATTAATGATGCTAATTATCATTATTGTGTTCTCATTGTTATTGGATTATCATTAAGCAGATACTTTCAATGCCATGTGAATGTACTTGACTAGCACACAACTGTCATTCAATTAATAGTGCTGACTATCATTATCGTTAGATAAATAGATACTTTCAATGCAATGTGAATATACTCTAGGAAACAAAAGGCAAAGCACTCGTAAAGGGGCAAGTTCACAGAGCTGGTTCTTGACAGATATATTGAAGTTGTTCTGGAAAAAAAGGAAGAAAGAAGCTTCTATAGCAGGGGAAATAAAATTTGCAAAGGCTAGAATGTTCAAGAGGAGGGGACCAGCTGTGCCTGGCTGGAGGAAAGGGAGAGTTGGGGAGGGTGCAGCAGGGTCAGGCTAGAAAGATGGAGCAAAGTTGTAGAAGATCTTGTGAGACCCTATAGAGTTTGTCTTGTAGAAATTGGCACCGAAGAGTTGTTGCAGGTTTATAAGAGCATATCCTGGGATAGGAGACAGAGACCAGGCTTTGATTACCTGTAGCATGCAGGCAATTTCTCTGGGATCCTCTCACCCTACCTTATTCCTCCAGTTAAATACCCAGTCGGTAGCTCTGAAACTGTCCGTGCTATTGGAGTGCTGAGCCTGAGGTGAGCATGTCCACCACATGCGGTCTTGCTGGGAGTGCTGCTGAACATCTGAATTCACCTCTAAATGCAGAAGGAAGAAAGATCTCCAGTCAGGCTGTTTGACCTCCACTTAGCAGAGCTCAGTTTCTGAAGAGTCTGTATTCCAGAGACTTCAAGGCAGAGACAGCATCCCTGTGGTTGATACCAAGAGCTCGATATGGGTGATTCTACCAACCAGTGTCCCTGGGGAGAAACAAGATAAAAGCAGACATGAGCAAAAACTCACAGGTCTATGGAGTGAGAAAAGTTTCAGATCCCTCACTGTTCTATTTCTCTTTCATCTCCTTTGTATGTTGGGGCATTTCCTGAGGGCTGGCTTTCTGTTTTACGTTAATGATGAGCTATTTTCCAGTTACCCCTTTGAGATTTTAGTGCTGTTATTAACTTGTCAACAGGTTTCCCCTCTATTTTAATTACTCTTGCTCAGCAGCATATGGTGGGACATGGGCACAACTGATATTTAAATTGTGTTTCCCATTGAGGAGTGGCTGTTTCATCTTTTCTGGTGACTTCTGAGTGAAAGTCACATTGTCGGCGTGGCATCTATGTGAGCCCAATACTGTCACTCATCATATACAGAAAACCCACCTTCTGGGGGAGGGAGCTCCTTTTCTTTGTGGCTTCTGGGAGTGTTTGAAGGATTTGTGAAATGTCTGATGCCAAAGCAGGACTGTACTTATGGAGTGAGGAATCCAGGCCCAGACCTTAGTGGAACTTCTCCTTTCTCTCCTCTTAGGAGCTAACCCCCTTGGAAATATGTAAAATGGAGATGATGTTTACTAGATTAGCCCTCTCTTATTGTCCTCAAACTTCAGAGTCCCAGGTGTTCCATGGAGACCCAGGGGCTAGTAGCCCAGCTGAGGCCTCCACTGGACCAAGGCCTCTTCTGACCTTTCCCTGATCATAGGAGACAAAGGAAGTCTGCCCTCTAGAATAATCCTACTGGGAAAGCCACTTACACCTTAGTTAATGGTCACCCATTCAAGCTAATTTTTCCCATTTAAACACGAGTTTTTGGGATGCGATGCTTTAACCTACAGAGTGGCTTTATGGTAGAGAAGAGCCCATCAGGGCAGATGGCCTTTGGAAGGCTTGTTTTGCATTTCCTGTGTAGGCAGCTGCCTCTGTCTCTGCTGTGTCTGCCTGGTTAGCTTTTTTTTTTTTTTTCCTGGTTTTCCTGAGAATTATCAGGAAATTACCTGGGTAGTGGGGAATGATGCATATCCCAAGACTGTATGACAAATATGGTTAAAGACAGGAGTGGTTCCTCACTTCCTGAATCCCTTTAGTCAGGACCTTGGAATTAGTATCCGGTTATACAGGGCCTGGTGCTGTCACCTCTTGTTTTGTGTAAGTTATGCTGACTCCTCATCTAAGTCATAAGTTGCTTGAGGTCAGGGACCTGTACTTATGTTTTGTGCATATAATGTTATAATAATAGATAATCTGTGTCCACAGTCATATATTCTTTATTTTTATAGTTATTTTTTAAAATTTAATAGTTTTAAAACCTTATGAAGGTTTTACAGATGAGGAGAAAGAAAGGTTGAAATGCATTGGCTGGCATCCCATAGCTAGTAAGTGACAGAACTGGGATTTGAACCTTTGAATCGGGCTTTGAATCAGGCTTAACAAAGCCAGTGATCTTTCTACCACATCGTACCATACAGCATAAGCACCAGGTCTCTTGATTTCCAGTCTTGGCCTCTAGGCTACATGATTACTAAAGTGAGTCCATACCACAAGTTCTTGCTCCTGAACTTGGTAGCTTAATCTGTTTTCTCGTCATTCCTAACGGTGGTGAGGTGGCAGAGGAGAGCATGTGAGGAGAGCTGGCAGCTGTGGCTGAGGCTCTGTGTGCAGGAGTCTAGGCTTGCAGTCTGCTGGCTTCAATTTACCTCCCTTAATTGATTTTCATTTTATTTTGATCAAATATATACATGCACACAGTAGCAATCTTTTTCAAAAGGAGTCCCTCATTTGAACCACAAGATCACAGAATGTGTTTTGATTGACATTTTTCCCCATTCTCCTGAGGATGGTAGAAAACTGGTGTCCTTCTAGATATGAGGGAGATTAATTGATTATATATAATGGATACCTTAGGACAATGGTGCTCAAAGTGTGGTGCTTGGAGCCCCAAATGTCTCTAAGACTCTTTTAGGACATCTGTGAGGTCAAACCATTTTTCATACTAATGCTAAGACATTTTTCCTTTTCACTGTATTGACATTTGCACTGATTGTTTATAAATTGTGTTGTGTAAAACTGCTGGCACCTTAGCACAAATCAAGCAATGCACCAAATTGTTCCTGATCATTATATTTTTCATGGCCATATATTTGCTATGAATAAAAAAGCACTGGTTTTCCTTACGAATTCCTTCATTAGGTTCTAAAAAATATTTTATGTGACAAAATAAGAAATATTCATAAAGCACTTCTACTGTATACCACACTACCATTAATGTCCTGAGGAAAAGCAGCTGTGTGATTGTTTGAGTTGTGGGCTGAACTGACAGCCTTTTCCATTGAGCACCATTTTTACTTGAAAGAATGACTAATAGACAAACTATCATTATTCAGACTTCAGTTTTTGGCAGATATTTTCTAAAAATGGATGAAATGGACAAGTCAGTTCAAGGAAAACAACTGATAATAAAATGAGCTTTCAAATGAAAATTAGAATTTTGGAAAATTTTATCTGCTGCTGTGAGCTTGAAAACTCCCCCATCCTTAAAATATTTTTTTCTGATTAGATGATATTAATGTCTGTGATTTTTTGACATTGTATAATCAAAGGTGTCAATGTTTGGAAGACCTGCAATATGAACTAATATTTTCCAAATAACCAGTGCATGCTGTTACAAAATCATGCATGGATAAAAGAACCAAAGTACAAGATAGACCAGTATATTTTAGTATAACAGAGTACATAAAGTTCATCGATATGACTTCAGATTCCACATCACAAGTAACCTTTGAAGAAGTATTATTTATTGGCTTTTTTGTGTGGAATCAAAGAATAGCCACAATTATTGGAAAAGACTATTGAAATTCTTCTCATGTTGTGTGGCTGGATTTTCTTCATTTACTTTACCAATAACATATCTGAAAAGATTGAGTAAAGGAGATGTGAAGATAAGTTCAGAAGATGGTTGGCTAGAAGCGCATAGTGCTCATCCTGCTCATGAAGACAGCTAGAACAGTGAAGAAACAATACTATTTTAATAAAAATAACTGAGGGAGAGCCCCAGAGTGTGTCCAAGGGGTAACAGAAACCCTGGAGAGCACAGAAACTCAGGATAGTCACATAGAGAATGAAAGGAAATATCAGGCCTCCACCACCCCATCCCCAACCGGATCAGCTGGGAATCAGGAGAAACTTCTCCCTAAGGCACCGAGATAATGAAGAGGATCCTAGCAACTGCATCAACACCTTCACACCTATAGGCCTCAACATTCTGGTTCACCTGCAGTCCTCAGGGGCACTACATCCATTGGAGGGATCCGTCTGGATTCCACATAGCTGTGCCTCAAAGAGAAGGAGCCAACACTATGCCCTATCTCTTATGATTTGCTACACCTTCTTGGGATTGGAACTATGGCTGGAGTGTGTCTTGCTCTTGGGGTGAGTAGCCCCTTAATTCCTGAGGCTAAGCCACTAACAAACCACTTCAGCCCAGTGGCCCAGCATCCCCAAGCCATGCTATGAGCAAAGCTGTGACTTCCTTGTGGAGCCAAGCAGAGATGAAGCTGCCCCACCTACCCCTGCCCTCATCCTCTCAGGCTATAGGTGAAGCAGCACCCAGCCTCCAGGAAAAACAGTACCTTGGCCACTCAGAGCAGTCATGCCTCCCTGGTGCCTAAGTTGAAGTAGCATACTGCGTCCCAAGAAACAGTACTTGGCTTTCCAGAGTGGTCATGTACTCAAGCTGAAGCAGCACCCTGCATCCCCCAGAAATGGTCCCTGGGCTTCCCAGAATAGTCATGCCCTCACAGACATGAACGGAAGCAGCATATTATCTTCTGGGGAATCAGTACCCTGGCCAAGCTCTGCAGCTGTGCATCCCAGGGCTAAGCTGATGTGGTACCTCACATCCCAGGGAAACAGAGCAGTGATTGAGCTGACACGCCTCACCTTACAAGCCAAACAACTCTAACACCCTGCTTCCCTGGAGCTGGACTAGCCTCCTTGAGGCTAAGCTGCTAAGATACTGCACTTTCTGGGGAGTGCAGTCATCATTGTGCTGTTTCCTGTCCCTGTCATCCTCATCCCAGCGCTCTAATAGTAGCTGAGCTTCACCATCCTGGGGTACTTGTTGCTGCTGCACCTGGCCTCACAGAGTCTAGGATACTGCTGAAACCCACCACCACAGAGTCTAGAATTACCACTACACAGTACCGCATCTTTTGGGACCTGAGTTGCTACTGTGACCTATTAGCTCAAGTTCCTGAATTGCAGCTGTACCCTGCTCCCTGGGCCCAAAGCTCTAGAGCACTCCCGCTTCCGGTATTGTACCCTACCCCTCCTGGGGGAGAATCACAGTTACAATCTGGATCTCTGGGTCTGAGCTGCTAGGAGTTGCCTCAGAATCACAGATCCTGGCTTTGTGGGCAACTTACATCCCTGCGTTGGAACAAGTACCCCAGGATGGTGCACTGGAAAACCCAGATGCCACAATAGGTTCATGAGACCCTCAGACTAGGACCCCAGTCCCACAGCCACTCTGAACACCTGCACCTGGAACCCAATGCTGCTGCAGCTGCTGGTAGAACCAGGTCAGACCTGACACTAAAAATGATCCCCTTGGCTGAGTCTTCCCATTGTGGGAAAAATGACAATAAGACAATAAGAGGACTCCAAAAGCCCTTGACACCAAGGATATTAATAACCTACACAATTGCTATGACTGCCATAAACTTCTACAGCCTGAGGCATCCACAATTATTGCTTATGTTGAATGTAGCTGGAGAAGCTGCACAAAGACTACACCACTGAACCTATGCAAAAACAGTCACCACATCTCTTTCAACCAGCACTGTAACATTTAACTGCAGGTGCAAGTCTTTCTCTATAAAAGTGACACTAGAAAGTTTGGAAGAGACAGTTGTTCCACCAGATGTGCAGACATCAATGCAGAGACAAAAGAAACGCAAAAAAGTAAAGAACTGTTATACCACCAAAGGCACATAATAACTCTCTAGTAACAGATCCCAAGGAAAAGAAAATCAATGAATTGTCAGAAAAAGAATTGAAAATAACCATCTTAAGGAAACAATGAGATACAAGAAAATACAGATAGACGATGCAATTAAATCAGGAAAAAATTCACAATATGAATGAGAAATTCAACAGAGATAGAAATAATAATAATAAATAGAAACAAATAGAATCCTGAAGCTGAAGAATTCAGTGAATGAAATGAAGAGTACAATAGAGAGTTTCAGTAGCAGGCTTGATCGAGCAGGAGAAAAAATTCTGAACCCAAATATAGGTCATTTGAAGTCACACACTCAGAGAAAGAAAAAGAAATAAGAAAGAAAATGAATGAAGAAAACTTACAAGACTTGTGGAACACTATTAAGTGAACAAATATTTGTATTATTGGTATTCTAGAAAAAGAAGAGAAGAAAAATGTAGAAAACCTAGTTAATAAAATAATAGCTGAAAACTTTCCAAGTCTGGGGAGAAATATGGACATCCAGATCCAGGAAGCTCAAAAGTCTCCAAATAGATTCAACCCAAAAAGGGCCTCCATAAGACACATTATATTCAAATTGTCAGAAGTGAAAAACAGAGATAACTGTAAAACTGCAAGAGAAAAGCATCAAATCACATATAGGGGAATCTCCATTACACTAACAACAGAGTTCTCTGAAGAAACCTTACAGGTCAGTAGAGAATAGGATTATATATTCAAAGGGCTGAAATAAAAAATTGCCAGCCAAGAATACAAAGCCTAGCAAAGCTATCCTTCAGAAATGAGGAAGAAATAAAGACTTTCTCAAACAAGCAAAAAATGAGGAAATTCATCACTACTAGACAGTATTAGAAGAAATGTTCAATCAAGGTAGTCCTATATCTGGAAACAAAAAGATGATAATCACTATCATGAAAACACATAAAATCATGAACTCATTGATAGAGTAGATACACAATGGAGAATAAGAAATATGGCCCAACTATATGCTGCCTTAAATAAACTCACTTCACCTGTAGACACATATAGACTGAAAGTGAAGAGATGGAAAAAGATATTTCATGCAGATGGAAATCAGAAGTGAGCAGGTATAGCTGCTATACTTACATTACATAAAATAGACATTAAGTCAAAAACTAAAAAGATACAAAGAAAGTAATTATATAATAATTAAAGAGCCAATTCAGCAAGAGTATATAACAGTTGTAAATATATATATACCTTAAGATGGGAACACTCAGATATATAAACCAAATATGATTAGACCTAAATGGAGAAATAGACTCCAATTTAGTTCGGGGACTTCAATACTCCACCCACAGCAATGGAAAGATCATGTACACAGAAAATCAACAAAGAAACATTGAATTTAAACTGAACTTTAGACCAAATGGACCAAATAGACATTTTCAGAACTTTTAATCCAACAGCTACAGAATACTCATATTTTTTCATCAGCACAGGGAATATTCTCTGGGATAGAGTACATGTTAGGCCACAAAACAAGCCTCAAAAGAGGTAAAATAATTGAAATTATATCAAATATCTTTTCTGATCACATGGAATAAAACTAAAAGTTAATACCAAGAACAACTTTGGAACCATATAAATAAATGAAAATTAAACAATATGCTCCTAAATGACAAATGGGTCAATTAATAAATTAAGAAGGAAATTAAATAATTTCTTGAAACAAATGAAAATAGATACACACTATACCAAAACTTATAGGATACAGCAAAAGTAGTCTTAAAGAGAAAATTTAATTGGCTCTATTATAAAAGTAGACAGATTGCAAATAAACAACCTAGTAAGGCATTTCAAGGTCCTAGACAACCAAGAAAACCCAAAATTCAAAATTAAAGGAGGAAGGAAATAATAAAGATAGGAGCAGAAATCAACAATGTAGAGTCTAAAAAATTTTAAAAGATCAAAGAAACAGTTGCTTTTTTGAAAAGATAAACAAAATCGACAAACCATTGATAGATTAACCAAGAAAAAAAAAGATGAAAGATCCAAATGAATAAAGTCAAAAACTAAAAAGGAGACATTACAATTAACATTGCACAAATACAAAGAATCATAGACTATTATGAACAACTAATTGCCAATTAATTAGAAAACCTAGCAGAAATCGGCAGGGCACAGTGGCTCACGCCTGTAATCCCAGAACTTTGGGAGGCCGAGGCAGGCAGATCACGAGGTCAGGGGATCAAGACCATCCTGGCTAACACAGTGAAACCCCATCTCTACTGAAAAAAATTCAAAAAATCAGCCAGGTGTGGTGGCAGGCGCCTGTGTAGTCCCTAGCTGCTCCGGAGCTGAGGCAGGAGAACGGTGTGAACCCAGGAGGCGCGGCTTGCAGTGAGCTGAGATGACGCCACTGCACTCCAGCTCCAGCCTGGGCAACAAAGTGAGACTCCATCTTAAAAAAAAAAAAAAAATAAATAAATAACCTAGCAGAAATTGCTAAATTCGTGGACAATGTATCTTGCAACCTACCAAGATAGAACCAAGAAGAAGTAAAAAATCTGAACAGACAAATTATGAGTAAAGAGATTAAATCTGTAATAAAATGTTGCCCATCAAAGAAAAGCCTAGGAACTAATCACTTCACTGCACAATTCTAGTGAACATTTAAGGAAGAACCAACACCAATTCTCCTCAAATTCTTCCAGAAAATTTCAGGGGAGAGAATTCTTCCAAATTCATTCTATGTAGCCTACATTACCCTGATTCCAAATCCCTGATGAGCATAGAGGCAAAAATCCTCAACAAAATAATAGCAAATTCAGCAGCCCATAAAATGATCATTCACCATGATCAAGTGGGAATTATCCAAGGATGCAAAGATGGTTTAACATATGCATATTAATAAATGTGATACATCACATTAACAAAATGATAGACAAGAATTGTATAGATGCAGAAACATCGTATGATAAAATTCACCATCCCCTTATGATAAAAAACTTTCAATAAGTTAGTATACAAGGAATATACCTCAACACAATAAAGCCTATCTATAACAAACCCACAGCCAACACTATAATGAATGGGGAAAAGTTGAAAGCTTTTCCTCTAAGATTTGGAACAAGACAAAGATGTTGACTTCCAATACTTTTATTCAAGATAGTACTGGAAATCCTAGCCAGACCAATTAGGCAAGAGAAAGAAATAAGCAGCATACAAACTGGAAAAGAGAAAGTCAAATTGTCCATTTGCAGAAAACATGGTGTCATATATAGAAAATCCAAAAGTTTCACCAGAAATCTCTTAGAAGTGATAAACAAATTTAGTGAAGTTGCAGGATACAAAATAAACTGCCATCGTTTAGTCTGACTCCTCCAAATTTCATGTTGAAATTTGATCCCCAGTGTTGGAGATGAGGCCTCCTGGGAGGTATTTGGGTATGAGGGGAATCCCTCATGAATGATTTGGTGCTGTCCTTGTGGTAATGAGTTCTCACTCTACTAGTTTCCATGAAAGCTGGTTGTTAAAAAAAGCCTGGCACCTGCTCCCTGCTCTCTTGCCTCCTCTTTCGTCATGTGATCTCTACACATCTGCTCTCCTTCCCCTTTCACCATGAATGCAAGCAGCTTGAGGCCCTCACAGGATGCAGATGCCAGTGCCATGCTTCTTGTACAGCCTGTAGATTCATAATCCAAAGAAACTTCTTTTCTTTATAAATAACTTACCTTCACGTATTCCTTTATAGCAACACAAGATGGACTAAGACATCACTATACAAAAATCAGTAGCATTTCTATACCCCAACAATGAAGTAGCAGAAAAAGAAATCAAGAAAGCGATCTCATTTACAATATCTACAAAAAACATAACTAGGAATAAATTTAACCAAAGAGGTAAAATATCTCTACAAGAAAAACTATAAAGCAGTTCTGGAAGAAATTTAAGAAAACACACAAAAAAGGAACGATTTCCATGTTCTTATCGATTTCCATTTTCTTATCCCAGTTAGAATGGCTCTTATCATCAAAAAGACAAAAAAAAGTACAGGTGAAGATGCAGAGAAAAGGGAACTCTCATACACTGTGGGTGGAAATGTAAATGAGTACAGCTATTATGGACAACAGTATGTAGTTTCCTCAAAAAAACTGCAAATAGAACTATCTTATGATCCAGCAGCCCCGCTGGTGCATAAATATCCTAAGAAAAGGGAATCAGTATGTCAAAAAGATATCTGCACCCCCATGTTTATTGCAGCACTATTCATAACAGCCAAGATGTAGAATCAACCTAAGTGTTCATTATCAATGGGAGAAAGAAGAAAAGACGTAGTATATATACACAATAGATTATTATCAACCATAAAAAAAAATGAGATCCTGTCATTTGTGGCAACATAGATGAGCCTGGAGGACAGTATGTTAAATGAAATAAGCCAGACACAGAAATACAAATATTGCATGTTCTGACTGATATATGAGTGTTAAATAAAATTGATTTAATGGAGGTATGGTGGATACCAGAGATTGGAAAGGGTAGAGTGGAGAGGGAGATGAAAAAAGTTGGTTAATGGGTACAAAATATAATTAGATAAAAGCAATAAAAATTAAATGAAATAAGCCAGACACAGAAACACAAATATTGCATGTTCTGACTGATATATGAGTGTTAAATAAAATTGATTTAATGGAGGTCTGTGCTATGCTTCTGAGGCAGAGTGGGGCAGTGGGGGAGAGCTTGAGTTTAAAGTCACGTGGACTAAGTTTGACTCTTGTTCTGCTTTTTAGTACCCGTATGTGTCATTTCACCTCTCTAAGCCTCAGTTTCATCACCTATGAAATGGAGTTAATGATACTATCCGTCTTCTCCACAGAATTGATGGAAGGATTATATGAGCCAATATATTTAGCATAGCACCCAGTGAATAATAAGTGCCCTTAAATGGTGACTATTTTGATTGCAAATGACAGAATCAGAAGTTAGTGCCAAGTCCAGATCTGCCTCTAATTAGCCATTTGGGTTTGGGCAAAACATTTAACTTCTTGATGTCTTAATTTCCTTATTTATAACATGAGGGGTTTTGGCGAGTTGATATTTTCCAAAGTAAAATCCACAGTGCTATTTGCATCAAAATCAAAACCATTTGCTTAGTAAAATAATACAAATTCCCAGGTCCACCCCAGCCTCACAAAGTCAGAATCTCTTAAATGGAACTCAGGAATCTATGTTTCAATCAAGTCCTCATATTATTCCTGTGCACACTGCCTGCTCTGCCATTGTATAAATCTATCTAATGGATTTAAGTACCAGTTAGATTAGGAACTTACCACCAGGGCCTGAGGGATCCTGGGACAAGAGGTGAAATAGCATGTATAATCTTATTCTGTATGAATTTTCCATCAGGTAGGTAAGATTTAAGACGTTCTTCTTTAGACCACACCAGGATATCCAGATCTGAGGAATTAGTGTACTTCTTCCTTATGCCCACAGGAGGTCAGTGAAACATTAGTCCTATCCTTTTTAAAATTTCAGAACAAAAGAATTTTGAACAGTGCCAAACTAGAAGTAGAATGTTTGTGTATTGCAAAAGATAAGCTTTATTTACTAACAGACTTCCCAGGTGAGTGTTTGAGTTTTTATGCAGACAAAAATCTAGAGGTGCCTTGCTTTTTACAGAGGAAGGTACATTAGCTTTCGGGTTCATAAACTTGAAGTCCATCAACAGGTTTGCTAAAATAATTGTCCTTGGAGCTCTGGGAGTCATTTTAGGGCAGAAAAAATTCTCTGCTTTGAATTTCTCTAGGGCGCCTCGTTAGAAGAGGTCAAAATGTCGGACATGTGTTGGTTCAGATGTCTACTCGATGGACCTGGAGCAAGCTAGAGTTGGGCTAATAGAGGCTGAGAGAGGCTAGACCACCTGACTGGAGATATATAGTAGTGGAATGGAGATCAGACCCAGATCTACCACCTCATCATCAAGGGCCTTCTTAATAAATAGAATTAATGTCATAGAGTATTCCAGCCAATGTTCTCTTAGCCAATTTATACCATTCTGTTTATCTTTTATTGAGCTTCTCTCTGGAGCTCAGCAGCTGGTCTTTTCCTTAACTCAGTTTTATTTTATTTTACTTTCTTCGTTTAGAACTGCAGTAACCAGGTGAGAGTAGAAGTAGGATAATTGTAATGGGCACAGGTGTCTGCATCTCCTTCCCAAGCCTTTGTGACTGCCTTGACATAAGCCCTTTAGAGCTGGCCGCATTGACTGCTCACTCAGGTGACCCTCTGAGGCTGCAGGGCTCTGAAGTGTTTTCCACCTCTTATCTGCATGCAGATGGCTTAATGACTGATATATTAAAAGCCAAGAAAGTGCTGGGTCTTAGATCTAGCAAGTGTTAGACACTTGACACAAAGAGAAGGATCATCTTGATCAAGATGAACTAATTAATTAATTAGCTTAGTTGCCAGACAGTGCATGAGAAACTCCTGCATGTCAGGCATGTTCCTGGGCTCTAGATTTCAAAGACGAGCAAGGTATGGGCTCTACTATGAAGGAAATTGATCACAAGCTGAGAAGGTGAAAAATAAAATCAATGACCCTAATATACTCTGAAAGTGCTATGATGGGCATATGCCTGGAAGGACATGGAAACTTAAACAGGAGGCCTTCTCCCACCTGGTGGGGATAAGTTGGTAAATGACATTTTTCATGCATCCTTGGGAATATTTCATATAAAATTTGTGGCAGGTGTGGGGTAAAAGACAAGGAGATATAAAAAAGTATCTCTGTAGACAGGGCCTTGGACTCATTACTTACAGAGTTCCCTGTAGGGCTGAGGAATATGGCAGGCCAACCCCACTGGACAAGAAGGTAAATCCTCCAGTTCAGTGTGAAGGGCTCATCCCCTTAGGATTGCTGGATAGGGCAAGCCTTCCAGACTGCAGAAAGGGATCTAATCCCCATGTCACGTACTGTTGCCATCCCAACGGCCCTTGGTCAGCATAGAGGTTCTGAGTGAATCTTCGGTGCAAGTTCCCCTGAATCCACTGACAGGCCCATCTAGCCAGGTTGCAGGGGGACCATGGGCTCTCCTGGTCTAGATCGATCTGTATTGGCTTAGGTCACTTCTGTAAACATGTTCTGGGTGCTGACAATGTATTTCACCATGCAAAACTTGCTTCTTCCACTTTACTCTTTTACTGTCTCTCATTGGCTGGCCAATTCATCCTTGTTTGTTCAGGGTTGTCCCAGTATTAAACCTGAAAGCCTTATGTCCCAGGAACCCCCTCAGTGCAAGGCAATCTGGGACGGTTGGGCATTCTACAGTCCCTCTCTCCCTCCACACTTCTTTATATACATTTGTTTCCCTTTCTTTTCTTTTTGCCTGCAAGCTCTGGCTTTGCAGTTATTATAAGGGCAATGTTGCACCCCTGCAGTGGGTCTGTTTTGCAGTGCCTGCCCACATCATATTCCCTTCTGGGGAATTCTGGGGAATATCCCTCTGTTACTCCAAAGATCCCTTCTCTGTAGTGGATACCTCCTCCTTCTGGCTGAAGATTTGACTAGGATTGGATTCTGTTTGGCAAATCATGACTAGGGTTGAGCTGGATCTTAATCTGCACTCTTTCTCATTCTTTCTTTCTCTCTCTCTCTTTTCCTCTCTTTATCTGCATTTATGTGGCTCCACAGCCAGGGAATGGTTGGATTGCTTTGCCTTCCCTCTATGGAAATGCCCCAACTGGACAAAGAGTGACAGGCTGGCTCAGAGGCACCCAGCTGTCTTTGTCTACATCCATGCCCAACTGATCTGCTGATTAGCAGGGATGATCTCTCTAGCAAAACCTACTACTGCTTGTGCCATAGCAAATACATTGACTTCCTAGGGCTGTCATAACAAAGTACCACCAACTGGGTTGCTTAAAACAACAGAAATGTATTTTCTCACAGTTCTGGAGGCTTTAAGTCCAAAATCAGAGTGTCAGTATGGCCCTGCTTCCTCTGAGACTCTGGATAGACATTTCCCTTCTCTCTTCCTGGCTTCTAGTGGTGGCCAGTGATCTTTGGTGTTACAGCAGCAGCACGCCAATCTCTACCTCTGTCACCATATGGCATTCTCCCTGTGGGTCTCTGAGACTCTTGTCTTTTAAGGAGACCAGTCATAATGAATTAAGGGCCCATCTTACTCTGGGATGACCTCATTTTAACTAATTACATCCACAATGACCCTAGTTTAAAAAAATGTCATATTCTCAGGTGCTATGAGTCAGAGCTTCAACATATCTTATTAGGGGGTATAATTCAGCCTATAATAGCCAGCAAGTGGAAAAGGATGGATAGGGGCCACTTTCTTTAAAAGGTGGCTGTATATGCAGCAGTTGCTGAGGCTTCATATAGCCTTCCTTCAGATCACTTAATTGGCCTTTGGGGAAGCTTTCATTCTGTTCTTGTCTTTTTGTTTGTTTGTTTGTCTTCTTGCATCTGGTCCTGTCTTGTTCCCTTTTTCCATTCCCCAAATCTTTTCAAGCCACTGCTCCTAGGTCCCACTATACCTTCCTCTAGGGAAGCTCTTTGCTTCCATAGCTCCAGGACTTACTGCACACTTCATCTCGGCTTGAACCACTTCCTCTGAGTCATTTTTACTCTCAACCCTGGGAATCTACAGAAGGGCTGGGGATGGTGATGACAGGGACAAGCAGACTCCACATAAAGTATTGCCAAATAATGAAGATTTAACCTATCTAGAAATCTGTGTATTCACTTGATCAGTTATTCATATTGTGGATTTCCTGTGTAATATCATTTAGGAAAGGGATTCTGCTCTTTAAAAGGTATGGAAATTATAGCTCTAAGACACACAGTGAGAGGAGGCCTGTGACCATAGAGCTGAAAGTCTGATTTGTGTGACAACCTGGAGACTTATTATAGAACTGGATAAGCATTTAGTGTTAGCACTGGCTTGAGGTCTCAGAAGTCACCCCCTTCAGTTGTTTTCACACTTTCAAAGTGTAGGGAAGAAAGACTTTTCCTTTGTCTTTTAGGTTCAATATCTAGGTCTATGAAGTGAACTGACAACAGGCATATTAACAGAAGAATAGGTATACAAATGTATTAATGTTTAATGTTAGATGCAGAGGGGCATCCTGGGGGGAAAAGCAAATACCCCCAGAAGTGGTGATATTTAAAAAGCTGTATATCATCTTAATAGGGGAGGGGGAGAGGGATGTAGGCCACCTGAGGGAGAATAAGTCATTTTTAGAAAAGATGAATGGGCTCTTAAAAGAATAAATAGGATATGATAATTTGTGACAAAGTTTGTCTGGGTTTAGTGTCAACTTCTACAGATGCTCTTTGACTTAAGATGGGGTTACATCCTGATAAATGCATCATAAGTTGAAAATGCGTTTAGTTTGCCTAACCTACTGAAGCTACTGAACCTCATAGCTTAGCCTAGCCTGCATTACATGCGCTCAGCTTACATTAGCCTAGAGTTGGGTCAAATCATCTAATACAAAGCCTGTTTTATAATAAAGTGTTGAATATCTCATGTAATTTGTTAAATACCATACTGAAAGTGAAAACACAGAATGGTTGTATGGGTACTCAAAATACTACTGAATGCCTATATCACCTTTCATCACCCTAAAGTCAAGAAATCATAAATCAAACCATCCTAAGTCAAGGATTGTCTGTAGCCTCCTCTCCTGTGATAAGAGTCAACCTTCCCTGGTTGATGAAACTCCCAGCAAAGGGATTTATGCCAATTGAATCCTTTTAGAAGGATCTGTCTTCAGGCAGATAAGGAGACTTCAGTGAAAGCCTCTCCCTGCATCTGCTATTTTTCAAGTGTTTTTAGCTCAAATAATCAAAATACTAAAGCGACATAATTTGGGGTGGCATGTCCTGCACCCCTTCAACATCATATTTTGGGGTGGCATATTCTGATCTCTGACATAAAGATGTGCAATCTCACTCCACATTCCCCTCCACCCCCTTAAAGCTAAGCAGTTACCCAACATGGAAAATGAATACAACTTGGCAGATGTTCTAATGGCCAGGCCCAGAGTCCTGCCTCTTTCCTTTTTTTTTTTTTTTTTTTTTTTTTTGCCATTGCTGAAGTTCTTGAAGGAACTCTACATTTGAAAATCTCCAAGTGCTGGTCCAACCTGTAAGTTTTAGATGAAAATAAGGCCCAGAGGGGAGCAGAGATCTGCCCAAGGCCTCACAGTGATTGTTGGCAGAGCCCCAAGTGGCAGAGAGCTTTCCCATGATGAGCCCAGAGCTTGGGCCTCCAGCCAAGAGCAGAACAGGCCTCCTCTTGCTTTAACATCCATCATTCCTATCCCTTGGCCAGCAATTCTATCCTCTTGCTGCTCCACCCACTCCGCTCTTACTCATCCTTCCATGTTAAGCCCAAGCATTGCCTCCTTTGTGGAGTCTTATTAAACTGCTTACACCAACTTAACTCCTTCCTTGTTCCCACAGCCCCTTTTGTCATCCATGTCAGAGCAGTTCTCATGTTCTACTGTGTGGACTTGTCTCTGGGCCAGTCGCTGGCACTTCTTATTACTGTATAACTTACTTCATTCCAAAAAGATTTCAGACAGATGTTTTTCTTGTTATTCCGAGGGTTCAACAGTGTAACTCCTGCACCTAGCACAGTGTCAGCACATAATAGGTGCTTATTTTTAGAACAAAAGAATGTGTGCAGTTTGGTAGAAGAAGCTGGGTAGAAATCAGCTTATATTCAAAGCCAATGTGCCCCAAATTTTAATGCACATTAAAGCATCTGGGAATTGTGTTAAAATTTGGATTCTGATTCAGGAGGTGTGGGTTAGGGCCTGTGATTCTGCATTAAACAAGTATCCAGTGGATACAGATGCTGTTGGTACTCAGACCACATTTTTGAGAAACATAAGAGAGAAGATTACAATGTGCCCTGTTAGCCATACTGATAAGAGACAGGAGAGCAGGGATAGGGTGGGGATCATTTTAAGGGGTTCAGGTCATATCTAGAAGGCATGCAGACAGCTGGGATTCAGAATGAGCCATAGAGATATGCCCCCTAGCTGGTGATTTCTGTCTGCCTGAAATGGACTTTCAGCTTTGTTTACTTTGGTAAACAAAGTCTCTCACCATTCAGCACATTGAGGCCTTCAGAAGGGAAGATAGACTGAGAATCTCTTGGCAATAATTCGATTCTTATGGGGAGAGGTGTAATGTTCCATCATAAAGACGATAAAATTCAGACTCTCACATACAAGGCTTGTCCAGGGTTATTCAAACCACAGGGAATTGATGAAAAGAAAATGGCAATTAGATTTTCATCACATCTATGTAACACCTTCCCTATCCTAACCTCCTTAGTACCTCACTGCAATTGCTTGCTTTAATTATCTTCCAGGAAGATTGGGACCTTGTCTGGGTTGTTTGCTAACAAACCCTTAGCACCTAGCATGGTGTCTTGCATCTAGAAGGAGCTCTAGGGATATTTCTTAAATAAATAAATACAGAATTTGGCCATTGCAGGGTTTCCATTTGTACACTCCATCAAGATTTTGTGGTTGTGTTCAGTCTATTACAATATGTCACTAATGAGGGAGGTCAAGACTGTAGGTATGGGTCACCTGAATGAGTGGCACAGCTCTGCCCTGTCCCCCACCCATACTTGTCAACATGCTTCACAGCCTTCCAGAAAATAGAACCTTCAGAGATTTAGAAGATTGGGTGAGAATACGGCTATGTGTGCTGGGAATGGCACTTGGCAATGGCATCTTCATCCATGAAGATGATGACTCATGTTGTAGGCATCTTGCTGTATCAGCTCTTATCAGTGGTGCCCCAGGTCGATTTCATTCCCTACTATCTTTCAACTGTATACCCATCTGTAGAACACAAAGTCTTACCCACAGGAGGAGTTAAGGAGGGGAAGCAGGGCCTATTTTCAATTCAAAGGAGAGAACTGGACTTTCTTTTTGTATTTGTTCTGCCCTTATACTTCCTTTGGTTGCTTTCTTGTGCCTGATATGTGTTCCTCAGAAGACATTCAAAATTACTTCATAGAAATGTCTTATTTCACGTAAGAGCCAATCAAACTGCAATGGAGGCTTCCTGTGTGCCCAGGAAGAGGAAATGGAATGATGAGCATCTAGCTAGGCTCTGTCAAAATCAGGAATTTTTTCTCAGCCCCACACCATTTCTAGATTATTTCATCTATTCATTAAATAAGAGCTAACTTATTGGGCATTAATATGTGTGAGGCACTGTGCTAATCACCCACATACACTAATTTATCAATCCCTTACAAAACTCTTATAAGGCAGGCAGTGTTTTCATCTCCATTTCACACAGATAAGGAAAATGAGACAACGGGAGATGAATTGAGTGAATTGAATGGCCCCAGGTTTCACAGTTAGAAATTGGCAGAGTCAGGCTAGGATTCAGGTCTATTTGATTCCTAAAGCACTGTACAACACTGTGTTAATTGACTTCTGGCTTCCACCTGATAGGACCAATTCTTTTGCAACCTTCTTCTTGGAAGTTACTCACTTTCTTTGTTTCTCTTTCCACGTACCCTTCCTTCAGCTCCAGCCTGGAGATCAGGTTGAAATTCTCTAGGCATTCATTCCTTCTTTCAACCATTGTTGTTCAACATTGTTCCTTTGCCAGGCTATGACACCCACAGCTTTTTGTCACCTACTGACCCGCTGGCCATGGTCATCTCTTCATTGAAGTATTCAGCTTCTGGCTTATGGTCTTCCTCTGCAAACCATTTCTTATCATTGCCTGGGCAACCTCAATGTCCATGTGGATAATATGCTTAATTCCACAGCCTCAAAGTCTCTGCTTGCCACACAGAAGTTCATTCCAGCCCCTCTCAATGGAGACATCTGGATCCTGCTATCAACCAGGGACTGTTTTGTCTCTCCATTCTACCTCCTCATCAGTCTCATCATGGACCTTGTAGAACACTGACCTTCTCCACCTTTCTAGGCCATTGCTCCCTCCTGGTCTCATTCCTCTTCCTATATAACCTATAATCCATAGACAACCATTTCAAGAGGCACCAAAGGAATAAAGTTGGATAGTGTCATAGGGTAGAAAGGAATCAGGAAATGGAAGTTAGATGCTGGGAAGAAGAAGTCTTTTCATCATATCACTGAGGAGCAGTTCTGCTCTGGGACCAGAAGGGAGGTGTGGGAGTTGTTAGGCTCCTATTTGAAGTAATCCTTCTCTGTCTAGGTAAAGTTGTACCAGGAAGGGTATCTGGGAATCCTAGCCCTGGGTCTGGTCCAGGTGGTCAAGTTGTTCTCAAGGTATGATCTTGTAGACCACCTTATTAGAATGATCTGGGGTGTCATTGCTAAAGGGTAGATTTTCATTTCTCATCCCAAGCCTCCTGAGTCAGAGTCTTTGGGGTTGGGCCTAGGAATCTGAATTTTAAGCAAAATTCATTGTGATTATTATCTACTTTAGGGTTTAAGGATCATTGATTTAGTCTGGCTAGACTGATAGCCCTCAGGAGGAGCTAAAAATCTCTGTCACATCCCACTAATACCCCTGAGATTCACTCCAAGTTGGACAGAATTCAGACTTGCCAATCAGTTGTGATTTTTCTTTGAAGCCCCTTACAACTAGTTCCACTCCTTTCCCTGAAGCGCCTAGAGTGGGACAAGCATTCTTGGCTCAGGAACAAACAGAAATTCCACCCTAAATCCCCATCTTCTTCCCTTTTGCCTCCTCCCCACATTGAGAAAAACTTTCAGTACCTCTCTCTCTGTGCTGGGAAGGGGCTGGGGGGAGGGCATCAGTGTGATCAGGAAAGAGATTAATCTACCAGGGTAGGCATTGAGAGATAAAAATCCAGTCTTTTATAACTTTTTAAAACCTGCCTCAGGGAGAGGACAGTGAACCAGGACTCCATGTACTGGTAGGAGCTTAATAGTTCCTTATCCATGTTGAGATAAATCAGATCAATTAAGTTCTCCTCAGAACACAGCATTTCTTTTTCTGCATGGTGCTTTCCAAACAGCGACTCTGCCTCCAGGGTCCCCACAGCCTCCTCCCAGTGCAGTAAAGCAGGTGCATTGCTACCTGTTTCTGGGACAGATGGTTTCTATCGTTTGGAACACCACAGGGTTTGAACTCATAAGACTTGATTCAAATCCAAGTTTTCGTCTTTACCTGCTACGTGGCCTTCCATAAGTCACCAAACCCTTTTCTCTATTTCCTGATATCCAGAAAGGAAAGGATCCTAGTCCTCCTTACCCTCTCACAGGGCTTTTGAGGACAAATGATTCTTGTTTTGAAAAGGGTGGAGCTGTGAACTGTTAGGAGCAGGAGTCAACCTGAGCAATACCTGGAAGCCTCCTCTACCAGGAGCTCCACCTGCAGCTGGGCTTCCAGCAATCCACAAATATTGGTGAGCACTAGAATGGTGCCATGCTTGCAAATTCACATTCCCTGGCCCTACTGGGCAATCAGCAGTGCTCCATGTAGTTCTAAAGCAGATGGTCCAGTGGTCCAGGTATCGTATCTAAGCAACCCTTTGAGGAGATGAAGAGGGTTGGATGCTCCATGAGACAGAAGGAGAACTTTGTTTTCCGTGGCCCATCAAGGACTTGAGCTATAGACCGAACTTACAGCTGCCAGTTTCCATCAAGAGATGGGAAGCTACTTAGGCAACTTCCTGCTGGTTTTCAAACACACTGAAGTTTGAGTGGTCAGGCAGGCTTTTAGGGCTACTGGATTTTGGGCTCCTGGTTCAATTCCTGATCTAAGTTTCTCCTCCTCTGTCCTCCCCTCATCAATACATGACAACCTGGGTCTCCTTACCTCAGGTTCATGAAATGGGAATAACCTGTCAGGCCAACTGCTTCTGTGTGTCAGGGCTGACTGAAGTTCAGTGGGTTCCCATTTCTTCATGTGCTTATTTTTAAAGGACCGTTGTTTTCTTTGCCTGAAGGAAAGCTTACTGGTAAGTATTTCAGGAGCCAGGGAAGGGGCTTAGATAACACTGTAGAGCTGGCTCACTTGGATATTTGAGAGAATTTATCAGAAACTATTAACCAGGAAAACAGTGACATCTTATCACTCTCACCCAAGCCGTATGGGCCAGTAGCTCTTTTTAAATCATAAAGATGATGTCAGTTTCCCACTTAAAACCTTCCAATGATTTTTTATTCCACTTGGAATAAAATCTCAACTCCTTACTCTGGCCCTTGTCTACTGCTGGGGACTGACCTGACACTCCTCCATCTCCTCACACTGCCCCTCTGCCTGTTTCCTAGATAGAAGCTGGCCGCCATCACTTCTACCTTGGGTCCTTCGCAGGGGCCTTTCCTTCTGCTTACATTCTCCTTTACTCCCCTTTTGTCTGAACTGGCTTTTTCTTGCCATTAGATATCTCTTTAAATACCACTTCCTCATAGTGGCCTTCCCTGACTATTCAATCTAATGTTGCCCCTCTCTATCACATGACCCTCTTTTCATTCTCTGCAGGGTACTCATCACTCTCACACATTTCTCATTTATTTCTTTATTTCTGTCTCTTTTCCTTAGAACAGAAGACAGAGATCTCATGTTCACCTCTATAATCCCTGCTTCTAGCATGTGCCTGACACATAACAGCCTCTCAGAAAATGCTTGTTGACTCTGAATAAATTGCCTTTGAAGACAGAGACTAATTGCAGGCCTAAGCCTTAGTAGCTGGGTGATCTGAGCCTCAGTTCCTTCTTTGTTAAATGGAGCTAATAACACTGGGCTTGCAGGGGTGTATTTAATAGAAAAGAATACATAACAGTGTCTTGAACATGGGAGTTACTCACTAAATAAGTAAATACATACATTTTTCTTCTTCTTTTTTTTTCTCTCCTCTGGCCCTGGCTCTGCCACTTGTGAGCCCTGAGGCCTTGGAGAGTCATTTTTGTTCTCTAGGCTTTATGAGGGGAAGGGACTGTCTGATCATCACAGACAGTGCAGGCTGAGTTTGTTTTTTTACAAGGTGGAAGGAAACCAGGCCTCTTTTTCTCCAGCTGCGTGGCCAAAAGGGCTTCCCTAAGCTAGGTCAGATATGCTCCGCCCCTGCCTCAATGGGTGTGGTGGGGAACTTCCGAAAGGAAGCTAGTGAAGGGGATCACCCTTTGAATACTAAGCAGGATCTTAATTTCTCCTTGAACTGGCAAGCTTTATATTATGGGCCTGCTGTTGGCAGATAGTAGGGAAACCTTGATGGCGGCTGAATTAAATACGGCCGGGATTTACAATGGAATAAAAGATGCCAGATTAATAGGGTTTCTTTTCTCTGAACTGTAAATTGGAAGACCTGGTGCCTGATCGGCTACTAAATCTTTAGTCCTATGGGCTTCTAGATAGAGAGCTTTGGGAGCACCAGGCTGGCAGCCGAAGGTTGATGCAAATAATGATTTCACCAGGGGATTTGCTCTGCAAGGGGGCGCTGGTTTGAAGGGCAAAGGGACCCACCATATGTGCGTCGTGACAACAACATCTGAGCTAGCCTCTGAACACTGCTAAGGGGACAGGTCAGCCTTTCCTCACATCATCTCAGGGTATGGCCTGGGCAGAGGGCAGCAGATGACAGGCAGGTCTATTTAAGCATCCTCTGGTAGCACTTCCTCCCCTCTCTCCTCTCCCTCCACTTCCTAGATGCATGCTGCTGAGAGACGGAAAATGACCCCTGGCCTGTGACTGCTTAGGGCCACTCCTGCAAGCCCCTAGGGACATTTTCTTTGGTAAAATACCCTCTAGCCTTTTAAGGAGCAGGGTCTTGGCACATTGCAATGATTGAGTTATCACTGGCTTGAAGTCGGGTAGGATGGGGCAGAAAACAGGAGGGAGGCTAGTCTGATTGTTTCTCAAGGCTCTCTCTAGCACTGCTTCCTATGAATTCTGGAAACTAGATCGAGGGCAGGGAAACCGTTTCATTTAATTGTCACAGTAAACTTCGAGGTAGGTAGGACTGGGATTGATTTCATTTTGGGAATGAAGAAACCAAGGTTTAACAAGATCGGGTGACCTGCTCACAGTTGGACAGCAACAGCTGAAAAGAAAACAAATTTTCTAGACAACTCAGGCCCCGATGCTTTCTCCCTGGATGCCTTCGATTCCAAGTAGCCACTGTCTATAGAGAGGAGTAAGGGAGTGGTGGGGAGGATGTGAACATGGTGATGATGGTATTTTTTCCTGCTGCTTCCAGCCTTTTTTATGGGCAGGAGACATGCCTGTGGACCATGAGGGTTGGCATGACAGGAGCAGCATAATCTCAGAGCAGCTCTTTAGGAGGGGTTGCTAACCCTTTCAGTGCCCTTATGGGACTTAGAAAAGAAGCTTGTTTGGAATAAATGTAGTCCTGTGGCAGGCCTGGATTTTAGCCTCAACTTACCCTTTTTAGCTAGTACTCTTGCAGAGAATAATGTGCACATCCAGCTGCTCTCCTGATGAGAATTCAAATCTCAGCTTCAAAAGAAGAATCTCCATTGCAAAGGCTTTTCATGTACCTCTCTATTCTTCCCTCTCTTACCTTAAGCTAAGAACACTCAGACAGTTTACCAGCTGCCTATCTGGGGCTTCCAGTAGAACCCCACCAGGCTATTTAATCTAGGAAACCAGAACAAAATGGCAGAGGTTGGGGGAAATGCCCTGAAGTTGACAGTCAAGTGAGGGCCACCCAGGTGCCACCTCTGCTGGTGTCTTCTACCATTCTTCCTGGTGGCTTCTACTGTCTCCCTGACCAGTCTTGGAGTGCTCCCAGCCCTTCTCTGAGCCAGCATCATTAAACCACTTTGGCTGGAGCCTCCATGGACATGCAGCCGAATATTTATGTCCAATCTATTTTTTTTTTAATGTCAACAATTCAACTTACTTTTTGCCTTTTTCTTTGCTGCATTAGGAGAAGTCAATTTCTCTTACAGACAGGGAGGTGACCTTCCTTAGAATGAAATACAGACATTTTCCCTGCTAGCCATTGTACTTTTGAAGACCAAGCCATCCTTCCCCTAAAGCAAACCTCCTTATTGTGTGTGTGTGTGTGTGTGTGTGTGTGTGTCTGTGTGTTTGCCTGTGTATACACACTAATTATTTAGGATAGCATTAAAATTACGCTTAAAAGTTTAATGAAAGAAAAGAATAAAACAAAAATTTGGAGTGGGGGGGCAACGTGGATATGTTCTGGAATTGAAGAGAGACTGGAAAAGAAGGAAAAAGGAGGGTTATCTGGAATCAGGATTTCTGCTAAGCCTGAGTAGTTGGAGTGGAACAGCCACCTGGAGTGCCAGCCAGTTGGGCAGAGAGGACCACTGGAGGGGTACCATTTGGGTTTCTAGGAAGTGGGCTGGATCAGGGCAATTGCCAGGGGACAATGTGCCTGACATTCCCCACTCATACAAGGAGGAGTACCATATCATCTGCCCCTAATGTCCTCATCAGCCAAAAGTCCAGCGGCTTCCCCAGGTTGTAACTCTTTTCTTTACCACCGCCTGGATCTCCTGTGAGGGTGTCTGTCTGCAGAGGTCCCAGGTCAGCTACAATGGTGAAAAGGAATCCTGATCACACAGCAGGAATAGGGGAAGAGCTGCTACACCAGTTTGACAGGGTTAAGCTGAGCAAATGCAGGTCCAGGGAGTTAAACATGGGAGCCTTGATTTCTCAAATAGATGACCTCCTCAAAATTGATAGAATAATTTGTTGGTGGGGTCAAATCCAATTGTAGAGGCATAAAGGGAACTTATAGTTTTGAAGAACTCAACTGCAGATTATTTTATGAAATAACTTTTTGGTCATAAGCTGAGTTGGCCCTCATTATTTAACTTTAGTAAAACATTTTTTCCTCAACCTAACTGGAAATCCAGACACTTGTAATCTCCTCCCATAGAGGAGAAGCAATAGGCCCCCTTGGACCTGGAGGAGAGAAGTGTGTCCCAGGGATCTTCTCATCTTTTCTCCTCTACCCACATTCAAGCTGGAATGCATTTTTGAGGTTTGCTAGGGCCAGACTTCTCAGAAGTAAGACTCACTGGTTGCTGTAGTTAGAAAGAATGTCAGAAGTCATCTGATCTACCCTGTCATCTGTAGTAGTAGTAACCTGCTCTTGAGGAATGGCCACTTTAGGAAAAGGACCACTGGGCCTCATTTGACTTTGGTTCCCCAGCACCTAGAACATCATTTGACAAGTGATGGGTGCTCAATTAATGCTGACTGAATGACTGACTGACCGATTGACTAAGTGAATGAATATTTCTTGGCAACTACTTGAACACCTTTGGGGACAGGTAGCTTAACTATCTTAGAGAGCAATATATTCTTCCTAGAGATCTCTCTGATTATTAGGAACTTGTTCAAATTGAATCAAAGGCTGACTTCCTGGCAGATTTTCTCTGTATATTGGTTTTGTTCTCTGAAGGCAGCAAAGAAGTCAATCTCTTCATTCTCTCACCATAGCTTTGCTGTCCTATTCCACCTAGTACTCTTTCTTCAGCAACCAGTCACCTTGTGCTTTTCTCATATCCATTGAGTGTTAAACCCATGGATGCCTTTCCACAGCAGTGCTCTGTGATTTAGGTCTCTCATTTCCTTTTGGCTCTGATGAATGAACATGTCTTAGGCACCATTCTTTCTCAGCCAGCTGCAATTACAGAAAACTAGCTAAAAGGAGAAACTATCACTAGTGGTGATAGGATCGGTGATGTCTATTTTCTTCCTTACATTTTCTTGTTATAACAGAATATGTTTGCAAAGAGAATGCATTATTTTAATAAGGAGGAAAACTATAAAGCTATTTCAATTGTGGAAAAAACCATACTGAGGATCTGGTTTATTACAGAGTGTTGATAAACACTCTATTATTGGCCTAGGGAAACTTTATCAAATATCTGCTAAGTACCAGGCACTGAACTGGATAATACAGAGATGAGCAAAAATAACCCTTTCCTTCAGTTGGCTCTCAGTATACTTGCTCACTTATGCCCTATGTAAAGAAAATGCCCGGGTTGCTATGGGAGCACGGAGGAGGGGCACTGAAGGTCAACTAAGAGAGAAGCAAAGAACTTATATAAATAGGTGTTCAACAGGTAACAAGGAAGAGAGAACTAAACGTGAAGACTCACTGGTATGTGGTATGTGAAAGACGGCAGCCCTTTCGAGGAACATGCCCAGGTTTGATGGGTCTTGAGGTAGGGTGTGAAGCAGAGAGGAGCAGGAGCTAAAAGGAACGAGGGGATGAGAGCAGGGAGGGCTTGCTGCTAGAAGTTTAGACTTCATTCTGTATGCATGCACACGGGGATGGGAGGGCAGGCTGTAGGCATTTAAACTAGGAGAACTAATAACTGTCTAGACCTTTGGTTTTTTTTTTTTGTTTTTCTTTTTGAGACAGAGTCTTGCTCTGTCACCCAGACTGGAGTGTAGTGGCGTGATCTCAGCTCAATGCAACCTCCGCTTCCCAGGTTCAAGCGATTCTCCTGTCTTAGCCTCCTGAGTAGCTGGGATGAGAGGCATGCACCATCATGCCCAGCTAATTTTTGTATTTTTAGTAGAGACAGGGTTTCACATGTTGGCCAAGCTGGTCTGGAACTCCTGACCTCAGGTGACCCACCCACCTCAGCCTCCCAAAGTGCTGGGATCACAGGAATGAGCCACCGCACCCAGCCCAGACCTTTAATTTTTTAATGGTAAAATGTCTGATAACACGGTGGTTAATAGGAAAGATTTTCTGGGTGGGGGATGGATAAGACGGATATTCTTTCATCCTTCAAATAGTGCTGTGCAGGTAACTACTAAGCCCTGTTCATTCTCCTGCTGTGCCATAGGAAATAGGTAAAATAATTGAAATAATTACCAGGGCTTAAGAACGTGTATTCTAGAACCAGTTTTTCTAAATTTAAATCTCTGCTTCACTACCTATTAACTGTGTGATCTTGGCTTCTCTGCGTCTCAATTTCCTCATTGGTAAATATGCCTACCTCACTGAGTTGTTCGGAAGAATAAATGAATTAGCATATGGATAGCTCTTTGAGCCACGCTTGGCTGTTAAAAAGTTAATATGGGGTTGTTATTACTGTTAGCACTAGTGAATTTGTACAGGTCTGCAGCAACCTCAATTCTTGCATCTTCAGAAGGAAGAATTCAACCAAGAGGCATGAGGCAGAGGGAGAGACCAAGGCAAGTTTTAGAGCAGGAGTGAAAGTTTATTAAGAAGTTTTAGAGCAGGAGTGAAAGGAAGTAAAGTACACTCGGAAGAGGGCCAAGTGGACAACTTGAGAGATCAACTGTGTGGTTTGACTTTTGACTTGGGGTTTTATATGTTGGCATGCTTCTGGGGGGATTGCATCCCTTCTCCCCTGATTCTTCCCTTGGGCTAGGCTGTCTGCATGCGCAATGGCCTGCCAGCACTTGGGAGGGGCTGCATGGGTAGTTTGTTTACTGAAGTTGTGTGCATGCTCACTTGAGTGTTTTTCCCTTGCCAGTCAAATGTTCCCAGAAAAATGTCATATACCAGTTAAACTCCACCATTTTGCCTCTTACTGTGCATGCTTGAGCCCACTCACCCAACTCTTGAGATCTTATCAGGCAGCTGCTGATCACTAGTGTCAGGTGTTTTCTATTTATTGGGAGACTGCCTTTCCCTTGTGCTGGCTGTGACCACTTATTATTTTAGAGAGACAGTTAACAACCACCTGACCATCACCTGATGGTCGGCTGACCTTCCTGGTGGCAGGGAGCACCCTCTTCTGCCCTGCTCATGTCTGCCTAACTACCTACTGTAACATTACAAGGCATGTCTTATCTTCTCATCATTATTCTATCTATGAGGGGAGAAGAAGAGCCTAATGGGATGTGGAGTTAGAAGCAGCATGCCACCATTACTAATTGATTGTGTGACTTGGGCAATTTAACTTCCAAGAGACCTAGTTTTCCTGCTGAATTCCTACTTCAGAGGGTCTTGTGGAGATCAAATGAGATAATGGATGCAAAAACACTTTATAAATTGTAAATTGATGAATACTAGCCACTATGTTAATATTCCCTCACTAGTTCTCTCATAAACAGGGCAGGAATGGATCTCCCTATTGCACAGAGAAACTGAGGGCCAAAGGGGTTCAGTAATTTACTGCAATTCTCCTATGAGTTTGAGTTGGGTTTCACCTAGGATGCTGCCTCTGTGCTCAGCAATTTCCCCACATTATCTGGGCCAAGTATGCTCTGTCTGCTATATCCAGACCCGGCATCCATACAAACAAAAGCAAAATCCTGGGCTGGCCTCCTCTTGTCACTTTACTGGATTCTAATTGCCTCTTATTTCAGCAATATAAATAATTAAACCAGGAACTTGATTTTAATAGGCCTTAGGTCAGGCTTAGCATTCTGCATCCTTGGTCAATTTCCCCAGGATTTCTTAGCTAATCTGGGGGAGAGGAAACTGTCCTGGAGTGGTTCATTTGCATCAAAACCACTATAATTTGTAAGTAAATGGCATTGCTTTTAAATGCAAAGGAGCATACTTGAGCAGATAGTCTTTGATTCTTCAAATACTGCAATTCCTAATGTTCTGGAAATAATCTTTCCATCTCTCCAATTACACTCCTCCCAGGAGAAGTCCCCTTAACCCTTCTTCAAAATATAGCCATTAAAGTTTTTTCTAATCAAGGGCAACTCTCCTTGCCTGTAGGGGGGACTTATTTGAGGAACAATTCTCAACTCGGGCAGACACACGGAGATGCTACCAAGTGCAAAGCATTGAGCAACAAAATATGTAAGATACTGTCCCAGCCATTAGGAAGTTTACAATCTTCAAAGGGAGATAATGGTGCAACACATGTAAGAGAAAGCAGAATGTGGTACTTTAAGAGTGCTGCAAAGTTTTTCATGACTTAGGGTCTGAACTTGCTTAGGGGATTAGGATAGACAAGGACAGAAGATGGTTACTGGGTGGGACCTCAAAGGCTGATATGATGTCTCCACCAAGACAACTCTCCACTGTCTCCCACCTTTTACTCACCTCACAATGTCAGTCCAGCTGCTCTCCTCAATGCTTGGTCATCTACCATTTGAAAGTTAAAACATCATTGCCTCCAGGAGTCCACTGGAAAGGGGACTTTGCCATCTAAAGTGAATTAGTGTATCCAATTTACTAGCTCCCTCTTTTCCAGCCTTTGTTCCATACCCTCCATGCTTATTTCTTCCATACTTTGAGCAGTTCTCTGAATGCTAAGGATAGATGGTTCAATAGGGGGTCAGAATTAGAAATGGATGGAATCCAGGCTCTGGCCCTGGCCAGTGATGTAATCTTGGGAAGTTTGTTAAATCCTCCAACTTCACACTCCTCTTCTGTAAAATGACAGTGATATGGTCTGAATGTTTGAGTCCCCCAACCCCATTCGTAGGTCGAAAACCTAACCCCTAAGGCAATGGTATTAGGAAGCGAGATCTTTGAGAAGTGATTAGGTCATGAGGGTGGAGACCTCGTGAATGGGATTAATACCTTTATAAAAAAGGCTTGAGAGAGACCCCTTATTCCCTTTACCATGTGAGGACAGTGAGAAGGCACCATCTATAATCTATTTCCCGAAAATAGGTTCTCACTGGACACAAAATCTGCCTTGATCTTGGACTTCTCAGCCTCCAGAACTGTAAGAAATATATTTCCATTGTTTATAAGCCACTTGTCAGGCCTCTGAGCTCAAGCTAAGCCATCATAAACCCTGTGACCTGCATGTATACATCCAGATGGCCTGGAGCAACTGAAGAACCACAAAAGAAGTGGAACGGCCAGTTCCTGCCTTAACTGATGACATTCCACCTTTGTGATTTGTTCCTGCCCCACCCTAACTAATCAATCAACCTTGTGACATTCCTCCCCTGGACAACGCATCTCATGATCACCCCACCCTGCACCTAGTGACCCCCACCCCTGCCCACAAGAGATAACCACCTTTAACTGTAATTTTCCAGTGCCTACCCAAATCCTATAAAACTGCCCCACCCCATCTCCCTTTGCAGACTGCTTTTTCGGACTCAGTCCATCTGCACCCAGGTGATTAAAAAGCTTTATTGCTCACACAAAGCCTTTTTGGTTGTCTCTTCACACAGATGCGTGTAACACCACCCAGTTGGTGGTATTTTGTTATAGCAGCTTGAAAGACTAAGACAGAAAATTGGTATTGAGAAGTAGGGGTGCTATACTAACAAATACCTAAAATGTGGAAGCAGGTTTGGAACTAGGTAAGTGGGTAGAGCCTGGAAGAGTTTTGAAGTGCATGATTTAGGAAAGCCTACAGTTGCTGTGAATTGGCTAGTGAGGGTGATTCTGGTGAGGGCTCAGGAGAGGAGGAGAGCTATAAAGAAAGCCTCAGTATTCTTACAGGATAGCTTATAGGTTATGAACAGAATGCTAATAGAAATATGGACAGTAAAGGCCATTTGGATGAGGTCTCAGATGGAAATGAGGAATGTGTTATTGGAAACTGAAGGAAAGGTGACCTGTTATACACACTGGCAAAGAACACTTGGCTGAATTTTGTCCATCTCCTAGTGTTTTGTGGAAGATAGAATTTGTAAAGAATGAAATTGGATATTTAGCTGAAGCTATTTTTTTAATTTTTATTTTTGGGATAGGATCTTACTCTGTTGCCCAGGCTGGAGTGCTTTGGTATGATAGCTCACTGCAGCCTCCACGCCTGGGCTCAAGTGATCCTCCTGCCTCAGCCCTCTGAGTAGCTAGGATTACAGGTGTGTGCCACCACGTGTGGCTAATTTTTTTTAAATTTTTTTTGTAGAGACAAGGGTCTCACTTAGCTGAAGCTATTTTTAAGCAGTCTTGAAGGTATGGCCTAGTTTCTCTTGATTGCTTATAGTAAATGTGAGGGGAAAAAAAGGAAGGATTTAAAGACTAATCAAAATGACAGCAGAACTTAAAAATCTGAAAAATTCACAGCCTATCTATATTGGAAAAAATGAGAAAGCCTGTTTGAGAAAGAAAATGAAAGATGTGGCCAAAACGGATAAGAAAATTAGTATGAATCAGCCATCTAAATAGAGGCCAGGACTTATTGTCTAAGATAATAGAAGAATGATTCTAAAGGTATCTTGGAGATCATCAGGGCTGTCCCTCCCATCACAGTCCCAGAGTGCAGGCGCCTGCAGAGCAGAATGATTTTAAAGGAAAGGAGAGCACACCTCCTGCTTAGTGCTGCCTCATCATGGGCTCTGCTCTTCACACTCCATTTCTATGCTCCTCAACTGCCCCAAGTGTGGCTCCAGGGGGCCTGGTATGGTTTGTGCTGCACCCTGCAAAGGTGTAGGGGCTTGACTGCCTCCACCCAGATTCCAAAAGATGCCCCAAAGGCTGAAGGACCCAGGCAAAGAGCTGCTGTGGAGGTAGGGCTACTGCAAAGAACTAGGGCAATGCCCAGCAAATTCATTAAGGTGGATCATGACCCCAGGCTGGTAAAGACATCAGCACTTCATTCTGGCCTAGGAAAGCTGCAGGCACATTATTCCAACCCTTGAGGGGTGCAGTGTGGGTTGCATGCCGCAAAGCCACGGGAGCAGGGCTGCTCAAATCCAAAGGGGAAAGACAGCCACCCCAGTAGGTCCAGAAGGCATACCTCCACTCTAGTGGTTTCAGAGGGCAGACCAGCAACTCAACAAAGATTGTTTTAGGGCTGTAAGACTGAATGTTCTTGGCCTTGGATTTTGGACTTGCTTGGGATATGTCACTTCTTTCTACTTTCCTATTTCTCCCTTGTATAATGGGAATGACTGTCCTATGCCCATTCCACAATTATATATTGTGGGTACAAAACTAGTTTGATTTCACAGGCTTACAGCTGGAGGGGGTGGGGAATTTGCTCAGAATGAATCATACCTTAAGTCTCACCCATATCTCATCTCATCTAAATATCATATTGAGATGACATTTAGATGGGACTTTGGAATTCAGACTCTTGAGTTGATGCTGGAATGAGTTAAGACTTTGGGGGCTATTCGGATGGAAGAAATGTATTTTGCATGCAAGAAGGAAATGAATTTGGGGGGTAAATCAGAATGTCAGAATGTTTGTAGTAAGTGTTTATAATTTTATGTTGCCTCAGCATCTATTTTAAAATACGTTTAACTTTCTTATATTAGAAGCAGGGTTCAGTCATCCTTGACACAGTTCCTAGTACTATATCCCACCCAAATGGCTCCAGCTGGTGGCCAGAGATAAAACTTAGAGGCATCTTTCTTGCCTAACAGGCTGGGCTCAACATTTTCCTGCCATTTCCTTTAAACTGACCATTTAAACAATTTGCCCAAGAACTTAATGTGATCACCTCTCAGTCACAGTGTGGCCTCCTGGAACTAGAGCCCACTTATGTTCAACTGACCCATTAAAACTTGCCTCGGGCAACCTGTTTGGCTAACACCCTGTACCCAATAAAAACACTGGCCCATGGGTCCCTTCTCTCTCCCTCTGCCTGCATTCCCTGGTATGTGGCCTCCAGGCATGCCATCGAAACACCCAGGGTCTGTAAGTACCAAAAAGTCTTAAACTTTCACATTGTTTTTGCGTCATTGGAGTTGCACCTGTGATCAGACTCCTGATGGTGAGGCCTGCCTTGAGAAGATTCATGCAGGTGGATCTCCTCCTGGTGTTATTGGCATCTCTGATGACTGCTGGAAACAACAGCCAAGTTAATGTAGAAGCTCAAAGTAGCTCATTCAAAACAGCCTCTCATCCCAAATTTATATGTTGAAATCCTAACCCCCAAGATGATAGTATTAAGAGGTGAAGCATTTGAGGAGATGAATAGGACAGGGGGAAGAGCCCTCATGAAAGAGATTTGATTAAAGAGACCTGAGAGAGACCCCTCACTCCATCCAACATGTGAGGATTCAGTAAGAAGATGCTACATGTGAACCAGAAAATGGACCCTCACAAGACACCAGATCTGCCAGTGCCTTTATCTGGACTTCCCAGCCCCCAGAACTGTGAGATATTTTTGTTGTTTGTAAGACACCTAGTCTATGCTATTTTGTTACAGCCATCCAAACAGACTAAGATAGACAGTAGTAACGACTATCACACTGAGGAAAAGGGGAGGTGTGGTTTGTGTATATAAAGCAATTATATACAAAGTTTTGTATAATTTATATAAAGCAATTTGGATAAAACTTGTATTTTCTCTTGTGACTATAAGTCGTCAGTTGTATTGGGTGTATTAGCTCATGTAGCAGACCAGAATACACTGCTCCCAAATATGCCACTCTGGCATATGAATTATTTTGAGCTAGAGGCAATTGAGATAAAGCAGATAGAGGATGAGTTTGCTGCTCTCTCCCTATCTGCCTGAAAGTGGAACATAAATTCTTCTTGTGAAGGTATTCCACCCACCCTACTTTTTGTATCAGTTAGGGGAAGACATCATTATCACCAGAGATGAGATGACACTGAAAATAATTTACATAAACAAACCTCGCTAAGTAACCGTTATCTATCATTGAGTGTCGCCCATATATTTACTTTCCCACAGTTTACCATCCCTAAAAAGCACAGAAATGCCTTTCCTTTGTCTTATCATTTCTCTACAAATTGATCATTCATTGTCTGAATGGCATAAAAGCCTCCAAGCCTAACTGCTTCTTTGGAGGCTTTTCTCTTCTTTATGAAGCTCTCTTGTGCCATATAAAACTTTTAATTTTAAATAAGCATGTATGCTTTTCTCCTGTTAAATTGCCTTTGTCAGTTTATTTTGCAAGACCAGCCACTAAATATAAGAGGGTAAGGGGATTTTTTTTTCCTTCCCTACATTCATTTATTGGGTTTGTAGAAAGATTTTTTTCCAGTACTCAGTACTTAGTAGATGATAAATAAGTGCCTACTGACTGGATGAATGCTCTTTTCATCTTTATACATTTGTCCTCATTTGGAGCATTGGCACCTTAATCCTTCTCTTCCCTCCAAAATAATCTGGTTAACTACTACAGTTATTTTAAAAGTAGCCCTGAATCCCACTCCCAGCTTGGATAGCTTCAGTTATGGAACAGGGAAAGTATGGGGAGAAAGATGAGATGACTTAGTTTTCTAGAATATTTAAAAATAACCACTGCCTCTCCCTGGAAAAGGTTGTACCTCCCTGCTCCACTGATGGCAGGTTTTACCATGTGGCTTGCTTTGCCTAACAGGGTCCTATGCCATTTCCAAGAAGGGGCTGTAAGAGCTAATGTGTGGATCGCCACTCTCTTTGTCTGTTTAGGGCACTATAATGAAAATACCTTATGAACAACTGTTATTCCTCACAGTTTTGGAGGTTAGGAAGTCCAAGATCAAGGTGCTAGCAGATTTGGTGTCTGGTGAGGGCTTATTTCTCTTAGTAACTTCTTGCTGCATCTTCACATGGTAGAAGGGGTGGGGCAGCTCTCTGGGGCTCCTTTTATAAGGACACTAATCCCATTCATGAGGGAGCACTTCACCAAAGTCCCCCATCCTCTAATACCATCCCACTGGGAGTTGGGATTTCAACACATGAATTTGGTGGGGGACACACACATTCAGGTCATAGCAACCAGGCTACCTTTTTCCTCAGTTACCCACCACCAGTCATGCTCTTCCACTTGCCTGGATCCTGGAGAGAAAGCCTGGTGCTATGGTTTGGATGAAGTTTGTCTCCACCAAAACTCTGTTGAAGTTTAATTGCCAGTGCCGATGCATTGGGACACGGGGCCCGGTGGGAGGTGTTTGGGCCATGGGGTGGATCCTTCATGAAAAGATTCACACCATCTCACAGAGGTGTGTTCTTGCTCTCTCAGGAATAGATTAACTCCTGAGAATGTAAGTTGTTATAAATCCAGGATGCCCTTTGCATTTGGCCCCTTCACACCTCTCTCTTACCCCTTTGTCCTTTCAGCTAGTTACATTGCAGCAGGAAAAATTCTTGCCAGGAGCCAGTGCCATTCCCACGAACTTCCCAGCCTGCAGAACTGTGAGCTAGATAAGCCTCTTTTCTTTATAAATTACCCACTCTCAGGTATTCTGTTACAGAAACGCAAAATGGACTAAGACACATGGGCAGAGCCCTAGCTGACCCACAATGCACATGTATGACTGAGAAATAGACCTTTAATGTTGTTAGTTCCTGAGACTTTGGGGTCGTTTGTCACTTCGGCTTATCCCAACTGGTACAACATATTTGTGGCTCTTCTTCCTCTGAATTGCTGAGGAATAGCCTTCTTCTTCCACCCTGATGTTTACATTAACTTCATGTCTTGTATTTTCCAAATCTGTATCTCAAGCCACAGTCCTCACCTTGAGGATAGCCTGCTGGCACCACAAACACAGCATATGTAGAACCAAAGTACTATATTCCTCTCCCAAAACCTGTGTCTTTTACCACTGTTTCTTTCTAATCCACACACCCAGCTAGAGGACTCTGAGACGTCACGGAGGCCATTCCCAAACCCATTCTCCCACTAGGAGATGAACTTATCACTTCTACTCCTGAAACGTCTCCATTCTGTTTCTCCTTTGAAGGTTCCTAACCACTAATCTGGCTTTCCTTTTGTCATCTCAATGCCTGCAAGAGCTCTTCAGCTGGTCTCCCTGCCTTTTGTGGCTTTCCTAAGATTGACATGCTCTGGGGTGAGAATGTGAATGGAGATCATAATGCTAAATGTCTAAATATTTAAAACTCATAAATCAAGCTAAAGAAACTTGCATTTTTGCCTTCTGATTTAAGAAATATACCTTCATAATGACCTGGAAGCTCAGATTCAAATTTAAAGTGTTTAGACTCCTCAGAGTTATATGGTGAAATGTTGTAGCATGTGAAGTACCGACTCCTGGACCCTGGCCCGTTGTCCACACCCCCTTATTTGCATCCCAACTCCATCCCATAATAGAAGAGGATGTGTAGACAGCCGTGAGAGTTTTGGGCTTGCACATGTGAGATTCATCCACACCTCCTATAAGCAGCCAAGCTTTGGCCACCCCAGGCCTAGGGTGAAAATGTCAATAGCACAGTCTACTCTTAGGGTGAAGAACCAGGAAAGATAATGATTTGTGCCACGGAAGCAGACCTGGAGTCACATGTGCGGGGAATTGCAGGATCCTGAGTGAACTGAGCTCACTTAGAGGGAAGGACACAGGCATGGATGATCATGTTTTCTTGGCTGGTGTACTTTTACCCTGTGAATAGAAACAGAACAGGAGATAGGCCAGAGAGGGTCCTTCTAAAGTGGAGGGTCCAGGGAAGGGGCCTTTTTTTCCTGGATCTACAGCAATTACTTAATCCATAATCATGAGCAACACTTATTGAGCACATTGGATTGCCAAGCATCGTTCTAAATTCTTTGCCAGTAAAGAAACTCAGGCACATCTCTTAATTTGCCCAAGTCACACAGTTCCTAGAAGGCAAAGCTAAGGATTAAAGCCAGACAATTTGGGCTGAGTGAGGTGGCTCACGCCTGTAATCCCAGCACTTTGGGAGGCTAAGGCAGGTGGATCACCTGAAGTCAGGAGTTCGAGACCAGCCTGGCCAACATGGCGAAACCTCATCTCTACTAAAAATACAAAAATTACCTAAGCATGGTGGCACATACCTGTAATCCCAGCTACTCGAGAGGCTGAGGTGGGAGAATCTCTTGAACCCGGGAGGCGGAGGATGCAGTGAGCTGAGATCATGCCATTGCACTCTGGCCTGGGCGACAGAGCAAGACTCTGTCTCAAAAAAAAAAAAAAAAAA